>NC_068546.1:13426329-13776329 GCF_026212275.2 Microplitis demolitor | reverse complement strand
AATAATAATAATAATAATAATAATAATAATAATAATAATAATAACGCTTTATTTAAGTCCGTGCATAGTACAAAGAAAATGAAATAAAATAAAGTTGGTAACTTAGTTCCTTAAAACAAAAATCCAAATTACATTTGTTACTTCAAGATATAATTGAATTCGAAATTTGAAAAATCTATTTCGTAATTAGATAAAAAAAAAATTTTGTTTGTTTCAATTATCAACTACCCAATTATTTAATGCATGGACCCCGTTCGGGTAAAAGCCTCCCCCAAGGAACGCCATCCTTCTCTGTCGTTAGCTCTATCTATCCAATTTCTGCCCGCGCACGCTACAATTTCATTTGCCCATTTGACCTTTGGTCGACCTCTTGATCTAGTGCCTTTTGGTCCGGACCACTTTATAGACCGTATAGTCCATCTATCGTACTTGTAACAGGCTACGTGACCCGTCCACTTCTATTTATTCTTCAATGCAAACTTTAAGGCATCGCAAACTTTTGTCTTCTTTCGAATGTCAGCATTCTTAACCCTATCCTTCAATTTTATACCTAGGCAACTCCTTTTCATTCTTCTCTGGGTAGTCTGAATTCTGTTCCTGGTTTTGAGATCGAAGGTCCAAGTTTAGCAACCATTAGTGAAGCACGGCAGAAGTCCTGTATCCATGACTATTTTCTCGAGCGGTAGCGGAAGTTGCGATTTCAGTATTTCCTTATGGTGCCAGAACTTATTTCAAGTAATCGCCACTCTTCGGTGAAGTTCTTTAATGTTTCTCTCCTTACTGAAGGAGATTTGTTTTCCTAGATATATGTACTGGTTGACATACTGAAGAGGAGTGTTATTTGATAAGATGGGCGTTGTTTCGCGATCAGACATAATTTTAGTTTCCTTCAGATTCATTTCTAAACCAGTTGTTATACTAGCCTCGATTAGTTCGTTTACCATTTTGTTTAATTGGTGAGGGGTTTCTAAAAATAAAATTGTCATCGGCAAATCTGAGATGACTTAAAAAATTTCCATTTATATTAATACCTTGATTCGACCATGGCAGCTCTCATATTACTCGTTGTAAAACAGCTATGAATAATTTTGGTGAAAGCGGATCCCCTTGCCGGCCACCTCTTTTTATATTCATTACTTTGCCTACTCTATTTAGTTTGACTCTACTTGTGCTGTTCGAGTAGATGTTTCTTAAGATATTGATATATTTTTCATTTGTGTTTAGTGCTTTCAGCGATTCCCAGATGCTCTCGTGTGAAATTGAATTAAAAGCTTTTTTGTAGTCGGTAAAGGCTAAATACAGGGGTTTATTAAATTCTGAATATTTTTCTATCATCTGGTCAACCATTTGGATATGACCTATCGTGCTGAAGCCGCTTCTAAATCCGGCTTGTTCGATCGGCTGATGAGTATCGATAACTGGGGCTAACCTTTCAAGTAGACAGAAGGCAAAAAGTTTATAAAAACAAGGCATTTGGCTTATAGGACGATAGTTGCCTATATCAGCTGGGTCACCTTTTTTATATAGTAGTATAATTTCCAATGATGCCCATTGATGTGGTACAGCTTCTTCATCAAGTATTTTATTGTATAGGCTAGTGATTGGTGTCACTAGTAGATTCTTCGCAACCTTGATACATTCGTTGGAGATTTCATCCAGACCTGGGCGTTTTTCTGGCTTAAGTCTCATTATTTGCGTCGATATTTCTTTTTCTGTAAACTGGTGTATTGGATAGGTATCTATGTGGCTAAAGAAAACCATGTTTTGTTTATGTGTGTCTGATTGTCTGGATAAATGAGCATAGAAGTCAGTAGCGGCATTTATGATTTCTGTGCGAGATTTGCATTTTTTGTTGCCAGACTTGAGAAAAGGAACCTATGTTTTGGCTTGATTTAGCTCTTTATAAGCTTTTTTGACAGATCTATTACTGTTGAGGTGTCTCTGTATAATTGTTGTTCTCTAAGTAACGTAGCATCTTTTTATTTCTCTATTGGTAAGTTTATATTTTGTAGTTCGCTCCTTTCTTTCATGAGTTCTAGCGCTTTCGCGGATAGGATTTTGATCTTATGTGTACTTTTTATGTTTTTTAGACTTATCTTAATGTAGTGCATGATTTGTTGGTAGAACTCTTCCGCATTATAGTTGTTTTGATTTTTTATAAGTTTTGGTATAAAACTGTAGAGGTTTGTAAGGTACATTTCCTGCTCCACTAAGATTTTTAGCTTAGTGGATGTATTCGAGAAATTGTGCCTACTTTTCTTTGATGAATTCAGGTGTATTGTTGCTTTTAGTAGTCTGTGGTCTGATCCAAAAGAAAAGGATGGTAGTACTTCATATTTAGAGATCATGTGGTGCCTCGTGGTTATGATATAATCAATTTCATTTCTGGCGTTTTTATCTGGAGATATCCATGTCCAACGGTTTTTTGGTTTTAGATTGAACATTGTATTTATAATTTTTAGGTTGTACTCTTGCGCGTATTAGATTGGTCTCGTGACTCGAGCGCTTATGATGCCGTAACCATACTCTCCTGTAGCGGAACGTTCGTACTTTCTTGAAATTCCGATCTGAGCATTAAAATCGCCTATAGAAAATACGTATTCACTAGATGTGAAATCATGAGCTTTCGCAAAGTTCTCGTAAAAATTGTCTATTTCTTCCTGTGATGAGTTTTCAGTAGGGGCGTGCACTTGAATTATTGCAAAGTACAAGTTTTCCACTTTGATTTCCAGTATGCACACTCTTTCGGATATTCCAGTAAATTTTATTGTGTTATCTTTGTGTTTCTTCTTTACTAAAAAACCTACTCCATATAGTCCTTTTGTTTGGCCAAAGTAGTAGAAGATGTATTTGTCGTCTTCGATTGTCTTTTCTACTAGGCGATAAACTTCACTCAAACCTTTTGTATCGTACTTAATATCTTCTAGCGCAGTTTTAAGCTCGATATATTTTTGATCAGAAGATAATGATCTTGTGTTGAGAGTGCAAATGTAGAAGGTATTTTTTTTGTTCTTGGGGGGTTATGGTCGAGCTCTCCCGTGGTGACCGGCCGTACTGGGAGATTTAGAGTTGGAAGAGGGTCCGATTTTGATTGCTATGCTGTGTTGTAATCTGATGTCTTCGGTTGACCTTGAGATGCTTCTGTCTGAGCAAAGACAAGTTTGGGCTTTTGTATTATATAGTTCTTCATGTCACCTTTATTTTTCTTTGGTGGTTGTTTACTAGTTTGTTGGACATTTTGATTATCGGATTGGAGCCTCTCCGGGGACTCTGAGAGGTTTCTTTTGCTTGACTGTTTCTGTGGGGGGTTTTCGTTGCTTGATACAATAATTTTGTTATATTCGATATAAGCGGTGTTTCCTGCATCTTTTTCTTTCTGTAGTTGAACTTGTAGCTCTTTACGCTTGATTAAGACTTCGATAGGGTAGTCTTCTTTTAAGTAATAGGACGTGTTTTGAAGGTTATGTTTTTTTTGTATTTTTAATTTGTAACCTAAAGTATTGAATGTTATTGCTATCGGTCTAACTTTTCCGCCCTTTATCCCCAATCTTCTAACAGCTTCTATGTTGTAAGTGTCGCATGAAGTTTTTATGTATGTATTTATTATATTTATTACCTTTTTTTCCAATCCATTGTACGATTTTTCTGTCTGATCTACGCCAAAAAGGATCAGATTTTTACGTCTACACTGTCTCTCTAAGTTGTTAATTTTATTTGATTGCTCTTCTATTTTTTTCTCTAAAAGCTCGTTTTTCAGTTCTAAGTTATTGAACTCCTCGTTGAGGTTGCTAATTATTGTACCTTTGATATCTTCTTGCATCTCTCGCATTTCCTATTTTTGCTGCTTCATATCCTGCTGCATGCTAATCAACAAATTTTTTATTTCCTGCATATTTGGTTATAAATCTCTTAACATCCTCTATATGAACAGGTTAGTACTTCGTGTCTAAGTGGCGATCGAGTTGTCTAAGCGTATATTAAGAGGTGTCCTGAGTGTTGCGAGATGTCAAGTGCACAACGAAGTAGGACCTGGCTAGAGAGTTCCAATGGATCATAATAAATGGCACTGATAGATACTTTGATCGATGATTTAGGAACCAAGATAATTATTACAATTACTTAGCACTTTTGAGGTTATAGTTCCTGATGTGTTTGATTTTTGTGCTGATTCAATGCAATTTCAGTTCCAGTTTGGTCCTAAACATGCAACTCCAATAATTTTGCACTTGAATAATAATATGGTCTTGGTATCTTAACCGATTTTCCGTGACATTTGATAGGACGGTTTTATGCACTTTTTAACAGACTTTATTGTATATGCACTATGTTTTATGTATTGTTTGAAGTAGTTTATGCACTGGTATTTCATTTTTAATTGTATTACTTTGTTTTGGAGCATTTAAGTAATTTTGAAACTTATCTAATAACAAGTACGATGTTGACCGTGCCGTAGCGGCACCCTCTTCCCATTTTCGGGGAAAATCAATACCTAGGCTATATTCTCGACATCAATTCAATGATTTTAAATAATTATTATTTACTTTATTAGATGAGATAAAAATATACATATGATATAAATAAATAGTTCATACATTCAAATAATTGTCTATGTATCATTCAGGTGTCACGAAATTATCTTTATAATTTATAATTTTAAATTTAAAACTAGGCCCAGGGCTGGGAAAAATAATGATAATAGTAAATAAGGGCGACGATTGCGCCACGTGAGCGACGACCAACAGGTGGAGGATAGAGTAATTAAGTTAAAAAGATACGAGGTATCCATGTGAAGGGACGCAGTTTTTTTTTGTATTGTAGGTTTGCGATTAATTTATCGTTATTATTGCTAATAATTAAAGTTGTGGTGATTAGTAGTTATTATTCACCGGGTGATCTATTGACATCTTATTGGATTTGTTTATCTGGAGATTATTTACAAGTAAGTACTTTGGATTTCTTTCGTCGTACATGTTTTCAAGTTATAACCTCCCCCGATAGTTCTTGGTCGCCGTGGAGGATACAATTAATTTCTTTACAATTGTGGGTTGAATGATACATTATAAATAATTATTGTTAATTATCATTGGAAATTTCTTTTTTTATATTGTTGAAAATATCCAGATATATTTATAAACATGAATATATACAACGTTTGTTAAACGTTGCCGATAGGAATAGATAAATGTATAGATATATATATCTATAGTACAACTACAGTACTTGAGCGAATTCCTCAAGTACTGACATCATCGCTGGGGTGAAAAATTCCCAACTTATTAAAATTATTATTTACTCAAAATATCTGTAAGATATTTTTCATTATTATTTATATTTATGATTATTTAAAATAATTAATTAATTTTATTTTTTTCTTTTGATTTATTTAAATATCCCAGCGGTCAAGAACATTATTGAATTTTTATTGAAATTATAAATTATTTTAACAGAAAAAAATTCATTATTTGTGTTTGAGTGAGAATAAAAATTCCGTATCTTTCTCTCTCTCACAAGTGCTGAGAGATAATATGAAATAAAAATATTGTTATTATTTATTATTTTGGGAAAATTTTAATGAAATAATTGTTTCTTTTATTTACTATTAAAAATTTATATTATTAATTAAATTAAATTATATTTGTTTTTCGCATATCGAGTTTAAATAACTTGCGTTATCTACTGAAATTATTGTGTGTTGGCAAAATAACCAGGTATTATTGTTATTAATTTAACCAAACTAAATATTGTGAAAAATTATTATTTTTACTATTGTTTATAAAATTAAAACGTGGAAACCAACAGCTGTCGGGGAAAGTTTAATATTTATTTCTCTGGATCTTTTCCTACTGCTTAATTTCATTTTTCCTGATCTAATTATTTATTATTCATCTACAATTGTTCATCATTTATTTTATTTTTATTGTGTCGCTTGAGTGTTTATCCGCTTCGCCGCAAGCTGCTTCCTCGGATCTCTTCCTCGTAAGTTTTCCTCCTGAATAATTTTTGTTCGTTTTGAATAAACGGTCTAGTGCCTCCGTGTAATAACCCAGCCTGAGGAGCTTGTCCAGGCACGACAATCATTCATTTATTCTCAATTTAACTGGTCATTCAACTCTGATTTATATTTATTATTTTATTTTATAAATTGAGTTTATTATTTATTATTATTTGTTATTATTAATCACACGTGGGTAGCTACGTACGCTATATTGGACTGTTCCGCGTCTCCGTTGCAGAATTTCAGCACCGTATACGTTATATAACCTTATAGCAGGGCTTTCAAATATATTTTAAAAGAAATAACGCATTATTTTCAGCCCTAACCCACTTCCGTGTGTTCATTGAGTCGTTGGAGAAGTGACCAGTTACACTGTACTGACCAATTATCTGTAGCCTCATTTGCGTAGATCAATCTAGTGAATGGGACTTAAAATACATTTTCAATGAAATAACGCAGTATTTTCAATTAACATGCCCTTCAAGATAGAATTACATCCGTTTGATTGGTGAGCATTTCTCAGATGTCATTTATCAATAATCAGTAGCATGGCGTCAGGCACATCGGCATGTAATATTATCTGAAATCTCATTTCACATGTTTATACGAAATAGTTATAGGCCGCAAGTATTCCACTATAGTCTAAGAGCCGGTGAGAGATCGACCTTCACCCATCGGATAACCAGATGAGACATATTTTTTATCAAATATAATTTATTAACAAACATGTCTATGATGGCTTGGCTATCAAAAAGTGTTCATGGCTATTTTTAATTAAATTAATTTAAATCAATTTTTTTTCATCACCTTCACACTTTTGATAACCGAATGAATTTCATTTCAACTGATAGTTTTTGATACACAGAATATGCCTTCGTAGGCTTGTTTATTTATTTCTGTACATGGCTACCTGCCAAGCAGATGTAAACAGGTAAGTCAATATAGGAAACTGTAGTGTTCTGATAACCAATCGAAATTGGTATCATAAGTAAGATATTTTAATCACGAAACTAATCGCATAGGCTTGTCTGCAAAAAATCATTTATGAAATATTATTGTCAGGCTATAAAATTTTAAAATTGGAGCTATTTGATAGGTGCGAGAGAGAAAGTAGAGCGGCCGAGGTCCGTGTAATAGAACAAGACACAACATAGTAGCTGCACGCTACCTGACCGTTGAATGTGTCCGAGTGCGCATGCTCATGTACAGTCGAAATGTACAATTCGAATTATATAGATAAATCGCTTTATCTCAATATTTGTCAATAAAAAAGAGTTTAAACTATGAAAAGACACAAATTCTAGTCAAGATCTTTTTAACGATAGAAAATTTAATAACATTAACTAATTTTAGCATGTAAATATGGCGGGACCAAAATCTTCCTTATTCTCTTCATAATATAGATTATTCTTTATAATATATTTTAAATAATGAATATAAATTTTTTTTATAATTTTGAAATTTTATAATTTAGCTGCAAAATGAAAAAAAATTTAGTTGAATTGATTTTTTTTATTATTAATATATTTAATAATTTATTTTTCATTATTTTACAGCCGTAAGTATTTCTAATATAATTAAATTAGAGTTATAATAAATTAGAGTTTAAAATTACTGTCGACTATAATAAATAAATGCTGTCTCTGTCACTCACATGTATGCGAGCATGCGCACTCGGACACATTCAACGGTCAGGTAGCGTGCAGCTACTATGTTGTGTCTTGTTCTATTACACGGACCTCGGCCGCTCTACTTTCTCTCTCGCACCTATCAAATAGCTCCAATTTTAAAATTTTATAGCCTGACAATAATATTTCATAAATGATTTTTTGCAGACAAGCCTATACGATTAGTTTTGTAATTAAAATATCTTACTTATGATACCAATTTCGATTGGTTATCAGAACACTACAGTTCCCTATATTGACTTACCTGTTTACATCTGCTTGGCAGGTAGCCATGTACAGAAATAAATAGACAAGCCTACGAAGGCATATTCTGTGTATCAAAAACTATCAGTTGAAATGAAATTCATTCGGTTATCAAAAGTGTGAAGGTGATGAAAAAAAATTGATTAAAATTAATTTAATTAAAAATAGCCATGAACACTTTTTGATAGCCAAGCCATCATAGACATGTCTGTTAATAAATTATATTTGATAAAAAATATGTCTCATCTGGTTATCCGATGGGTGAAGGTCGATCTCCCACGGTCTCCTCTACTACTATGGCAATAAAGTCGTGCGTGGTCAAACCTATTCCCAGACAGTCCGTTCTAGTTATTTGGAATAACGTTTTCAATATGTAAATGGTAACTATGCTTCTAATTACTTCATGCGCAGAATTATGCAGTATCGACTAGATTTTTCTATTTAGTATTCTCTGGTATGTTTGGCGTTCAATATAGATGTTCCCAAACTTTTTTATTACTCAATTGCTTGTTGTTTCTCGATTTTTTTTTATTTATTCAAAAAGCCCTGATTTTTAGCGTGTAACATGTTCAATTACGATGTCGCAAACATAGGAAAATGAATGTATTGCTTAATGTACTAATATTTGACTGTTTGTTAGAAAGAAACTTGATGAACGTGAAGGGGTTTATATACTTAAGGCCAAAAAAAGGGAGAGCACTATGTAAAGCAATGACCAAATTAAAATTCATGGTAATCATTTATATAATTTTGATTCTGATTAAATTGAGCTGTGAAGTGAGTCTGTTCGTTCATTTTGGGGTGCCAATATATTTCCGGTGACCTTGGAGTTTCAAACTTCTTTATTTGAATTTTCTGTTTCTGACCAATTAATGATAATATTTGACCATTTTTTCTTTCTTTCAGTACCATCAAAATAACGGCTAAAGGATGATTTCCAACGAGTTTGGGGTGCTATGTATTTTTTTTTTGTTCAAACCCCACCACTGAAAATCGCTTTTTCTTGCGTACAGACTGCTCACCATATTATGAATCGCTTTGACCATTTAGGAGCACTCAATTTTCAGTCAAACAGCATGTTTTTGGGGGCTGAATGTTGAATTAACCGTGCTAAAATTTTTTATATGGCGTTGGAGTTTTAAACTCAAAATTCCGCGATTCAAAACCGTGTTTTAATCTACTACTAAGAACAGACTTAGAACTATAAAATAATATCGCTGAGGCTTATGAAGATTTAAAACCACCTACAGATTCCAAACTTCTTTCAGATAGTCCTGAAAATTTATGACAGTCATTTTTTTCATAGCTATAAAAATACTTGTAAGATCTAAAACATTAAACGTGAGAAACATGCAACCGATAATTGATTCATTAATAGTTCCACTAACCATTTCATTGCACTGCAAATGAAATTAACAGATGTGAGTTTTCTCATTAATTGCTCCTCTTTACACTTACAGTTGTGCATTGCATGCTTGACACGTTTTTCTATTTAGATCTTACACTTTCTCGTATTCAAAATAACATGTTTTTTAAACTTTAATGGTAGAATCAGGCGTGAAAAAATTTTTTTTTTTGCAAAAATTAAAAAATTCATAATTTTGAAACAAAAAAAAAATACACCCCTTTGAAATTTTCAGGATTTCTTAAGATTGTTCAAAATTAATGTAGTAAAAAATGTGAGCCCAAAATTTCGTGTCACCATACGCTTTCAACGGTTTTCGTAAATTCGAAACTCTAAAACTTTTCCAATTTTTCTCCGAAATATTTTATTTTTCATTTTTTTAATAGCCCTAAGTGTCCCCTTCAAAATAAAACAAAGGCCATTTTTGTATCTATCAGAGTTTTCGAGATATTAAGAAAATAAAGTTGAAAAATCAGAGAAATAGTAAATTTTGAATTTCGGATAAATTTCGAAAAAAAATTTTCTAATTTTTTTCCTTTGACAAATCTTTGTTCTGTAATAGAAGAAAAGTTTCGAACAAATGTTATCTAAATTGAAAGGGGTCAATTCCAACTAATGGTAATTTTGACATGGAATGATCCACTTACTGAAGCTAGATAACCCTCAAGGAACTTTCTCGCAATCAATGGAGACAGTGGGTTTAGTATTTAGATCGATTGTTGAGCTCTCGATTTTCATTTCTGATTTTAGCATAAGCATCGATAGTTTTATTTTAATGAACAGAAAAATCATTTTTTGTAAAGAAAAATTAAGAGTGATCATCGTTTGTTGCACCAATGGTCTAAGGATATTATCTTTAAACACTAATATGAGGACACAGAACTAAAAATGAATTTTCGAGTAGTTTGATATGAATGTATGTTACTCAGATCATAGAACTGTACACATATCTACTTCCAGTTTTAAGTTTGACTTATTTTTCAACAATAAAATTGAATCAAAAGTACTCCAAATTCATTATATTTATAGATATTTGCAAAATGTTTCGGTTGAGGGTGACCAAGGAAAACCGAACATAGAATTCACACAGGATGGTGTTTTAAAAGCCGCTGAGCTCAAAATTATGAACCTTAGACCTGGCATCAGTAAACAGTTAATTTGGGAAGAGGTAAGTGTATGAAATAATCATTCTTCAAGTTTCTTTAGTATACAAAGAAAAAAAATTTGCAAAATTTAAGATGATAAGAGGAAAAGAAATAATTATGAATTAACTTTCATCATTAATTTTCAAATATCTTACTTTGAAATTTATCATGTAGATAAGATGCTCAACTAGTTAACTTTTTCACAAAAGTCTTTTGAATTAAAAATAACGTTTTCACACCACAGAAATAACAAAAACAAAATCTAGAGAGCGGTTGACCCTGTGAGCCATTGTCTATACTATTCGCTGTTTTTAAGCTCGAGAAGGTCAAACACATTATTGTGTACGCTCTTAGAGCTAATCAAGCTCAAGAATGCTCTTAAACGAATTGTTTTCTGAGCTCTTTAAGCGAAAAAATTGTTTCTAGCCTTGCAGTATGAAAGTTCAAAAAATCAAAAATAAGTCAATAAGACTAGAAACTCTTCAATTACTGTTTACGATTATTAATAATAAAACGCATAGGTTCGGACAGTCATGAATACAAGTCATTGATGTGGAAAGCAAAAAGAGTTTTGTGTAGGGTTATAACGTCAAAATATGAAATAACCAAAAAAAAATCAGAAAGTATTTTCTAACGTTTGTTGAAGAAATTTTCTAATCCAACAAACCAATTACAATGGATCTTGCGTTAATTACAAGGGACTGTTGCAGATAAAGTTTTTATCCAATTTTGAAATATTAGATTAATGGCATTATGTGGTAGCGCATGCAGATAGTAGTTAGGCAGGCATACTTCATCCCCATGGTAAAACAGATTGCGGGTTCGTGTCTGTGCTAAACTATCTTACCAATGGATAGTAGATTGCTAGCAGTTGATAGAGTTATAGTTGGTCAATGTGGTCTGTTATACTGACTGAACTTGTTGTTAAGCTTATCTTGGACCTTTTTGGACCCTTTTCCACTATTTGGTGCTCGTGAGCTCGTGTTATCGGGTTAGACGGGAGATAATGCTTCATGTATGTTTTGAGCTTTAAATTTCAAGGAAAAAATATGTACAATTACATTAATGGCTAGAGTAGGTTCTCAGCCTGCCTATCTTTTTACAGGTTTTGGCGTCGTGTTTGTGTTTAACCCCAACCCTGATACTAGCGTAGCCTACTCTGATTAAGACAATATGTATATGTAAATGTATGATTTTGAGTTTGGTGGTCCTATATGATGACATATATGATCATGCATGATGTCATGTATGATCATGCATGATGTCATGTATGATCATGCATGATGTCATGTATGATCATGCATAACGCCATGTATGATCATGTATGGTCATTGTCATGTCACGACCTCACATTCCTACTGTCAATCAATTTATTATAAATCATACATGATATGCCATCTGGCTGTGCATGAATTAATGAATTAGCAAATGACTTCCAGCCACTATTACGGCTGATGATTTAAAAATTTTAATTTGAATTCAAATTATTTTTATTCTTGAAAAATTATTATCAAATGATTATGAATAAATATGAAAATGAAAAAATTAAATATTAAATAAATATTGTTGTTAAATTTGAATATATATTCAAATTATAATATTTTATAATTAATTATAAATATTAAAATTTATTAATAAATAAATTGTTACGTCAAGATGTTATCTTTTGAAATCTTTGATAACATTTCAAATTATTTTTATTCGGCCGTAGTCATTCGACCAATAGACCGGGGACTAAGAAATACTTTTGGAGAGAGGATAGGGTTTTTGTTTTAAATAAATTATTTAATAATCTTATGTTTATATATATATATATATATATATATATATATATATATATATATATATATATATATATATTGTTACAAAATTGGGATCGCTTCATCCGTTACAAACTTTTAAATTGAATATTTTGAATTTTATAATTTGAACATTTAACGGAACATTTCGAATTCGAATCTAATATTTCATTTATTTTGTTATACCTGTATTCCTGAACTAATTTTTTGATGTCCAAATTATTTGCTGACACTAATTTAATATATATTAATACTTTTCTTTTTTTTTTCTTCATTTTGAATAAAAAAACGTGTTCACACCTTAATGCACATTTATTTTTATTTATTGTAATTATGATCTTTCTATATATCTGAGGCGGCTCCCCGCCTGCTCTGATTTAATATTACATATTTTAACTATTTTTAAAATATCAGGTGGCTACCAGCCTACTTTGACTTGCTAATATCTATCACACAACTGTCCACACTGAACCAATTTTTACGACTGACTTTTTTGTTAAACTCCAGAGTCTCACAGAAACGTAAAGGCGTTGTTTCATTATTTTGTTCAAGGGAAAATCAGACCCAATAGAAAATTATCCTGGCCTTGACTTTCTTCCCATTTGTGTAGGACCCAATACTTCGGGGGTCGCACCATTCTCTCCACATTAGTCCTAGGAGGGTTCTTTTGCCCTTGCTCTAGCTTACCTTTACTTAACTGTTTGTGTACTTATTTACTTATTTATTCATTTACCTATTTATTATTCATTCATTTAATTACGTATGCATTTATTTGTCTATTTGTTCTTTTACTTAGCTATTTATTCGTTTATTTACTTAGTTGTTTAATTGTTCAATTATTTACTAATTAATTTATTAATTAATTTATTTGTTAATTTATTAATTTATGTATTCCATTATTTATTTATTCATTTAAATATCTATTTATTATTAATTAATTGATTTAATTAATTTTTCGTTTATTATATTATTTATTTATTTGTTAAATTATTTAATTATTTTTTAACTTATAAATTTATTGATTCATTTATTTATTTATTTATTTATTCAATTAATTTCGTTAATTATCTATTCATTTGTTCGCAAGATGTTTCATATTTCTTTACTCTATCTTTTATTTCTTTTAGTTTAAATTTTGTATTTTACTTAAATAAAATATTTCCGTTAGTTCCCAAAAGTGATCTGGAGAGTTTCACTTTTGGGTCGGAGGACTCCCAAGCAGCGGAAACATCAATTTTTTATTTTATGACGACTTTTACGAGTTTTCGTATAACTTACATTAATGATACAACGAAAGAAAATTTTATATTTTACCAAAATGTAAACTATTCCGATAAAAATTATGTGACTCTAACTATTAAATAATTAAATGTTTTCACTTTGCCTTGTATAAAATTATAACTTAATGAGTTACTAAATCATTTTATAAATTGAAAACATGATTTTTCTCAAAATTTCGAAATACATTTTCAAGTACCACAACTTAAAAATTTTTTATGTTTCTATTTTGAGTTGTATGAAATTTCTTCAAGTACCATAATTTTATTTAATAAAAAATACTATAGCCGAAAACACGCCGATTCAACTGTCAGCCAAATTTTGGCCTGTTTTCGGCCAAAGATTTTTACTCGCGATAATTTTATTTGAAAAAAAAAAAATATATTCTGGCCAAAAAAAGGCTGATTCATTTGTCGGCCGAATTTCGGCCTCTTTAAGAAGAATAAATATCTTTCGGCCATTTTTCGGCTGATTTTCGGCCTATTTAATAACATGAAAAATTTTTTGGCCAAATTGTATGGTTTCAGCGTGATTATCGGCCACATTAAGCTTTTTTAGCGTATTTTTGGCCAAATAGTTCCACCTGGGCCCTGTTTGAATATTTTTTTTCCAATTTTCAAAGTGCTTTCAAATCTACAATTTTTTGAATAGAGAGATGATCAAGAGCTTAAATTTTTTGTCGAAGTATGCTCTATTGATTTATACTCTATTTTCTGCTGATTGCTGCTATGTCTTCAGAGTACAGCCCCATAAACCTGGTCGATTTCTTAAAAATCGCTGTTTTTAGATACCTACAACTTTTCCCGATTTACTCGAAATTTTTAAAAAACTGTAGGAATTATATATCGTTCCATTTCCAAATAGTCCTAACAATTATAAATTTGATTTTGACCTGGTTTCAGATCTATGGATTTTTCAAACTGTCGAATTTCCAACTTTATATGATGGTTTTCGGACTTTTATCATCAGTTATATAATTTCATGGTATGAATTGATACTTTTTCGAAATCTTACAGCGAAGAAAGAGACTAAAAGATTTCATTATAAATAAAAGTAAATAATTAAGATATCTAATTTTTTTAAAAGTTTTATTAATTGTTTTTGACTTATTTAAATCCATATACTTTTTTACTATAAACGTAAACAATGCAAAATATGTTCTGTTAGTATGTACGGACTCTTTGAAATAATATTCGTGATAAATTGGCGAGAAATTAAAAAAAAAAGGCGCAGTACACTGAGATAAAAAAATTACTTTTATTAAAAAAATTCACTTGATACATAAACGTATATTCTTAAAAATTTTCGGGAATATATAATTTTGTCTCAAAAAATTCGTTAAATTTATGAAAGTTGTTTTTAATTAATTCAAGTAAAGCTATTCTTCTGTCGACTCACAATATAATAACAAATGCATATAATAAAAATAAATATTGATGCTCTTTTTTCAAGAAATTAATAACTGATAATAATAAATTTTCTGGGGCAGCACTTGCCACGTCATCTGATAGTACCTTATTAGATAAGTACATTCGGTACATAGCCAATGAGAAGAGAGGATTCAATAAATGGCTCAAAAGTCCATTTTGAATGGTACTGCGACTGTTGAACCGCGGGCAGTTCAACGGTGACATTTTAACTGATGATACTTCAACTGTATGACACTTCAACCTAACGACATTTTTATCGAAGACAATTGAATCGCTGTACAAATTAATCGTTGACTCATAGTCCCAAAAAAAAATTCCTTGATATCCTCAAGAAAAAATATCACTACGATAAAATATCCTTACAGTGATCAATGGTGAAATAACTGCGACATGATACCGAAATTTTATTCAGAAAAATATATTTTATGTACTGTACCATCCTAAGCTTATTTGTTCACTTGTTTCAATATATCATACACCTAAAATCCGATAAAAGTGTAAATTACGATTGTAAAATCGTGTATTGGTTAATTTTTTTAATTGCACGCACACATAAATAAGTTCGATTAGTTAAAAAAAAATCTTTTAATCTATTTCACTGGAAACAAGCATAACTTTGGTTCATGAAATCAATTCTTATTTTTACCGATTGATTAAATATTCTGATATGATATTGTACAAGCCATAATTTATGAGTTTACGTTCAATAGTTAAAATGCCGTTAGGTTGAACTATCGCGGTGTAACTGTCTTCGGTTTAATTATTACAGAACCCTAGAAGAGTCCGTAACAAAATAACCAAAGACAAAATAATCGCGACAAAATATCTGCCAACAAAATAGCCACACAAAATATATCCGCAGATAAAACATCCTCAGGAAAAATTATCCGCACCACAAAATAATCGGAAAAATAAGACTCAGTTGAAAAAATATCTGTACGGCAAAATATCAACTGCCAAAGAAACGTCAGTAATAGTCTACAAGTGGGGCTCCGCGTACTTTTGGGTGTAGAATGGCTTCTGTGTGACATTTTTTGTAAAAAGTGTGAAAAATTGCGCCCTTTTTTTACGACGTTGTGTGTGTATAATTACATAAATAAACTCATTAGGGTGCTTCGTTTCCGGTGAAAGTTAGAGCTCTTAATTTCAATCCTAAGTACTTTCCGTTTGATTTCAAAGATTTCCTATTTGAAATACATGTTCGGAAGTAAATCATTAACTTCGCGCGGACCGTGGAGAAAGACCGTAACTCCTCAAATTTGCGCCGACCATGGACTTCAAAACATTGCAGTTACAAAATTTACCCTCTCCAGTGTCAATCTAGACTTCTCCTTGGACAGTAATAACTCGACCCCTTCTACTCTTAATCTAGCCATCTAATTAGAATCGCAGCAGTCGAAAGTTCCCACTCCACGCTGAACATTCTGAGAACTATCTTTCGGGTATAAAATAAGGGGAAGCTGAAATCTTTAGCGCGATGCATGAGGAAAATTAGCAAATGCATGAGACAGACGAGATTCACCCGAAACTCTTGAACGTATCACACGAAGATCAGATTACGACGATTCTTGTATTAGTATTCACGATTCTTGTATTAGTATCTATATTTATATACACAATTTACCACCAGTGTAATGCACTACGAAGATGAAACCAAAATCTAACGAAAGGCAAGATAAGAGCAAATTGACATCGTTAACGACTAACGCACCCAAATCTACGCATTTATCGGCCGAACTTAATCAACTAACTACAACTTCGGCACCATCGAAACCTAAATCTGCAATATCAACTGAAAGGCCACATGGGAGCCCAGAAAATGAAAATAACAAAAGCAGAAAGATAATCGACAATACTGCTAATACTAATAACACTAATAATACTACTAATGACAAAATCTCTAACACAGTCGATGGATATGACAGTGACATAAACGCAGTGATGCACCTAGCAGTACAGTACATAGAATACCACGACTCGTAGTAACGTCAGAGATTATTGTAGTCTAGTCAACATGTGCCTTTTTTGTTAAAATTTTTTCTTCGCCTCGGAAAATTATGATCAAGGTATAATTTGATTCGTCATCGCATCTAGAAACTTTTTGAGAAATTTGGAGTGCCGCTTGCAAAAATTACAAAAGTTATAAACAATTTCGTAAAAAAAAAGGGTTTGGTTTTTTCAGAGTATCTCAAAAAGTATTCAAAATTTTTGAAATTTGAAAAAAGATTCAAAAAAAGGAAGAAATTTCCTTAAAAAAAGTCATTTTTTCCCGAATTCTAGGACAAATATTTATAATTTTTTTAAAGGCTTGAAAATACGGCCGAAAACGGGAACTCACGGCTGCGTAAGCTCCACCCACTTCGGACCTTTGATAAAAAATATTATTTAAACTTATTAAATATGAAAATTAAGAAATGAAGAAAAATCAGGCACCTCGGGATAGACCAATGAACAAAAATTCGGCGATCAAAAATTTTTATCGTGATTTTTCAATTAGTTATTCATTAGTTAATTAACAATTTTTTTCACACGAACATAAACCTTGAAAGTGCGATAATTATTTAACTATTAATCTGGAATTTTTTTTCTTTGATAGAGCTATTTTACAAAGACTATATAACAGATTCCCGTTGGAAAAATTAAAAATTTGTAAATTTTCACTTTGTTATCAAGAATTCACTTAAGTTAAAAATTATCAACCTCGATTAAATATTGGGAAAAATATTTTTTTTATATTACTCAACAAATTTGTAACTAAACTAAAGCTCTAACTTAATTATTTATATGATTTTATTGCAATTATTTATAAAAATTAAAAGAATAAAATTGATTTTTATTCTAACACATTTATTCATAATTTCTAAGATTATACAGTTACAGCCTCAGCTAGGTGCTCAATTTGCTATTTAACTAATGCAGAATGAAAAAGATATTAGTAACATTTGTCGTATCTGTTACAGTTAATGAGATATTTCGATTTTAAAAACAAAAAAAAAATTTTTATCTTTTAATTTTTATATGTAATTGCAATAAAATTATATAAATAATTAAGTTAAACTTTTAGTTTAGCTATAAATTTGTTGAGTAGCTAAATTAGAAGAAAAAAAGTCTCGATGAAATGGTTGTATCTGCAATAGTTTATAAATTATATTAATAATAAATAACGAAAAGCAGGCGCGAAAGGTAAGTTTGAATATATGAGATAACTTAAAATTAAATAAAAAATCGAAAAATCAATTATTTTCCAAAAACTGATGCTGGGATATTTTTGTTGCATTTTTTAGAATAAAAAAAAAAATATAAATTAAATATTCGATTGTTTATTGTATAACCAATTAAAATTGGAATAAAAATAAAATTTTTTTTTTTAGATATCGAGGAGCAAGATAAATTATGATTTTTAGAAAAAGAATGGTTGCTTAATTTTCATAACAAGTCGTAAAATAAAATAGTTAATTAACAAATAAGTTTTTAAGTAAAAAAAAAATTTTTTCTAAGAAACGATTTTTTTTTTAAATCATAATTTTTGTCAAAAATTACGTTATGAAAAAAAATTTATTGATTATCTTATAAACAACGCATTTGTTGATAACAATTTTTTAAACAATATCAGATAAAAATTATTAAAAATCATTTTTAAGTAGCTTATGATCATAAGGAATCAGACCAATAGCATTATTATAAAAAAAATATTTTTTCCAATGTTTAATCGAGGTTGATAATTTTTAACTTACGTAAATTGTTAATAACAAAGTGAAAATTAACAATTTTTTAATTTTTCGAACAGTGATCTGTTATATAGTCTTTGTAAAATAGCTTCATAAAAGGAAAAAAATTCCAGATTAATAGTTAAATAATTATCGCACTTTCAATGTTTATGTTCGTGTGACATAAATTGTTAATTAACTAATGAATAACTAATTGAAAAATCATGATAAATATTTGTGATAGCCGGATTTTTGTTCATTGGTCTATCCTGTAGGTGCCTGAATTTTTTTCATTTTTTTAATTTTCGTATTTAATAAGTTTGAATAATAATTTTTTATCAAAGGTCCGAAGTGGGTGAAGCTTACGCAACCGTGAGTTCCCATTTTCGGCCCTATTTTTAAGCGCCTGAAAAAATTATAAATATTGGTCCTAGAGTTCGGGGAGGGAAGACTTTTTTTTAGGAAATTTCTTCCTTTTTTGGAATCTTTTTTTAAATTTCAAAAATATTGAATACTTTTTGAGATACTTGCAAAAAACCAAACCTCCTTTTTTTTTACGAAATTGTTTATAACTCTTGTAATTTTTGCAAGTGGCACTCCAAATTTTTCAAAAAGTTTCTAGATGCGATGACGAATCGAATGACACCTAGATCATAATTTTCCGAGGCGAACAAAAAACTTAGACAAAAAACGGCACATTTTGACTAGAGTATTGGGCATTCTGGCTTCTCACGAAAAATATTTCTTATAGGTTTTTCTTTCTATTATCAAATTGCGATAATTATTCTGTACTAATTAGATTGCGGTATTTTCTATTAATAATCTGGCAAGTCTACTTGCGATATTATTTTATTGTTTCGTAATAATTATTATAAATCAAGTTTAAATGAATTGAAACATTACTGTTCGTTACCGACGATTTATTCGAGTCATAAACAATTATAGAATATAAGTAATAAATTCAGTGTGATAGTGCGTTATTCCACGTGAAGATATAATGTAGATTCAACGTATACCAGGACAATCCTGATATTGTACCTTGCGGCAACGTTTATTGTAAGCAACTGAATTTTATTATTATTGGCAATAAACTTGTATTTTCTCATTAATTCCGTATACTCAATCTATCACTATTCATCTTATTTATGATCCTATGTTACTGGTAAGAATTATTAAATAGTTTATTAAAAAGTAATATCAATTAAGTAAGAATTGATAACTCCATCAACAATAAGAAAATTGTTGATAAGTAATAAGTCGTGAGATAAGTTAATGAGTTTTAACATACGTTGCAGAGTTTGAATAAGTGCGGGTCCTTGCTTTGCAAGAACCCCAGCCCATTGCTCTGTCCAAGTAATAATCAAATATTGTTAGAGGCCAGCCTAAGCCAGGGTTCAACCCGCGAATTCTGGTGGCTGTTGGTAAAAATCGCAGAGACAAAAAGCGATTTGTCTCAATTGGCACTCGAACAATGACTTTGCAGTAGTTCAAACGGACAGCGGAAAATTTTGTTAATTTTTTTTCACGGCTTTACAGTAAAAATTTTATAAATCTCCAGTAATAATTTTAGAACAATTTCTTACAAGTATCAAAAAAAAAAAAATACTTTTCTACACTCATCATTTCATTGCATTCTATCATTCATCATCAACATCGAATTTTATAAAATATTTAATTACTTATTTTATTTGTTTGTTCTATTTATTATTTATTTATTTAATCTATTTATTACAAATTATTTATTCTTAATTATTTATGATTGTAATACTGTGTGCTGGTTTCGTTCCTATAAGTATTTGTTTCTACTTTCACCTCGAGCGTATACTAGCTACAAGCATCGTAGTCCTAGTATTTATTTTCTTCATAGTTACGATTCTTTACCTATGCACAAAGACAACCCGAAGTAAACAACAAAAATAAATACTTAAAATATTAAAATAAAATTTTCGTTCGAATATTTCCTACGTGTAGTAAAAAAATTTATTACTTCCTTTACAACACAAAAGATTACCATATTCGTTCCTGGTTTAAAGTAAAATATCCTTTGCTCGATAAATTTGTCCGCAATTAAACTAAGAACTTAAATCAATTCAATAAAATCTTTGCAGTAATAAATAAAATTTTCATTAGTCATTGAGAATTTTAATTACCAAAATAAATTATTTATTCATTAATAAATAATCTTTATAGTTCTAAAAATATTTCCATCGCAATAATTCTTGATTAAATAAATCTACTCATAATCTGACAAGATTATTATCAGTTCGGATTAAGTGAAATTATCAATAGTAAAAATTTTATAAATTATTATTCTGTAAAGAATTTACTCAGACAATTTTCTCGCCAAAATGCCGTTACCGAAAACGTCCATCCCACAATCACTTCCTTCGCTCACTTCAGCTAATAACCTCGCTGATTTTTTGGATTTCCTTACCACGACAGGCATGGTAATCGCCAGTACGAGTGCAATAGAAGATATCGTTGATCTTATCCAGGACAATGACATACATAACAGTTCAATATGTACCCAAAATCAAGCTGTAAATTATAATAATAATGTTTCTAATACCTATTCGGGTGGTAACGTGAATGTTCACCCTCACAATGTTAGTGGGGTTGTGCCAATTTCTGAATCACAAAATACGACCTCCGTCGCTGTGTTGCAAAATGTAGTTTTGAGCCTACAGACGGAAATTGAAGCCTCACGGGCAGAACGTCAGCATTTGCTTCGCATATCTAGCACGGCCCTGTGACCCCCAGGTGCTCAATTATCACCTTCAAATTTTCGGTCAAACGCGTCAAGCATGTGGATGCCAAGAGAGTTATTTCCTGTTGCCACTGTGACGTCACAAGCAGCAAATCCCCTCTCTACTAGTCAAGTCATTTCATATCCACATGCACCCATCCCGGCAACGCAAGCGAGCGGACAGTAGTTCGCTATGCCTGGCCTACCTGCACGTGAACCGTACGCGCACACAACGGTTCCACCACCAATTCATACGTTGCCATTGCATGTGAATGCTCAGCTGACACTCTCGTATACATACACACATCCACATAGCAGTAATAATGTACTTGCATTTACCACTACACACTCACAAATCCCATTGATGCAGACGTATTCACATGTACAGCCACCAGCATGGTATAGTATTTATACAGTTCCAGCGGGAAATTCAAATGTGAGTGGGCCTAATTCTATGTGGTTGTATGATCTTACTCGTCTCGTCCAATCCTAGAATGTTCGTTTCCATCTCGTGATCAATCTTCTTCTATTGACGCTGAAAAGTATTAAAAAATAATAGAGCAGCGAATGGTCAGCAATAAAATTTCTCTCGACAATTTTCACGCAGTTGTAACCAAAACACTCAACGGCGACGTACACGAGTGGTACTACCAGAACGAGGGTTTGTTACACAGCTGGTCTATTTTCAAAGAATATTGTTAAATTTTACACGTTCAACAAATAGACGAGGCAGTGCTGCAGGAGATTTACTCAGCCAAACAACGCAACGACAAGACAGGAGTTGCATTCATTAACCATATACAAGGCGCATTAACGAAATTAGAAGATCCGATACCGCAGGCGAAACAAATTAGAACTATAACTTCACGATTCAATTCACATTTTTTACAAAAATTTTCGGATACGACAATCATGAGTTACGCTGAATTATATACGTGAGTCAGTGCCTGGCAGCGAACTACTGATGCACTGAATCCTCATTTCAAAATTCATAAAGAAAGTAACAGTAGAATCAAGACTCACAGGCAATTAAATTCTATTAAAGCCTTAGAAATAAATCAATAAAATAGTATGGAGACTTTGCAGTTATCTACTCCATCATTCCATAATAATTTGCCTAATAATAATTTTAATAGAAATAATAATTTTAATAGGAATAATAATTTCAATAGAAACAATAATATTAATAAATATAAAAATTCCAATAATTTTCAAAACTCGCAGAACCCCGATTCACAAATTAAAAATCCAAATTATGAGTCCTCCACTCTATTAAATAATTTTGAGTCTATGATGAAAACTATTTTGGAAAAATTAGATCAAAATACTGCAAATACGTCACCGGGAAAAGTTAATACTGTCAATTCAAATTCAACTCCAGTATTACAAAATACTGCAACAAAAGCTCCTGTCTAGGGTCGTTGTGAAAGAATTGGTCATGTTGCTGAGGTTTGTTGTGGGCCCGTAACTGATGAGTTACGTATCACGGCAGGATTGCCTCTCCGTCCATGTCTTTCTAATCCAAAAAACGCGTTAGCACCCTTGTAGACACCAATTACGTTACCAGGACTTCTGTATTAACCAATAATTTGAGTAAGTCCATTGTAAATAATGATGATAAACTCAATTCGTCCACATTAAATCCTGATGCTCCTGAGTCTGTTATTAGTCGTGGAAATTTTTTTTTAATTATCCCATTGCCGCTGATGTTCCAAATATGGTCGGTAACGTCTCAGAAAATCTCGACGTTGAGTTAATTGATTTTCCATCTCCTCTCGAAAGCTAGAAATTCTATAAAAACCTTAAAATCAAAACTTCAAAAAATCTATAACCCCGACACGTATTACTAAAAACAAAATTAATAGAAGTAAATTTAATTCCTCAATTAAAGATTCATTACTGGACTGTGAAATTAAAGAACGGCAACCTGCCACAAAGCTTGAAAATAGCCCGGAGACATACGATAACCCTCTTTGTGAACTAAGGGAGGATACTAGTCCTTTATATGACTCAGAGATCGATAAGTATCGCTCTTATTCGAATGGAGAAATTGCTTATGCCCCAAAATTTACTATTCAAATGAATTCGGATAATAAACAAAGTACATTGCTGACAATGATCAGTAATGATAATCAATTCGGCCGTATGACTTCTTCAGTAAGCCTCAAAGCTCCTTCAACAGTAAGCCATATGGTTTCCAATATTTTTATCGGTAAATACGAACTTAAATAACTAGTTAGTGGAAGTGAGCACAGCTATATTTCTAGGATTGCTTATGAACAAATCAAAGAATATCAATTGCAAGATCTCACACCAGACCCCAGCTTGCAGATATTCAAGTAAATTCCAAGGAGAGTACTTAGAAATTGAATGCTAGTAATGTCACTCATTCGATTTTCTCTCGATTCGGATTTACTAATCAAGTATCATAAAATGTATTGTCGTCGGCTGAACGTGTTGATTTCGAAAGATTTTTAGCAAAAGAGTTTGAGAAAAATAAACAACTTCAGCTGGGTTTAACACATGCAGTTCAACATCGTATTGAATTAACGGATGACACTTCAGTACGTACCAAGTCTTACCGTAGAAGTCCTCCAGTAATGAAAGCAATGCACGAAAGAGTAGACAAATTGTTCGCAAAGGGTTACATTCAGCCTTTAAATAGTGCCTGGGCAAGTTCACCAGTAATGGTACCGAAGAAAAATAATACTTGGCGTATATGCATTGACTATCGACCACTTAACAGAGTAACGATAAAATCTGCTTATCCGTTGCCAATTATACACCGCATTTTATCAAGTATTCAAGGTGCTAAAGTAATCTCAGTACTAGATGTCAGTGATGCTTTTCATCATGTTTTGGTTTAGCCAAATAGCCGTCAATATACAGCATTTTGTATGGATGGATGAGGCCTATGTAGATGGATCCGGATTCCATTTGGTCTGACAAATGCACCTAGTACTTATCAAGAAGTCTCTGATACGGTACGACGAGGATATATTGAGTTGTTAAAAACACAATTTTCTCATATTCCAGCTAAAAATAAAATTTTCGCATATCTCGATGATTGGATAATGATCAGCGATGACATAAAAGAATATAAAATTCTTCTTCAAGCTGATTTTGAAGGATTCCACAAGGCCGGATTAAAAATGAATGAAGAAAAAAGTCATTTTACTTGCTCTGAAGTTCATTTTCTGAGCTTTATAATAAATAAAGAGGGTTTAAAACCCGATCCAGCCTAATTGGAACCAATTGTGGACTATAAACGACCCACTAACCATAAGGAACTGCGGAGATTTAATGGATTAGTTAACTGGTACCATAAACATCTTAAAAATGTCGCGCAAGTTCAAGGCCCCTTGGACAAATTGACCAGCACTCGAGTTCCACGGGAATGGACAGATGTTAAAGAAAAAGCTCTCGTGGAAACGAAAGAAGCTCTGTTAAAAGCTGCGACATTATCACCCCTGCGTCCAGCCTTGCCCTATCGCTTATATACGGATGCCAGCAATACTGGGTTAGGTTCTGTCTTAACTTAGTATGATGCAGAACACGATCGGGAAAATTTCATCATCTGTTTAAGTCAACCATTAAATAAAGCAGAAATGAACTACACAACAACTGAGAAAGAGTGTCTTCCTGTTGTTTGATCCTTACGGAAATTACGGGGCTACATTAAAGGTTTACCAATCACGGTCTATACTGATCATTTCGCATTGAAATGGCTTCACTCGTTAAAAGATCCGGCAGGTAGATTGGCCAGATGGGCTATTAACATTTCTGCTTATGATATCGAAGTTGCTCATTATCGGAGTACGCAAAATGAAGCTCCAGATGCACTTTCGCGTCGATATGAAGAACCAGAGACCGCTGATTCGCTTGTTTCAGACTCCAATCTTTCATGGATGTGTGTAATTGCCCAAAATTCCGCTTGCTATGATAAGAAAGTCCGCGTTGTTAAGAAATATCCCAAAAATCATCGCGAGTGGAAGTATGAAAATGATAAATTGTTTTTTTATTGTCCATTAGCTGTCAAGGAAATGCATGGTGAATTGAATCTTTACAAAGTCGTTTTAAGAAGGTTCATCGAATAATCACTTCCCTTACAATATCATTCAATTTTGAAATAAAAATACTTTGAAGTGTCCTGTTTACGTAGGAATTTTTTAAAATAGACCTTGCGGTGCTAAATTTTGAAATGTTAACAATCAAAAATCGTACATTTAACATGCATGCCCTATTTTGACTGTAATTAAAGTGAGCATTTTATCAAATAACAATCAGACGTTTCTTGCAACATTTTTTTAAAAACTGAAAATTATTAATTCAATTTATAACAAGTAATTTTTTCCAATAGTAACAATCCGTTCAAAAGTTATCCGAGCTCGAAGTCGAGTTAGAGTAAATTTCAAGATCATTTTATTTTTCCGGCGAAACTATCGGACTGATCATAAAATGTTATGAAATCTGTTTTGTAGACAATTTTATTTCCTACAAATTAGTATTGATTAATTTTTTTAAAATTCTGCATTGTTTTCTAGTTATTTTCATAATTCCATTTTAATGCTAAGTTCTTAAAATCGATCAGAACACTATTGTTTTAGGTGCTTGGCTTTAAAATGAAAATAACTAGAAAACAACGCAGAACTGGAAAAAAATTAGTCGATACTAATTTGTAGGAAATAAAATTGTCTACAAAAAAGATTTCATGACATTTAATGATAAGTCCGATAGTTTCGCCGGAAAAATAAAATGATCTTGAAATTTATTAAAACTTGACTTCGAGCTCGGATAACTTTTGAACGGATGAATTTGTCAAAAAATGATATAAGACTTTTTTTGTAGAACGTTTAATTTTCGACAAAAATATGTCCTGAACTCATCTGTTCAATAAGCCATCGCCAAGGTATAAAATTCCAAACTTAAAATTTTTTTTTCCTATGTTAATTAAGTGGAAAATAGAAAATCGTGAATCGCCACCTTTAAATATTAATATTAAAGTCTCATATTTTAACGGGGTCTTTGTCTAGAGATACTCTGTCGATTTTTTAATGTTCTTCGAGAAAAAAAAGTCGATTTTTTGAAACACTCTAATATATATATATATATATATATATATATATATATATATATATATATATATATATATATATATATATATATATATATATATATAATATAACGCGCCTTGTCATCACGATGGCGCCCGCAATTTTTAACGGATCTTAATTAAATTTTATACACTTGTTTATTGGACGGTTACCTTGATCAAGTTCGAAGACGAGCCCAATCGGTCGATTAGTTTAGAAGTTGTGGATGTTTGAAATTTTTTTTGATTTTCATAAAAATGAGTTTTCTGGCTTTATCCTAAAATAACTTTTGAACCGAAAATGATAACCCAATTCTGTAAAAAGTATCTTAAAATTTGAACGATTAGCTTTAATTATCGCTGTAGTACTTGATTTTTTGAAGCATCTTTTTTAACCTTTTGATGATATCGAAAATTTCAAAAAAAAAAAAAAAAATAAAAAAAACTTAGTTTTGCAGCTTAGTCTTCTAATAACTTCTAATTAATATGGCATACCTAATTTCCTTGAAATTCATATTTAAGCTTACAAAATAAGTATTAATTACACTATTGTAGCATGTAACAAGGAATTTTGAATTTTCCACGCTCAGCTACTATGTTTTTCTATCATGCGCACGGTCGATATAATCTATGACTGTCCCAGGGTTATCCGGGGTAGAGTGCGACTGTCGTCCCGAGCTGAAATCGTAGAGGCTTGTCTGTCAGTCCCACTTAGTAATAAGTAGGAGTGTCTAAGCTTTCCGGAAGTTGCCGAATTCGGTTGAGTGGGTGCATAATTATAAGTGCAGGGTGAACCCAGGCCGAAACACAACCGGACGAGCCGCCCGAAGATTGAGACGCTTTCCAACACTCAGGTAATTATTCGATAGAGACTTGGATTTTTAATTTGTGGAACCAAGCGATAATCATTGATGTTTATTAGTGATGCCAGGCCATTAGCCGGTATCTTTATAACATTGTACTAATTAATCGAAAAAGCAGGTGAACGAGATATACACGAGGTGAAAAGGCGAAAGGAACCGGATGAGAAAGACGAGAATGAGACCAGGAACCTGACGAGACGGACAAGGACATGAAAACGCACCAGGAAATAAATCAGATATCAATGAAATTAATTTTTCTAAGCCTAAGCCAGAATATTAATTTAATTTGATATACTTAGTCGTTCGTCGGGGTAATCCGCGTCCGGGCCATTAGTTACTAATTAGTTATAAAATTTATTAAAGTAAAATTAAGCCAGACGTTTGTCTAACCGGACCCAGGCTCAATTGCCGGGTCCAGGGCGTCGTCTTATAATTCCAGGCCATTGCCGGAATTACATGCGTCGTAGATATAAATTAATAATTAAAGTAATTAATAAATAAAATTAATAATTAGAGTTAGTCAATAAAATTATTATAAAAATATACTTAGTAGAAGTAAAGACTGAAAAGTAATAAGTCGAGTGGTCGCGAGTAAAGATGGCGGCACTTGAGTGAAGCGAGTATCGGGTAAAGAAAACGAAGATGAGATTTTTACTGACCAAAACTCGAAATAGTAAGTCTCGTGAATTCGGATCGTAGATAAATTTGATAATTAATATTTAGTTTTTGGTAGAGGTGGGTAGTTCCGAGAACATTCCGGATTGAACCTGGAACGTTTCCGGAACGAAAAGAAACTAGTTCCTGGAATCGTATCCGTGGAACTATTTAATGTTTTTAATTCTCATGAAGGTTCAGTAATTAGAACGTATACATACAAAATATTTCAGTATACACAACATCATGCTATGCGACCTACGTGTTGAAGACGCATTCACGGCGAAATATATTATTTTATACTAAATAGAGAATGAATTATGATTGGTATTCAACTCAAAATTCCATAAAAAATCACCAATCACAAATTTTTCTGCTGCTTGACTGCTTGTTGCTAATGATGGCAGTGGCGCGAAAAAGAGAACTAGTAAGCATACTAAAGTGAACTTGAAGAAACGACTGGATACGTATCCGACAAAAGACATAGTTCATGGAACTATACATGTCCGGAACTACCCACTTCTAGTTGTTGGAAAGAAGTTATATTAAAATTAATTAATTAATAATAATAATAATTCTTCTAAAATTTTAATTAATTAATTTATTAAAGTGCGTGGCGGGAACGGCAATTTTAAAATCAGTGTGTGTGAATAAGAGTCCAGGGGACTCGAGTGCACGCGTGTGTGTAGGAAAAGATTTTAAAATTAATATTGTAAGAAATAATTAATTCGGGAGGTAACCGAATTTAATTGTACGTCCAAAGGTAGTTGGCAATAATTTTAATCGAGTGAGTGTATGTGTGATGCCAAGATAGTGGCTATTTAGTCTAAGTAATTTTAGTCGCCAAAGGTAATTGGTAAATTGTTATAAGGTCTAAAAGTTATAAGGTTTAAGGTTTAAAGTTTGTAAAGGTCAAAGGTTTATAAGGTTTATCAAAATTATAAAGTTTTATTTACAAGGTGTGTGAAATAAATAAAAGTGAATATTATTATAATAAATAAATCTAAGTTATTTATAAAATTATCCTTCCTCTTCCTACTCTTACAATTACAATTTACGCCGACCCTGGGTATTAAAAACCGGTTTTCGAGGACCGCTTAATTCTTCCAGTCGCGCCCTTAAAAAGAAAAATGAAGGACGATCAAGGTAACAGTACCCCTGTTATAAGCTTTATTGTATTTACATAAGAAATCTACCTTTCCATTCCGGGTAAGGACGGATAGCTCTTTTTTTTTAAATAGTCTAAGACGTTATTTATAATATCTTTTTTTTGGTTTTCTCACCTTGTTATTTACTGTTTCAGTAAAAAATTTCACCACAGCCTCATCACCTCCTTGTTTAAATATTTCCCTCAATAATTAATTAAAATGTCATTTATAGCTAATTTCTTGCACATATTTAACGAAATAATATCTTTCAACTCTGTTAATACATTTAAATGAAGTTTTGTTTTATTTACTTCAGATTATTCTTGAAAGTATACGATACATTCTTTGTAAGAGGCAAATAAATTATTTTTTAAAATTAATACTTCTACTAAATGCTGTAAAATCAAAACGTCATAAGCAGCATCATGGAATGATTGCTGCTCGTCATCTGAATTTTTTAAAGTATCTTGACTAAGACTCTCTAGTTTTAATTTACCAGGCCCTTTTCTATCACTCAGTACTGATCGAAATATTGCTAAAGTATCTGCAAAACCTACAATTAAATCTAAAATTTTAGCAGAATTTACATTACTTATTGCACGTAAAAGTCAAACCGGCCGTTATGCGCAACTAACAAACAGTTTTTTTTACCTTTAGACAATTTCTCTAACAATTGTCTGAAGGGTTCTAGAGCATTTGAAATCTTCAGAGTTTGTACCTGCTTGTTTTCATGGAATAAATTCCCCGCATGATCATGGTGAAGTTTAGTAACTGCGCTTGCCAATGTTGAGATTTTAGTTTTGGTATGTATGTAAATATTAAAAACTTCCGCATCACAGATAGCAGCTATTTGTGAAATATGAGCACCAGCTGCAAATCCTGTCGTTTCAATGTCAAAGTAAACTACATTTATTTTACCTTCTTCTAAGATATTGCACTGTTTATTATTGCAGCTTTTTCTATCACGAACGTAATCAGTTATTTTATCCATTCTACAGTTCCTTTCATAAGTGATACCCTCACGTTTTTCATTATGTTTCCTTAATAATCGTCTCTTTTGTTTAAGCTCTATTCTACGTATTTTTTAAACCTTCGACCGGTTTGCTATCGATTTTTTGACTCGTTTTATAACACTTTGACGGACATATTTAACTGTTTGAGATGCACTAGGAAAACCTAATTTATTTTGGACATTCAAAATACTCTTTTCACTATCATTTTCAGCACAGGCAGCAGCTGCTACTCGGATATCACAAATTGCAGTTGTGCTTGAACATTTATTTTTATGTGCTTTATTCGCGACAATATTATTGAAGCTTCCATTACTTTGGCTTGAAGCTGCTATAAAAAATTTATCGAAGTTTAGCGAATATTTTTCAAACAAGCTTACCAATGCATCGTACAAAGAATCATTTGATAGATTAAGAGTGCGTTTTTTAGTGGGATTGCACCAACTACCGCAATTTTCGTGCCGACTAAAAATATGATCTGGAATTTGTTTCAAATTTATCGCTTACTGTTGAGATTCAATCCTATTTTGAGACACAGCGTATGCAAACCATTTTTTAATATGTTTGATAACATTCTTTTTAGCAAATTCTTTAGGTCTTTCGCATTTTATACAATTCAATTCCGAAATTTCTAGCCAAATGATTTTTATCAGCTAATTTATGAAATTCTACAGTTGGGTTGTCTGCTCGTACAGCAGCAATCATTGAACTATCTCCGTCTCCTATGATAACTCGTACTTGTAGACCAACTTCTTTGAGAATATTGCTGTGATTCACTAGTTGAACTCCTGCCGCTGCCTCCATAGCCTTAGCACTACCATAAAAATTTAAACGGCAATCATGGTCTTCTTTATTGGGGCCCAGATCACATTTTCGGCACTTCCGATTTTTCGTTGCATAATCTAAAATTTTTCCTGACAAAAAACCAATGATCGTACTATAGCCATTCAAACTATCTTAGCTACGCCCGTTACCACGTTTCGTCCAGCCCATATCATATGATACTATAATATTAATAATTTCGTCTACAGCAGAATAAAATATATTACTATTATTACTGAGTGAATAGGTTTCAAGGAGATTTAATTGAGGAAAAATATCTTTAGTGATTTCCGGAGACCTGGAAAAGAAATAAATAATTTTTCTTAACTTACAATCATGCTTTTTTTATTTTTATAAAGCAACTCAATATTCAATATGCAATATACACTATAAATTTTCCTGTAAAATATAAAATTTTAACGTGGATGATTTACAATTATGAACTGTTTACTTACAGTTATAACAAAAATACTCAATAAATCTTTTGTGATATTGCAACGACAGAGTCACAAGTACTATCATTCGTTTAAATTTAATTTGTCGAATATTATACATTCGATGATAATATAATAATTGTAAATCATTGGAAAATGTACATTTTGAAAGGCATGGTAGAAAATTTGCAAAAATATTCACAATTTTGAGTCATATTTATGTTACAATTCTGTTCAATACAATACAATAATATGTTACAATTAGAAAATATGGGTGTGATTCATAATTATTATGTTATCAGAATGAATTCCTAAGATATTTTAAATGAACTAGAATAAATGCTCACGATGTATCACACAGTTGTTTGACATTTTTTATAACTATGTTTTTTTTCTTCTAACGCAGCTCGCTTACAACTATCTCTTGCTTCAGATTCGATTGCTTTCCCAACTATATCCTCATATTTTTTGAATAACTCGTTTCTTATGTAATAAATCTGCACAGGCGAGAATTTTCTTTAAACCTGTGTTTTCTATATCTGAATGAATAGCCCCTGAAACACGTAATTAATTAAGACATCATACAATAAACTAAGTAAATTCAAAAATATCATTTTTAATCAAATTATACCACAAGAGGCCAATTAATATCAATTTATTAATAATAATTAGCCGTATAATTTATTGTACTTACTGAAATATAAACAACTTACCAAGTATTATTGAAGAATAAATATCGGAGACTGTCTTATTTTTCACTCCGGCGTTTATTTTATTAAGTTTTGTACATGAATCACCTTTTATTTTTAGCCGGGAATGAAAGCATTCAGTTTTGAACTCATAAAGATTTTTCCAAGTCCAGGAGACTTTTACAATGTATACATTTTAGACTTTTAGCAAGCGTTTTCCATGTAATTATCCCATTCTCATCAGGAATTTCTCCTCGAGTTGTTTCTTGATCAGTATTTTCAATTTTCAATTTTTTAGCATTAGACATACCTGCTAAAGCATTATTAACTCTCTCAACAACTTGGTTTTTAATAAATCTGCCATTCTTTAGTCGCAAAGTTATTATTATTTATTATTTATTATTTGTTGTCTCCAACTATGTATAACCTCGGAATTATTCGAAACACTTCCCACAACACATTCTCAAGGGGTGAAATATTCTGAGTTAGAATGCAACGTTGCCAAGTCTGAGAAAAGACGCAATGGGATCATTTTTAAACTTCTTCGCATATAAGAGGATGCGCAAAAGTGTACTGTATCTCAAACACTTCTTATTGGAGTTAGAATGTTTTACACGAGAGAAATCTTTCTAAAAATTGCGAACCGCTGCTACCAATGAACCTCCTTAACTGAGCTAGAAATTCGTCTAGCTATCTAGAAAGCTCACTGTGAAGCTCAGTCGGGTCATCTTCGGATTGACAAAACTTATAAACGGAGACGAGATAATTTTTACTGGCTAGGAACGTTTAAAGATGTCTCATCTTACACTTCTGCTCGTGAGACTTGTATAATGACCAAAAGCGACCAGACAAAACCGCAAGGATACATCGGAACGAGACCACTAACTAAGCCATGGTCTATTATCTCGATTGACACAATTGGCCCATATACTCGTTCAACTATGGGGAATCAATATGCTCTTGTCATCGAAGATCTCTACACTCACTATCTTGAAATCTTTCCTCTGAAACAACCATCTGGTAAACTCGTAAAACATTACCTGATGGCTGTATTTAATCACTGGGGCCCTCCTTGTCAAATTATTTCAGATAATTGCATAGAATTTATAAACAAAGACATAAGTAAATTAATCAGTCAATATAATATAAAATTTACACCAACTCCTATCAGTCACCCTTGTGCAAATCCCGTCGAACGCTGTAATCGTACGATCGAACACATGATTGTCGCGTTTACAAGTAAAAATCAAAAAGACTGGGATGAACATCTCGATGATTCAAAATTCGCGTATAGTACTTCAGTACGCACTGCTTTTGGTGTATCTCCATTCTATTTAAATCACGGACGTGACGCACGACTGATTAATGATACTGATCCTCTTGAAAATTTAGACGTATCTGACGTTACCGTTTGGCAAGCCCGAATGGACCGTGCAGTTAAACTGAGTCATTTTGTTGAGCAAAATATGTTGAAAGCTCGGGAACGCACGCGTAAGTAGCACGAACAGAAATGTTCTGATATCCCCATAGATTTAAAAATCGGTGATCAAGCTTATTATTTAAATAAAAAATTGAGTAAAAAAATTGATGGCTATAGCACTAAGCTTGCACTAAAATATTCGGGTCCCGCGACTGTCTCTAAAATTTTAAGTCCTCAAGTAGTTGAACTACAAGATAATGCCAGTGAAGATATTGGTACAAATTATTACAATGACTTAAAAATTCCTAGACGGTCTCGAAGATGTAAGTGATTATTTTTGATATATTTCCGATCACTCATCATGGAAGGGAAACTATCTAGAAATTCAGGATCAGACACTGAAGCCTCATCTCATGAGTCCGAGGCCGAGGTATCTCATGCTGAAGTGTCATCAGTTCATGCAGTCACACAATCATCTGACTCATTATCACTTTCATTAAACACTGCATCAGCATCTACATCAGAATGACCACCCATTACTGAAACAACAACATCCTCCGTCACCGCCTGCACCTGTAATTTCAACAGCAACAATCGCATCACCACCGACATAGTCCACCGGTTCAGCTACATCAACTGGACTCCGATTCTCGTTGCTGCCATGGCAAATTACAACTGGTATCGGATTTGGTCGTCCATCATCGGCATTATATGTACCAAGCCCATCTACCACACCAACTTCAGTAATGCTTGAGACGCTAATTATATTTATGAAGGATGAATTTAGTAAGCTTCACGGTCGTATTGATCGTGCCACAAATCACCGTCTCGCGGTCACGTCAGTATCATCTGGGGTATCAAGATTCGATATTTAGTGGATGGAACGTATCAACGGGAAACTAGAAGATCTCCAAATTGTTGTACAAACTATCACTGACCAAGTTGCCGAATTTAAGACACAGTTGGAGTCTCTAAAAATACCTCCAACTGCTCCAGAATCAGGTTCCATTACAAATCTCACGGCTCAACTGTACCAGTTGAGTGAACAAGTTCACCAAAGTCAGAAGATGATCTCAGAAATTCAGCTGCTAAGTCCAGAAGAACTTGTCAAGGAACTTCAGGCCGCTAATTTGGAAATATAACTGACAACTGGGGTCAGTTGTCAGACAACAACGACATCAGCTACAACTTCTACTCCAGTCAAGGTAGCTTACGACATTGGTACTACGCCAAATAACAAATCGGTGCTGCCATTACTAGCTCAGTAATCATCAGCGTGTGGTCCAAATCCAGGACTTAAAACTCACAATGGCGCCTATCAACGTCCATCGCCGGAAAATGCTAGATTTCCACCATCATCACTGCTTGCTCGATGAATGGCCCATTAAAAGTTGACCGAGAAAGCAGTCACGACATTGCGAACTTTGGGTGCTATCCCTAAGGACATCAAGACTAAAATCAAAATGGTAACGTTTACTAACTCGTTACCGCATTCTCAGATAGCTTCAGCACCAAAGTATGAGTTACCGTTGCAACCTAGAGACGCGTACAAGCAATTCTTGTCTGGCTTACCAGCTACTTGGACATCGAACTCCACGTAGGCTGCTACAAATACGGCACCACTGCCAAGCCTCGTGTATGTCGTAAGGAACTTAGGGAATCATGAACACAAACGGTAACGACTCAAGCTCAGTTGTTATATATTACTAACTCGTGCCAAAACTGTCGGCAAGGGGGTCATAAAATTTCCGAATGTCAACTATCATGGCGGCCCAATATGTGTCATGTGTGCTATCAGGACAAAGTGACAACGGCAACGTGTTTCAGTCCGCATGACAAACACAATAAAGATTATCTTCGGGGACGTTTTCAGGGCTGCTGCATTCCAGCTGAATTATTTGACCCGCATTGTAATTCTTGTAACCGCAGATACCCGGGTTACAAAGACTGGATCGCGGCGAAATACAGCCCAGCAAAAGTGGAGCAGTTTCATCGGAATTATCTGCGAGCAGTCAACAAATTTGAATGAAAATTTTAATTACTCCTTTACGTTACCGATTTAGATGTAAATCTAGATAAACACACACATTAACTCATACTTATCTCATTGATTGATTTGATTATTGTTGCTCATTGTAATTATTTTCAATTACAGCTCAAAATCCTGAATCAGTTGGCAGACAAAAATATTAATGATCTCTTTACCGCTCAGAAGCTATCACATCAAGAAAAAGAAAATACTTTTTTATAAATAGAATTTTTTTTGCGCCTAGTATTAAGTGTAAAAATTTACAATCTATTTTTTTTTTATTTTATATATTTCATTTTCCAGTTCGAAAGTCGTAGATATTTCTTGATCCAGGTCGAGGTCCCAGGATCGGGAAGGGCATGAGATTGAGGGCTGGGCTTGGAAAATTGTTTTCGGTCCCTAATGGCTTGCGATCGATTCACTTGGAAATTTACTTGCATTACTGGTGATTAATTTTCAATCTAGAATTTAACTGGCAATCCAATTGCATCACTAACGATTAACTCGCAATTGCAAAGATTTGAAATGAATTTTACTGGCAATCTACTTGAATCGCTGGCGATACATTCACAATTCAGGAAATTTTTTTGATGCTGGTAATTAACTTACAATTTCCAAGCGATCCAATCGCAATATTTCAAATAATTTTTTTTTGAAATTATTTCCTGAATTATTATTAAGTTTTTCTTATTACAGTCGGACAACTCAGACGGATTTCCAAAGGAGTAACCTTGGCTTGACGGGGGGGGATTGAGACAATGTGATTTGTTTTCGCCGTCCTCAGCCTTGCGATTCCCGTTTTCCTCCATCTTTTCGCTGTCTGAATTTTGTACGTCAAAGTGCCATAGTCACATAACTTATTTTTCACGTCAACGCATGCCCATAAGGGTGAAATGGGGACAGAGTTCAGAGGCGAGTCCCAAGCCCTCAATTATTGGTCAATCACTTCGATCTTGGATCATTTAGCGTAAAGACGTATTTCTAATCATTACTTTGCGATAATTATTATATTTAGGCAATTCACTTGCAATATCTCGTATATTACCGGCAATTAGCTTGCGACCATCTTTTGTTATCTAGTTTGTAAATTGTAATGAGTAAAAGTTAAATCAATTAAATATTATTGTACGTTACTAGCAATATACTTGCGATCTCAAAGAATTTCCAAATTAAATAATAGATTCAGTGTACTAATTGCGTTACTCCACGTGGAGGGCCATTGTATATCCAGCGTATTCCAGGACACTCCTGATATTGTTTTATGCGGAAAAGTTTATTTTAAGTAACTGAATTTTTTTATAATTGGCAATAAACTTGTATTTTTTAATTAATTCCTTATACTCTATCCATCACTATTCATCTTATTCATCATCCTATAGTACTGGTAAGAATTATTACATAGTTTATTAAAAAGTATTATTAATGAAGTGAGAATTGATAAGTCCATTAACAATAAGAAATCGAATGATAAGTAATAAGCCGTGAGGTACGTTAATCAGTTTCAATGTACGTTTCCGAGTTTGAATAAGTGCGGGTCTTTGCTTTGCAAGAACTTTAGCCCATTGCTCTGTCCAAATAAATGAAAATTTTGTTAGAGGCCAGCCTAAGCCAGGGTTTAACCCGTGAATTCTGGTAGCTGCTGGTTAAAATCGCGAAGACAGAAAGCGATTTGTCTCAATATATATATATATATATATTGTGACGTTACATTGCCGAGGAGATGGAGTAGAAGGGGAGTAAGCGTGAGTCTGTGTGTTAGAAAGTGATAGAGTTAGTACGTGTGTTGAGTTGAGTGTAGGAAATAGTGAGTAGAGAGTATGGAGTACGTGTGCGGGGAAGTAAGTGTGTGGAGAGTACGAGTATGGGTACGTTATGTTGTCGGTGTTGGAGTGTCTGTGTGGTTGAGCGTGGATTCAACGAGGGATGTCTAGCTGTGTTGCGGATAGTTGCCAAAAATACCGTGCCTCCCGACCAGTGATGACGACTAGGCCTAGGCTTAGCTCTCGGGGTTGACGCGGTGATCACGGAAGAGCGACAGAGATGTCGCCGCCCCTACGAGTTGGTACCCGGAGTTAGCTGGGGTACGTTTACGTTTATTTAGGAATGGCAGGCCTCGTTTGCGATGCTCGAGGAAGCCAAAGATTCGCTAACTCTGGATATCACGGGGAGTGACACCGTGGGAAGACCCGCGAGTCCACGGCTTGTATGTGGTGGAGGAAGAGTGGATGGACAGGCGAGAATGTGAGAGTGACTGGGAGTAGTAGAGAGGAGACATGATTGGAGTAGGAGATGAGAGCACGGGAGTGGAGAACTGACCATGGTGTCCGAGAGTTGGACTTTGGAGACGCTCGAGTATGAGTCGACCCAGTAGTCGAGTTTGGAGTCTTGTAGCGAGTGGTTGTGAGTCAGAGAGCCCCAAAGGTAGGCCTCGACCACACCCTTGGCTGATGTCGTTGGAGCTTGTGGCTCTATTTGTTGAGTTTTGGAGCCGTTTGTCGTGATTTTGCCGTCTTGAGTTACCGCATTATTTATTTTAATTTCATTATTATCTAGAATTGTGTTGAGTTTTGTAATTCGTCGTCCACGAGAGGTTCCCGATGTCATACCCAGGTATTTATTTGTCTGAGGGACCGAGAGTACTCGACCGCGAGCCGATTGGGCCCTTCGCGTCGCTCTCGCGTCCTCTTTACGATATTTTATGTAGTCTTCTTTACTTTATTTTGTTTAATTTAATTTTAATTACTCGGCTTCTTCCGCGTAAAAAGAACCGCGACCCTCTCTCCACAACCTAGCATACTGAGCGCACCAGGACCTGCCGCTACCACCGTTCATTTCTCTCATCTCCGAAGGATTTCGATAATAGATTTTAATTTACGTGTACGTTTAGACCGGTTGCCGATACCGGGGAAATAAAAGTCGGCTGGCGCCCGTCAGGATCTGGAGGAAATGAAAGGAGTGATCGGTGGGTGAAGTGTAACGTAGCCCGATTTGTGTATTTTGAGTTTGAATATTGGAGGAAATTTATTGAGTATAAGTTACGTGTAAATTTTTCGTACGTTTAATCGAGTTATCTAAGTGGTAAGCTAAAAAGAATTACGTTACAATATATATATATATATATATATATATATATATATATATATATATATATATATATATACATACATATATATTGTAACACGCAGAAAATTAGACGCCGACATGTGGTCACCAATGTCAGCATAATGAAAATTTCTGGAGTTAGCGACTTGATAATTGGTTAGGTTTTAATTTCACTTTTGACAGCTTACTCGGCGGATTTCGTCGTTTACCGGTAAGTAACTTAGGTTTGCACCCCGGGGACGAGAAGGATCCGAGGCTCAACTCCTTAATTCTTACCAAGTAGCATACAGCTAGTAATAAGTTAGCCGTAAGTAGGATAAGTCGTTATTCAAAAATTTACATGTTTAGTGGCGTGGAGGATAAACAACTCGGGTGCGGATCAAGGGGGAGCCACTGCGATCGACGGAGCCGAGACGCCAGACGATGTCAACTGCCGAGCCTGCGAAGTGCTTGCCGGAGCAATTCGCCAAGCTGCTAATTAATGGTGTGCCGAGAGGTAACACTAGCACCGTAATATTCAGTTATCGCTCCAGGGTAGTATAACTGAATTGTTGAGCAGCCGTGAACAAAAGGCTGTTAAGAGTTACTATAGTCGGGCCTGATGGGAGGTCTGGAGGCGCCCGTGTTGCCGCCATCTGACGGCTGGAAAAGTTATACGAAAGAGCCTGGTTTGGATGGGGACCTCGTCGAGTGACCAAGCGTGCCGCCACCTGATAGCTCAGTAAGAGACTAAAGAAAAAAAAAACGGGACTTGGAAGAAAAGACAATGACTGGCAGCCATTCTGGATCGTATCACGATGTTGCCAACACGTGTTTCTTGGTTTCGTGTATCAAATTCTGTGTTTTTATTGCCGTTGGCGGGACGTATTAAGTGAAAATTAATAAGAAAAATAGCATACGAGTACGTAAAATCAATTACGTAGGTAATTAGCTGGAGTGGTATTACAGTACCCACAATGTATTGTTGTCGTGAGCGGCCGGGGTTGGCCGAATGAGGTGTTGCTGCGTTGCCGGGATCGAGAGGACGAAGTGGTGACATTGCTGGCCACGTGGAGTGTCAACGAGAGATTCGATGATTGACAAGTCAACGACGGTAAGCGAGTTGTTTGTCCTCTTCCTCGTAAATAAATCGAGCCGGGATCGGATTGACGTATTTAGGGTTACTTGAGTGAATTAGTTTAATTCTTGGGGTTGCGAGGCCACTGACGCCTGTGAGTCGTGATCGCTAAGGAAAGGAAAGATTATTTTGGTTGTTCGGTTGTTCCGAGTACATTTTTTTTTAAGCCAGGTACCGCTGTAAATTTGTTTACTTCTCTCTGTATTATTTTTTTATTTTTTTTTTGTTGGGGGTTCGGTGCCCCAATTACTTAACTAACCAATTAGAAAAATTACATCGGTTGTTCCTAACCCAGACTTGAGCCTCGTCGATTTTGCGGGAGTCGGGAAAATATAATTGCAACCGGGATTTGACGGCGGGTTGACGTCAAGAGGGTTGGCGTGTGCGACCTTGACATTGAGGCCGAAGTGGTCGGTAATTTATCTCGTGTATGGAACCGAATGCACACTCGACGGTCTTACTACCGACTCATACGTCGCTGCTACACACGAGTACTCAACCTTTACTTGCACATACATGCACACAGGCATATAGCAGTAACAATCTACCAGTGTAATCAAACGCAAACGCACAAGTTCCTCTTGTGTCGACATACTCTCACATACAGCCATTATCTTTGTGTAGCACTTATACAATCCCCAATAGGAATTCAAATATGAGCTACTCAAATTCTATGCGCTTATATGATCTCAGTCTGTTATGTATTTGAAACTATATTTGAATTTAAATATAGTTTTACTTCCAGCAGATAGAGGCAGCACCTACTGGGGCCTAGTCTATAAATTTAAACTTGGACATGTGCAATGCGGCGCATGCGCCTCTACTTTTTCCTGCCTCGTGTTGAGAAGCCGGCCGCCACTATCTTTCGTTATACACATTTAAGTAATAACACGTGTTATTTAAAATCGTATCGTTTTGCGCTCATCTCGAGTAATTAATTAAAAATAATAACTTAAATGAATTCAGCAATCAATAAGCTCATAAAAAATATGATTATTTTTGTAATTGTGGGCATCAGAACTCATAAATGAATCATTTAAAAAACTCAAGAATTCCAGTGATCAGCGACCACGTTTCTCAAGAGGTTATTCAAATGGGAGACATCACAAGTGCCTTTTTATTCAATAAATAATTATATCAAGAGTTCATAAATATAAAAGACTCAAATTATAATTAATTAATTATCATTAAGCTCAATAACTTAATTGAAATAACAGTAAATTCTCGCTCGGTTGCCTCTGCAATCATGCTACCACGTGCTCAGAAAATGAATTCAATTTAGTGCAATTTATTGTAAACTCATTCAAATCAATTAAATAAAGTGATCAATAATATTATAACTTAATGAACTCAAATATTTATGAATTTTGTGCTATTATTAAATAATCATTAAGTGTTCAATTATTAACTTCACTCGGTAACCTCTGAATTCATGTTACTTATTATCGTGACATTTTTGCAATCAACTTAGTGTTCAAATGTATTCAAATTAATTATTCCAATTATTTTTGCGAGCTTAATATATAATTTGCATTCATTCGTCCTGGGAAACTAGCTCAGAATCTACTGAACAATTCAATAAATGCAATAAACCCAACTAAACTCAAAAGCAATTTTAAAAATAAAATTAAACCTAGTAAAATTAGATCCACTAGTCATATTAAAAAGTTTCTACCTGATGAAGAAAATAACAGAACGGCAACGGCAGACCGTTTAAAACCTTTATGGACATTGTGAAGCACATGTGGCCTGTAGTCTAAAGGAGGGTAATAGTGCTTTATATGACTCCGAGGTTGACGAGTATCGCTCTGACTCAAGCGTGGAAATCGGTTAGGCACCACCACTCAAGATAAAAATAAACTTCAACGATACACAAAGTACTTTAATGCCAATACTCAGAAATGATTATACAGCAGCACCTGCAACCGAAAACACCCAGGGTAAAAGGCTTGGAGAAAGTAAAGAAGTTTCTTCAAGCTCACCTACGGCGATCAAGAAATCGAACGAGATAGAAAAATAATACGTCATCGATTCGGAAATACATTAACATAAACCAATACAATCACACGCAATCATACTCATTTCATTAATTTATTTTAATTGTTGTTGCCAATGGTAATAATTTGCAATCACAGCCACGAGTTCTGTAGCAGTTGGCGGACAAAATCTACAATTATCTCTCTACAGCCCAGAGGCTGCCTGTTATAATAAAAATTAAATAAATACATACCAGGACTAGTTGGTGGTTGGGATGTTGAAAAAATACGCATATCAAAAAATGTAACAATATTTTTATTTGTCACAGCACATAATATCACTGTGTTACAAAATTAAATCGTTGATTTTATTTATTAAAACTGTTAATTGTCTGAGCTCATGAATACGTGAATAATTGAATGCAAATTATAAAAGTGAACTCGAGTAAACAATTGAAATAATTAATTTGAATATATTTGAACACTGTGATGATGTTTTGAGTGTAGCAGCCCTGGTCAACCCATCTTTGCCAGGGTGGAGTGCGGTGATACGAGTGAGAGGCCACCTGGTTGGTGGGAACCTTTCGTCGGTGAGTAATACAAGTGACTCAACTTGAATTTGATGAGTTGGACGTTGCCACTTGGTGATTGCCAGCTGTCTTCGCAGATAGCTTGTTGACCAATGATTCCAGAACTATTGAACACGTTGTAGAAATTGCCATCTTAACAATCGAGAGCTGTTTGGATCGATGAGTGCCGGTTCAGGAATCATGTTGAGTGCTCGTCCAATTAAAAAATGACCAGGAGTGCCGGTTCAGGAATCTTGTTGAGTGCTCGTCCAATTAAAAAATGACCAGGAGTGAGTGCATCAACGTCATCTGGATCTTCAGTGATAGGCTCCAATGGTCTTGAGTTCAAGATAGCTCCAATCTGCGTAAGAAGAGTCATAAATTCATCAAACGTAATTGAAGATTCTCCCACTGTTCGAGTTAGGTGGTGTTTGAGTGACTTGACAGCAGCTTCCCACTTTCCACCCATATGTGGAGCTGCTGGTGGATTGAAGTGCCAAGCAATACTGTTCACAGTGATGTGATCCAATATTTCTCTTGATTCTGAGTTCCTTGAGTGAACAGACGGTTGAGATCATTTTCAGCGCCTTTGAACGTCGTTCCGCAATTGTTGTAGAGTGCTGTGCAGATGACTCGTCGGCTAATGTATGACAGGGATAATTTAAAATAAATTAATTTTATTTGTCAATTAGTAATTAAAATTTAAATTTGATTCGACTGCGCTCTCGGCCCACGCATTTCCGTTGTCTCCACGCCGTCAACGATCGATAATATGAGACTCTATTAATCCATTGGTGCGCTTGGCCGAGCAACGAATAGGTACCCTACGGGGCCCCAAGTCCCGCCGTTTCTAGAAATTTAAATTCGAAAAAGATCTGGATAGTACGAGCCTGACATAAGATTGAGAGTGGGGAGCTGCCGGCTTCGCGGCGCGCCGAGAGGCACAGGAGACTCACTCACTGCCGAGAGCTGCGAATAACCAGTCGCTAGAGTAGTCCGCTATTTCTCTCTCTACACAAAATCTATAAAACTAAATTACAATTTATTAGGTGTTCAAAAAAGTTCTACCCGTTTTTTGTCAAAAAAAAATATATTTAAAAATTTTAAATAAAATACAAATTTTAATCAAAATAACCACCATCAGCATCTACTACCCTTTGCCAACGCTCAGGCAACTGATGGATCCCACGGCGATAAAAGGCTTGATCTTTTGTCGAAATGAAATCATCTATTGTTTTTTGCATTTCGTTTTCATTTTGTAAGTATTTGTCAGCCAAGTAATTTTGCAATGAACGGAATAGGTGAAAATCACACGGTGCAAGGCCTGGTGAATACGCTGGGTGCGGTAAAACTTCCCACTGTAAATCATTTATAGTGTGGTGGACGATTGAACTTCTATGAGGCCTGGCGTTATCATGCTGCAGTATCACTGGTCGAGGTTTTTGTCCCGCAAATCGTCTTTCACTGTTGATTTCATCTGCTAATTTTTTTAATTGACAACTGTAGCGTTCTCCAGTAGCGGTTTCTCCTGGTTTGAGTAACTCATAATATAGCACGCCCCACTCATCCCACCAAATACAAAGCAATATTTTTTTCCCAAAAACATTACGTTTTGGTGTTGATGTCGTTGGTTGTCCTGGGTCTACCCAATGTTTTCGACGTTTAGGATTCTCATAGTAAACCCACTTTTCGTCCCCTGTTACAAGTTTCCACAAAAAACTTTTTTTTTTATGTCGTGAAAGCAACGACAGGCAGGTGTCAACTCGTCTCTCTCGTTGTTCTGAAGTTAATTCATGAGGTACCCATTTTCCTTCTTTTTGAATCTTACCTAAAGCATGTAATCTTTCAGAAATAGCTTGTTGAGTAACGTTTAACTTTTTCGCAAGTTCTTGTTGTGTTTGTGCAGAATGTTGATTCAGTAATTCTTCCAATTTCTCGTCACTGATTGTTGAAGGTCTTCCAGAGCGTGGTTTGTCATTTAAATTGAAATCTCCGTTTGTGAATTTCCGAAACCATCTTCGACAAGTACTGTCATCAATAACACTGTCACCATAAGTTGCACAGATTATTCTTTGAGCTTCAGCAGCACTTTTTCCTTGATGAAATTCATATAAAAGACAATGGCGGATATGCTCATTACTTACTTCCATTTTTAACTTAATAAAAAAATATTTATATCGAAGATTAATATATTAAAAGTTTAATGAATTTAAAGAGTACAAACAGCTGTGCATGTACATATACGTATTCATAGCTAACCTATAAATAGCTGTTAGATAACTCCATCTTTGAAAAACGGGTAGAACTTTTTTGTACACCTAATATGGTGAGACGTAAGACCCTATCTAATTAAATTAACATCGCTTAAGTGAGTAATAAGCATCACAAGATCTACGGTGAGTCGTGAAGACCCCGCACTCTCTGTTACATCAAAAAATTACGGTGAGTCTAAGTGTGACTTCGGACGCCATTTTAAAATTCTCGTTGTGGTTTTTGTAAAATTTCGTTGAGAAATTTTTACTAATTGCGCTGAGTTTTACAATCGCGTAATTAATTAAAAATATTAACTGATTAGTAGCAGAAGAAAAGAAGCGGAGGCCGACAGCACCCAGCATCAGTCTACAAGAGCGGCGTCCTTCTCTCACCATATGGCGTCGTCATATTCACCGGCAACTACTTTGGTAAATTTGGAAGCCACCTTGGTTAATTAATTCTTTTAGACTTATCTTGATAAAATTTAATGAGAGAGCGTAAATTTTTAAATATATATATATATATATATATATATATATATATATATATATATAATTTTGTAAGATAAAATTTATCGGTTTTCGCGGCGTGGGTTCGAAAGCGTTCGGTCGGCATTTTTGTGTAAGTGTCTGGGTTCGTCATTATCAGGTAGCGTAATATTAGAAAATTTTTAAGTTGAGTTTAGCGACCACTGATTAATTAGTTGTAAATTAAAAATCGTACTATTTAAATTTAATTAAATTTAGCCGGTATTCTTCTGGAGATACTGAGTACCGCCGACCGTTCTCTAGAAGGTGCTGGAACTTTAGTTTTGAAAGTAACCTTGGTGCTGAGTCTCACCGACCGCATCACTGGGAACGTTGTGAAGGAAAATTCATTAGGATAAAATTTAAATAAAATAAAATCTAGGAAATAAGGGCAATTAAATAATTAATGCAACGGGACCGTTGTCCAACTCCGTTTAACGGGAGGCCGATTCCTCACCCTTTTGGGCACACTCGCGCTGCGTAATCCCTTATCCACTACCATAATATTATAAAAGCGAAATGTGAGCATACGATCACATTAGCTTACCCATTAGGCATGCAGTGCATGTGGGTGCCTCACCAACAATCACCACGAGACCGTCATCACTTGGACCCAAACACTCTTCCCATCTCAGGAAATAGAGAGACTCTGATCAAAGTGGGGCTTGGATTGGGTCCTCTATGGTATCAATTCCCTGTATTGGTCGACCCCGAAAAGGGCTTCTCTCACATTATACTCACTCGGGTTTGTGACAGCAGTCAAATAGATTTGCCCTCAAATTCCGAGTGATTATCACTATATGCTAGTGATATTATTATGTATCGGCTATTTATTATTCTCAGAATTTCAAGACATTCCAAAGAAGGATCCTCTCCCACGCAGAGGTACCTATTAGCTTCCTGCAACAACGGAGTTCCCGCATGTTACGGGTGCAAGACATGCGGGCACCGCTAACGGTTGGAGTACTGGTCCCAGAACCCGCGAAGAGGATGGTACTTGCTAGTTTGGCGCCCCCTAGAGGGCATCAGTAAATTTATTTATAATAAATAAATCTACCAGTTCAGGGAATGAATCATTGATTGATTTATCTTTAAATCATATTAATAAGTAATTATGAACGAGGCAACTGGTCGTTTAGCGTCGGGAACTTGATAAATTACACGGCCAAAATTATGTAGTACGTTGGTAGTACTGTAAAGACATAACATGCGACAGTTGTATATCTTTATTGGTCAAAGTGAGATATACGACAAAATGGCGTCGGCCTAGGTGCTGGCATGACATTCACGTGCTGCCGTGGGCAGACATGGGAAAGTCTCTGTAAGAGTAGCGTGTGTGCTCTGTTACATTAAGATAATTATAAATTTGTCGCAATTCGGTATTTTAAGTAGATAATATAAACCTATTGTCATTATTTGAGTATTTTGGTAAACTGCATAAAGGAAAATACATTTACCGTATTAGTGTGCAACCAAGGGAGTTGAATAATACGTAAACTGTAAGTACTTTTTGGCTAATACATTAGAGTGTAATTTGGTTCCCGAGTTGGTGATCATTTGTCTATAGCATAAGAGTAAGAGAGATAGTGGATTCTGAGTATTAATAATTTATCATAAGCATATGATGGAATGCGTGAATATTATACTCAGTAAATACGAATATAGTCAGTAAAAATATTAAGTATTATTCTACCAAATATTGATTGTGACAATTATTTGGTTATTTTTCATTATCATTTATTATTAATGTGAAGTATTACTGCTACAATTCTTACTTTTTGCGTTATTATTTTATCATCACGTGTAAGTGATACACGATTGTTCTGGATATTATATTACGTAATTTCTTTACTAATTTTACGTATTGTTATTATAGTATTATTTTGCGAGTATTATTTTGTGAATAGTGGATAGCATTCACCAGTGTTTTAATTGTACGAACTATTTGTTTAAAATATTTACAAATTATTTTGAGATTATTTTATTTTCTAATTGCGATGATCACATGCAAGTGATATACTAATGTATAACCGCTGAAGTATTATTTGATATTATTATTATTGAAGTATAGGGATAGTTTTGTTTGGTTACAGTCACACGCGCGTGACGCACTAATTTATAATTATTAAATTATTATTTGCGAAGTATTATTATTTAACCATATTTTCCCATCACGTGCGAGTGGCACATGCACTAATATTATTGTGCGCAATATCTTTATCATTTATAAGGCAATATCATTTTTATATCTTGTATTTGCATTCGATTATTATTTTGTAAGTGAATTATTATTATTTTTTTTTATATTTGATATTGTTTATTGAGTTATGCGATGCAATTGGTGAAAATATATAGTTTAAAAATATAAGTTGAAACAAATGGTCATCAACCCGGTATTGCTTTAAATTTAATTTATTTACAACACTGCTATCTTTTTCTTGCTTTCCTTTTCCTAAAATCTGAAATTGTTACCCTGTCATTTATTTTTATTTTCATTTTCATTTTTCTCCGTTGTATTTATTTTGAGTTAATTTCGTTCGTGGGGCACACGAACTGGCGCCCAACTAGGAAATCTAACCCAGCCTGAGCAGAGCTGTGTGTCCAGGGAGATTCGGGATATCTCCAGGTGGGACGTTTGGTTGTTATTATTTTATTTTGCAGTTATTTTGCACCAATGCAGAGCCATAACGGCTATTGAGCGCCAACCACACTCCGCCGTGGGACGCGTAAAATAGAGGTAAACGTTATAGTGTTATCGGACCAGCATAGTCAACTCCAGTATGTGTGAATGCAGATGATGGAGTGACTCTTGATACTGGTAGCCGACCCATGAGTTGTTGAGCTCTATCAGCATGATGTCATGTGCATTTTATACATTTAAGTCGTCCACCTACTCGAATGACGCCATCGGTGTCAATGAATGCAACTAATCGAGCAAATGGATAACCATTAAGCCATAGTGCGTGTTTGGAGTGTATGTTGATCTCGTTTGCAAAATAAAAAATATATTGAGTTTCTTTGATACAGAAGCTTAATGCATGAATTACTTCATCAGAAGAAATTGAAGTCTTGAGTGATGAGTTCGGTGATTTCTTGATTATGTCACGGAGTCTAAAGCAGATTGCAGTAGCTCGTAACATGCGTAGTAGAGGTATTGGCCGTTCCATGATAGGCCACCTTGATTTCATTGAGGAATTCGATGATAAGACCAATTCAGGCCGTTCTTCTGCTTGAACTCCTGTATCATTGATTGATGGACATTTAGGCCAGGACGATGAACTCTTGAACAACCATGGTGGGTCACTCCACCACAATTGATGATCACGGAGTTGAGTAGGCGTCAACCCTCGTGTCGAGCAGTCTATTGGGTTTCGTGTGTCCGGAATTAACTTCCAGTAGCCACCTGGAACTAGATCTTGAATTTGTGACACCCTATTCCGAACAAACTCCTTCCAGCAAGTCTGGTGAGATTTTATCCACGTGAGTGTGAGTGTTGAGTCCGTCCACAAGTATGTTGGAGATTGAGTGAGATTGAGAGTGCTCTGGTAGTGTTTTATGAGTTTTGCCAACATGTGAGCTGCAGTGAGTTCTAACCTGTGTATCGTTAATGGCTTTAACGGGGCTACCTTGGTTTTGGAGCAGAGCAGCGTAACTCTGACTCCATGAGCAGGTGTGTGGACTTTGATAAGCACGGTAGCTGTCATTGCCAATTGCGAGGCATCCGAGAATCCATGAATCTCCGTGGTTGAGCAATGGATCCATCTTGAAATTCTGATTTCAGACGTAAGGTTGAGGTCATTCTTGAAGTTTCTTTATTTATGCCGATGATTGGCTGCCAATGGAGTGTCCCAGCTGAGCTTTTCGAACCAAAACTCCTGCATAAATACTATGGCTTGACTGATGAGTGGTGCAAGAATCCAAAAGGATCAAATATTTAAGCAATCTCTGATAGAATGATCCTTTTGGTAAATTTTTTAGTTGCGCATGGTGGTGAGTATGAAACATAGAATCGATTTGAGTGTGAAGACCAGTACTTGCCCAGAATCTTGGTGTTGGAGTCTGTATCTTCGAATTTATGAGTCTTGATCGCTTCCATATGATTGAGTTATTGCAATTTTGGATGATGACCTGCCCCAGTCAGCAAGAGGGAATTCGCCCGTCTTGCAGAGTGCTTCAAGTTGATCATAAACTTGTTGTCATGAGTTCACCTTACACGAGTGCGATGACTAATTCGTTTGAATTTTTAGATGACAGCTTGTGTGCGAATTAACATTTAGCTCTACTAGCATTGGATACACTGATACCAATTATCTGAATAGATGAGTGTGTGCGTTAGAGTTTAAGTGAGTGCACCAATGAATCTGATACAAAAAATGATTCAGAACTTGGATCCAGCAAGATACATACTGGATAAGTACTTAACTGATGACAAGGGCAAGTAGTCAAGTTGCGAGTACGATTGCTTGGCGATTACTAGTATGATGAATGCCAGAAGTGTTTTCAGACAAATGCATTAGATGAGTGCGTAGCTAGAGTTAGAGTATCAGATGAGTGCGAGTTAGAAACAGCAGCAGCAGAGTATGACAATGGTTTACCAGATAAGCGTGGTGGCTTCGACGATGATGCCTGTTCCACTCGTTCTTAAGCACGAGCACGACTGGTCAAGAAGTGAGTTAGTATATTCCGTAGAAGCACTCGTTTTGTTTTCCCATAGCTCCCTGTTGTATGCGTCCAGCTTGGAAATGATCAGTAGCGTAAGCAATGGATTCATATCTGAGTTAATTTGCACCCCTAGTGCTTTGATTGCGTTGATTGCCTCCAAAACGATGTTCAGGAGATATTTGAGCTGCTCAGATAAGCGTGAAGTGAGCGTATCTATGTTTAGGAGCTTGTCCAGTTGAGCACCGATAAGTAAACGAGGATTGTTGTACCTCTCCTTGAGCTGATTTCGAGCAGGTACAAATTGGTCGTCGCACATTCGTACACTGGCGAGTCTGAGTGTGGCTGGTCTTTGAAGACAACTCTTCAAATACTTAAGACGCTGAACTGGAGCGAGTTCTTGAGCATTGATCCCCATGGAGGTGAATGAGTCCCTGAATTCAGGCCAGTTCTCATAACGCCCATTGGACTTGGGAATTGCGAGTGCTGGCAGATAAATTGGAGCCCGGGTTGAATGCACGACAGCTGAAGCAGCAGCTGGAATTGGTATTGAGTTGAAGGGTGCGATGAGTTTGACTTTTGCGCCAAGATACGACTGATACACCAGATCGTATTACCCGTCCTTGACATATGAGCTCTCCAAGAACTCCTTGGTGTAGGTGGATAAAAGTGAGTCATGAGTGAGGTTGGATTGGTTCATTCACCCTCGAGTAATTTAAGCCATGACTTGAGTTGAGCTAAACCGTCGGTGACAGTAAGTGTGGCAGCCAGAGCTTCCCAATCTGAGAAGGCTCTGAGCCGTGAGTGCTGGCTGATCACCTTCATTTCGAGTACTGGAGAAATCATAGATTTCATTGGAGTGCGCTTGGTTTGGAGTCTGGGAGGATCTGCATTGCCGTCGTTACGAGTGTCTGTGACACTGGAGTAACTAAGTGCATGTTTGTCATCGACGGTGGTCGCTGGAACGAGATGTGGATCTGGGGCGATGCCATCCAGACCCGTAGAGTGCTGAGTGTTCTTGGAGGGATCCTTCCTCTCCTCTTTATCTCCCTATTGAAAAAATACGCATATTGAAGAATATAACAATATTTTTATTTGTCACAGCACATAATATCACTGGGTTACAAAATTAAATTGGCGATTTAATTTATTAATACTGTTAATTGTCTGAGCTCATGAATATGTAAATAATTGAATGCAAATTATAAAAGTGTTACGTCCAGACTATTTTCGTTTGTTTATATATTATTTCATCTTGTTTATTTTATTTAAATCTTATATTTTATGTTTTACTTAACATTTTGGTTGACATTAGGAAACTTGTTCGAACACCTAATCTATATTTCGATATTATATTGGGTGAAAAGGAATTTTAATCCTCACCCAGGGTCAGAGTGGCTGCTGACGCACTTTCTTATCGCCAGCACACTCTAAATAAGACCTAAAGTAAATAATACATATCTGTAATGAGTTTTTGAATATTTTACAAATTGAAAAAACATTTAAAAACAAATAATGGTGTTTGGACAAGTGAATAGTTAAACAAACAAGCGAAAAGGTTTCCATTAAGATAATAAAACCATTTAAAAGAGAAAGTGACGCAAACAAAAATTATAATGGAATAAAATTTAAAATCTAAATAATAAACATTCAAACAAAATTTATCAAGCAACCAGAATGAGTAAAAACATAAAAATAGTAAAAATATAAAATGACCATAGGTAATAATATTAATCAATTAATTAATGGAGAGGAAATTAATCCACAAATTATATATTCTATAGAGTGATATAAATTGTAAGTGGTATAACTTATATTGTTTATAAAATGATGCAGCTCACGACCAATACAATTTACACGATTCTTCAAATGGTGTAATTTATAATTAATACTATTCTTAACAAAATGACGTTTATAGAATGAGATAAATTATAAACGATAAAATGGTATAGTTTAGAAAACATAATGTAGTTTATAAAAATTATCATTTATAAATAATATAGTTTATAAAACCCACAGAATGGTATAGCTTATGAACATAATGTAGTTTATAAAATTATCATTTATAAATGATATAGTTTATAAAACCCACAGAATGATATAGCTTATGAACACAATATAGTTTATAAAATTATCATTTACAAATAATATAGTTTATAAGATTTACAAAATGGTATAGTTTAACAATAATATAACAATATGAAAATATAATTTATCCAATAAGGCTAGAGGACGGGTTGTGGAGGACCCATGTAGAGGGGGTCCGAAGCAACTACGTCAGCGGGAAAAACAATGTGGAAGGGATAATGCGGCCCCGAAACAATGGGTTTCCGGAAGGAAGTGGAAAAAGTTGGATGGACACGGCAGAGCGTAGGCGTGGAAATTCCCCCAAACTTACGGAATTGGGTCCACCCGAAAAAACCGCTATATCTAGGCAGATTTTACATGTACTCGCTCTCTCGTGTCCGGACAAGCCTAGTGTAAAGTTCAACAATAGAAAAGAATAAGTGTCGAGCAGTATGAAAACGTGAGCGAAAACAGCAGAATAATTAAGTACTACATAAGTAAACCAGCGTACTACATAAAAAGCAAATCCTGGTACGATTTTTGATTAAATAAACTTAAATCAATTGATAATACGTTAAAGTGTTGCTATACCTCGTCTCCGATTTACTTCAAATTGTTTTTCCAAAAGTGTTTCAAATAATTTCGCCATATTAATAAATTATTTTAAAAATCATCTTGCGCAAGTTAAATTACAATTTAATTTGTATTATATAAAACTGCAATTTATAATCGTGGTTACTTTTTATTCTCTAGTTTTTAATCAGTTCACCGTTATCTTTGGATTATATTAAAAGATATCTGAATTGTAGTTGTTACGACTAGGAGTTAATTCCAACATTGTTATAAAAAAAAAAACACAATCTCCAAACCTCGAAATTTTGTAATTAAGTTGGCAATATAATTAAGATCAAACATTTTTAACATCGTGTTATTAATTTGAAAATAAACCTATTCTCCTTAAATTAAGGTCTCTGGGATTCCCGGTGTATAGACTTCGGCTTGGGCCAAATACCCATACAACATTCATTTGTGTAAATTTCTGACATAACAAAAGTGAACTCGAGTAAATAATTGAAACAATTAATTTGAATACATTTGAACACTGAGTTGATCGCAAAAATAGCATGAGAATTAGTAACATGAATTCAGAGGTTACCGAGCGAAAATAATTGAACATTTAATGATTATTTAGTAATAGCACGAAATGCATAAATATTTGAGTTCATTGAGTTACAATATTATTAATCACATAATTTAATTGATTTGAATGAGTTTATAATAAATTTCACTGAAATCAATTTATTTTATGATCACGTGGTAGCATGATTGCAGAGGATACCAAGCGAGAATCTACTTTTCGTTTTATTAAAATATTGAGCACGTTGATAATTAATTAATTATTATATAGTCTTTTATTTTTATGAGCACTTGGATTAATTCATAAATAACTAATAATGCACCTGTAGTAGTTTCCGTCGAAGTAACCTCTTTAGAAACTTGGTTGTTGATCAGTTGAATTCCGTGAGTTTTAAACGAATTAATTTCTTGAGTTCTATTAGCGAGATTATATAAATAATTATATAATTCTGGAGCTCGATGATTAGTTAAATCAATTAACTTCATATTTTTTATTATTTACTCGAGATGAGCGCAAAGTGAAACGATTAAATATAACACGTGTTATCACTTGAATGTATATATACGAAAGATAATGGCGGCCGTCTTCTCAACACGAGGCAGGAAAGAGTAGATGCGCATGCGCTGCACTGCGCATGCCAAAGTTCAAATTCATGGTCTAGACCCCAGTAGGTGCTGCCCCTATCTGCCGGAAGAGAAACTATATTGGAATATCAATATAGTTGCAATTACGCAACACTGCAATTACGCAATTGCAAAACTCGTAAAATTTACATACTGGGAATATTCCTGCACACCTGGCAAAATTTTTACAATTTAAATTTTTAAATGCTGGCAAGTCACTTGAAATTTTGGACGATCTATTCGCATCGTTATAAATAAATTGATTAATTATTTTTTTATTTTATTACAGTCAGACGACCCAGACGGAAATCCAAAAAGGTAACCTTGGCTTGGTGTGTGTGGGGGGGGGGGGGGATCGAGACAATGTAAATTGTCTTCGTCGTCCTCAGCCTTGCGGTTCCCATTTTTCTCCGTCGCGTTGCCGTCTGAATTTTGTAAGTCATAGTGTCGTGGTCACATGACTCATTTTTCGCGTCGACGCATGTCTGTAAGGATAAAATGGGAACAGAGTTCGGAAGTAAGTCCCAGGCCCTCAATTATCGGTCAATCACTTCAGTCCTGGATCAGTTAGCGTTTAGATGTATTTTTCCTCCATTAGCAAATTGCGATAATTATTCTATATTAATTGAAATGCGATATTTTCTATTAATTATCTGGCAATTATACTTGCGATATAATTTTACTATATTGTTTTATTTATAAAAAATCAAGTTCAAGTAAAGCAAAGCATTACTGTACGTTATCGACGATTCATTCGCGTCATAAAATATTATAAAATTAAATAATAAATTCAGTGTAACAACTTCGCCATTCTACGTGAAGGTAAGAATTATTAAATAGTTTATTAAAAAGTATTATTAATTAAGTAAGAATTGATAAGTCTATCAACAATAAGAAATTTATTTATAAGTAATATAAGTCGTGAGGTAAGTTAGTGGATTTTAACATACGTTGCCGAGTTTGAATGTGCGGGTCCTTGCTTTGTAGGAACCGCAGCCCATTGCTCTGTCCAAGTAAAAATCATATATTGTTAGAGGCCAGCCTAAGCCAGGGTATTCAACCCGCGAATTCTGGTGGCTGCTGGTCAAAATCGCTAAGACGAAAAGCGATTTGTATCACTATATATTATTTCAATGCAATAAAGTAACTAGTTTTATAAAATTTAATTAAAAGAAGATATCTCAAAAATGTCACTTTAATTCTCAATATTTATTAAACAATTTTTTAATTATGAAAGATGCTTAGCAGATATTCTAATCACTCGCGAATCATAATGCTTCAATTTTTTTTTTTGGAATTTTCCATTTTTTGAATGACGCTTTTGAATAACATATGACTCATCATTATCTTGATTTTCTAAATCAAAATTTTCTTTATCAAAGTCAAAAATCCAGTAAATAGTAATACCGGCAGTGTAAGTTTAGTTTTTTTTTTCAGTCATCTTTTGTAATTTTTTTTGTGAAACTTTTTTTTTTTGTTTATCTTTTTTTCTATATTTTATTTATAATGCGGCTGACAACAGCCTATCGGACAAAGTACTTGCTTCCCAAAGCGTTGGACCAGGTTTGATTCCGGCATGCACCGATGAATTTTATTTTCACAATGCTATTTATGTGCGTTACACAGGCAACCCCCTGGTGGTGGAATACCGACAATTTTTCAACCGAATTGAAATGGCGCCGACTTCATTACAAAATGATAACGGAACACAAAAACTCAATTAAATCTGCAGGGCTCTGCTGTCTCTATGACTAGGCTAGTAGGTGGGGCTTCTTATCAAAGAAGAACACCTGTATCGGCCGAGCATTGGTGGTGGCAGAGGCCCATTCGCATGAACATTCGCAGAACCTCTAGCTTTGGTGTAAGCCAACGTGTCAAAGCAAAGACAGAGGAAATCCTCCACCACCAACGTTGCCTTTGGATAACAGGCATCTTCCATTATGCAAGTGCCTTATCCTACACAGTGAGCTCTGAAAGATGGACTATAATTTCACCCACATTAACTTCTTAGGAGACATAATTTCGGATGACAAGACCCCCGATGACAAGGACATGCCGTAAGATGGCCACGGTAGCTGAAGGCTAGGACGTATAGCGACGGGAGAACGACGGTAGGCTTAGCTAACGCCAGGTCCCGGTTCTTCCTGGACTAGTGGGAACTGCTGACGGTGGTTGTGTCCCGCGAAATGTTTCCTTGGACTCAGGGCGGGGAATCACCGAAATAAAGCTATGTCTCCTCCACAGGTTAACTCACAAACAATAGTATCTACAATAGTCAAATTATAAATAGTTGTCAGAAGGACTGTTGGTTTGCTAAATTCGTTGTTAGGTGGACTGACAAAAACGCAAGGCCTAATAACAATGATCACCAGGACCGCGATCCTTTCCGATAACTATGAAATTGTCCTCAATGGACCCGGGTACAATGACTAACACAAGCTGAGTGTCCAGTTAAAACCAATTTAATTCAATTCAATTCAATATTTTGTTTATATCTATATTTTATTTATTTAAACTTATATTAATTTATTTATTTCATGTTTATCGATGAGATTTAAATTTTTGTTTTAGGTTCAACAGCAGAAGTATTGATAGAAATAAGAATAAAATTATTTCAAATATTATTTTATTATCAATTCAATTTGATAAATAAATGACAGCTGTAAAAAAATTTTCATTGATGTTGTGATATTCATTTTTTTTTATTTTTTTTTTTTGAATAAAAAAAAATAAATGAGACAAAAATAAGAAACGTTGCTATCAATGTCAAAATAAAAAAAAAATAAAGTAAACATTCAGACAGTTAAAAAATTAGTATTCTTATTGTTCATTCACGAGCTTGACTAATTTGAATCAAGCTTCGTGCATTTCCGCTAAGTCCGGGAGTTGCCGAGCTCACTACTGACTGAAAGAATAATGCCGGGTTACTGGCTATTTGGGCTCGGTACATACAAATTCTAACTCAAGATCGTGTCAATGTAAAGTGAGCGAATGCGCAAAAAGGATCTGGTTTAGGTGTGATGTAATCTTAACAACTAGAAAATTACACAAATTATTATAATAAATAAATTAGATATTTATTGACACTATTTACACTTAAAACTGTGAGAAGATTATATGAAACAGCGAATGCAACAAAGTGTATACGCGATAGCGAATGCAAACTCAATTATAAGATTCAAGTATAAAATTGACACGTGTTCAGAGCGGTATACTATTTGGTAATTATTTATCATATAATTATAACTCACAATCAATTAATTTGCTCTCAGTAAATAGCAGCCTTAGTATATTGACTAAACAAAGAGAGAAATTAGCGTAGTGGTTTGATTTGTCACGATATTTTAATATCGCGGCAGTCTCGCATCAGGTCGGTGAGCAACAGAGGGCAGCACACGCTGCTCACACGTCTCATCCGACACTGTATTATAATTATTGTTTGTTTACATGTAAGATTTTATTTAATTATTGTGTCACTAATACGTTATTGTTTTCTTAGGTATAAATTGTATTGAAAGCAGGAGATTTCACTGACTAATTTGAGCATATATTTGGATTTTGTAGCGCTGGGGAAAATAGTTGCGCATTTCATTTATGTGCTTATGATTATTTTGAATTGGTTGGCGCATGCGCGTCAACGCAACAGTTGGCATCTGTAGATTTATTTATTATAAATAGATCTACTAGTTTTATGAATAAATCATTGGTTGATTTATCAGTAAATAATATTAAGAATTAATTATGGAAAATACAATTGGTCATTTAGCGTCGGGAACTTGATAAATTACACGGCCACAGTTATGTAGTACGTTGGTGGTACTGTAAAGCAATAACATGTGACAGTTGTATATCTCTCTTGGGTGAAGTGAGATATACGACAAAATGGCGTCGGCCTAGGTGCCGGCGTGAGATTCACGTGCTGCCATGGTCAGATGTGGGATAGTCTCTGTAAGAGTAGCGTGTGTGCTCTGTTACATTAAATTAATTATAAAGTTGTCGCCATTTGGTATTTTGTGTAGAGAATATACACTCATTGGCATTAGTTGAGCATTTGATAAATCGCATAAAGGGAAAATACATTTACCGTATTAGCGTGCAACCGAGGGAGTTGAATAATACGTAAACTGTAAGTACTTTTTGGCTAATACATTGGCGTGTAATTTTGGTTCCCGAGTTGGTGATCATTTGTATATAGCCTAAGCGAGAGAGAGATAGTAAATTCTGAGTATTAGTAACTGGTCATAAGCATATGATGGAATGCGTGAATGTTATACTCAGTAAATACGAGTACAGTCAGTGAAATTATTCAATAATTGAGTATTATTTATGAATTATTATTGATTCGATTTATTAAATATTATTCAACGGAATATTGCTTACGAATTATTATTATTCAGCGTATTGATTACTCCTAAATTGAATTATTAATTATTATTTACTTGAATATTGATTATGAATTATTATTCAATTGCGTATTGATAGTAATAATTTGAGTTATTACTTATTGTTTAACTGGATATTGAGTGTAAATTATTATTAATTTGCGTATTGATTATTTTTAATTTGAGTTATTATATATTGTTAATTTGAATTATTATTATATTTACTTTGAGTTGATTCCTCAAATTATTATTTAATTATCACGTGAGAGTGATCAGGATAAATAACCTTCATAATTATATTACTCAAGAGGTGATATTTATTTTATTATTTGCGTCCAAAACCAATAGTATTTTGAAATACCGTAAATTCACCAGTGGAATTTACTGGGAAGTTGTATTGGAAAATACTTCAAATTTTTATCTAAGATTATTTATCTATTGTTTCCTAATTTACTTTTGTTCATTTTCATGTGCGAGTGAGATATTAAGTATTACAAGAACGTTTATTATACAATACGTTTATTGTTTATGCAATAGTATTATTATTTGAATTAAGTTTATATGCGCATACTATTACTATTATGTTCTTCTGTAACTGAGTTACTATTATTTTTTGAACATTATTTATGTGAGTATGCGTTATATATTGAACTGCTTATTTAATTAATTAATGGATAATTAAAGCAAATGGTCATCAACCCGGTATTGATTTAATCTTATTATTTTAATTACTGCTATCTTTCTTGCTATCCTAATTCCTAAATCTGAAATCGCTATTCTGTTATTTATTTTATTTTCATTTTCATTTTTCTCCGTTGTGTTATTTTTGAGTTAATTTTGTTCATGGGGCACACGAACTGGCGTCCAACTAGGTTTTCTAACCCAGCATGAGCAGAGCAGCCAGTCCAGGGAGATTCAGGATATCTCCAGGTGGGACATTTGGTTCTGGGTTTATTTTATTTTCAGTTTTCGACCAACGGAGAGCCATAACGGCTATTGAGCGCCAACCATACTCCGCCGTGGGACGCGTGAAATAGAGGAGAACGTTATAGATTTAATCACAAAAGAAATTATAACTGTAACGGAGAAGCGGTTTTAGAACACGAGGTAGCAACTAGCTAAGCACTTTATAGAATATAATGATAGTAGCGTCGTTGAGTCGTCGAGAAGCTTGGTATCGACGTGGCAGCCTTGTTGCATATAACGAATTATTTCATTGGCTTAAAAGCGCACCAACAGGAAGCAGTTGATGCGAAGTCTATCATTGGCTGGTCAATATAAAACGAATTATATGATTGGCCGGCTTGTAGCGGGTTCTCAAGGCGTCTTGACACGGTCCTGAGTTAGAGTTTGTATGTACCGGGCCCAAATATGAAGTGACCCGGCACTATTCTGACCTTCATTTAGTAGCGAGCTCGGTAACTCCCGGATTTAGCGGAAATGCACGAAGCTTGATTCAAATTAGTTAAGCTCGTGACTGAACACTTATTTATTTTACACTTACTTCTCCAAAGGATGATAATGGAAACAAAAATGATTGTATGAAACAGAAAAAGCGTGGACCAGACATACGATACAATTTATTTGGAAGTAAGAATACAATTTCTTCAAATCAGGAGACACGGTAGTGTCTCGCGCCAAGTACACGTTCAAACACATGTATATGTGTGAAGTGTCATGGCGCTAGCCTACCGTGTCTCTATACCGTAGACAAAACGGTATTTAGCTCTAATTTTTAAAAACTTTTTTAAAAAACAAAATATCTAGAAAATTCCTTTTGCAATCGAAAGATAATTGATTGTTGGTCATAAAATTATTAAACTTTACCCAATTTTGTTATGAGAACTAATTTAAATAATTAAATTAGAACAGCATATACTATAGTACCCCCATTTTTAATCCTTTTACAAATTTTTTCATGCGAAAAGGGCACTGCCAGAGAATAAAAAGTTGTAAGAAATGCCATGATTCAGTAAATATTGAAATTTTTCTGTAGCAGTGATTTGTTTTTTCGCCACCAGCGGTGCTTCAGTCTGTATTTTTTACTATAGTTTCGTATGCAAATTTTTCATGAGCATAAATAAATTCGTTTCATAATTATGAATTTTATAAAAAATTCAAGGAAAATTTTATAAGTAAACTTTTGCTAAAGCAAACTGTGCTGTTAGGAATGCTTTTATATAGTTGCAAAAAAAACTTATACGATTATGTCAAACTCATGTTTAACGTCCTCATGGTGTAGTTCTATTCGCTAAGCAGTATTAACCTTGATAGCCGAGCTGACAGCAAGCTAACGACAATCTATTGCCGCAACTTGTCATCAAGTTGACCGCACAAATTGGCATTTCCTTGAATTAGCCGCAACTGGTTGCCAAGTTATAAGAAACTTGATAACAACTTTTAGGAACTCTTCCAAAAGCTGAAAGTTGTCACCAATTTGGTCGCATTTAATTGACACCGACTTTTTAATTAGTGCTATGTATATATATTTATGTAGTGATCAATTAAAGTACAATGTTTACTTAGTGATTGCGTTGAAAATCCGTATGATTATCTCTAATTAAGTTATTATTACTGACTAAAACTAAATTTTGCGTCAAATAATACCTTCCATTTAGGAAGTATAATTTGTGGATTGCTAAAAAATTTTAAATGTTGTATGTTCTCTTTTGTTATATTCGCGAGGTCTCTGATAGCCTCCAACAGTGAGTTAACTTCAAGCTACTGCCGTATTAGCCAATTCGAAGGAAAAGTGTTGGAGAGCAAACAGTTACCTTCAAGTTGACAGTAAATTGTCTGTAACTTAAATTCAATTCGACCAAGTATTACTGTCAGACAATGACGTTAAGTTGACTGTAAGTTTCACTTCAAATTGATGGCAAGTTTTTCTGTCAAATTACGTTCAGACGGTAGTTGATTTGCATCAATTTGCACGCAAGTATTATCCAGCCAAGACTTCCCAGAAACTTATTGTTAAGTTACCCGTAAATGTTCCACTGCAGAACTTGCTAAGCAATTATATTTAGAGTGTGGCTTTAAAAGGTGGTACCAAAATCGTGTCATTTAGCGCGATGATAGGTACAGATGTTGTCATTAATGGCCGTATTCGGCCGAACTAAATCCTATACGTGTACCTAATAAGATTTAGTTAAGATTTAGTCTAATAAGTATGCTTTGCTTCTTCTATGCTAAATCTTAACTCAATTTACAGAGGACTTAATTCAGCTAAGCACGGCCAATACCTGGAATTACTAAACTTACCCTAATAGCATTGAAATTGATAGTAATTTGATGTTGAAATTACCTGAAATCTGCTGCCTGAATCTGCAGACAATATCACAGCAAAAGTTGAAAATAAAAATTTGCGGTTAATTTTTCTTCAATTTTAAGATAAACTTGTAAGAAAAAAAACGGTCGATAATGTTCATTCTTACCATTTCAGAAGGTATGCAAATTTATACGTAAAATTGTCTACAATTTGAGCGTAAAAATATACTTAACAACTTTTCAAGTCAAATTAACTGTAAATTGACATAAAATTTGCCTGAAAATTAAAGACAACTTTTTTCTAGTAAACTTTTGAAGTGAATTTGCATTCGAATTCGGGCAGTAAATTAACGTCAAATTCAATAGTAAGTTGCATACAACTTGTCATGAAAAATAGAAAAGTCCAAAGTTGACGGAAATTTGAGGAAAAATTCAACGAAACTTTTGTACAGTAAACTTTTGCTCAAGCAAATTGTGCTATTAGGGTTGGTTGACGTCTGCCGTAACTGCCCTAACAGTCACTCCAGATTGAAGTCGACAGTAATTTGTCAGTTGAAATTACTGAAATTTGCCGCCTGCATCTGCCGACAATTTGATAGCAAAAGTTGAAAAAAAAAAATTAGCGGTTAATTTTTTTTTTATTTAGAGGTTACTTTTTTTGGCTAGAAAAAAACCCTAGGGAAAGTTCCTATGAAATTGTTCTCAAATGTCTGTCAACGTCGGGCTATTCCGTTTTTGACGAGAATTTGCATACAACTTGCTATACAATTTGATGTAAATTTACTACCCGAATTCGAATGCAAATTTATTTTGAAAGTCGTATACGAATTATCGTCAAAAACGGAAAAGCCCGAATTTGACAGACATTTGACAAAAATTTCATGGGAACTTTTATTAGGGTTTTTTTCTAGTAAAAAAAAAAGTAACCTCTAAATTAAAAAAAAAATTAACCGCTAATTTCATTTTCAAGTTTTGCTATCAAATTGTCGGCCGATTCAGGCAGCACATTTTGATAATTTCAATTATCGAATTACTGTCAGTTTTAATCTAAAGTGGCTTTTAGGGTAATTTCGTACATCTAACAACATTGTGGTGCTACCTGTCAATACCTTATTGGCGAAATTTGGAAATCAGGTTTTTAATCAATGGAAACAAATAATTATTTTTTAAGTTAATTTTTTAACGGAAGATTTAATATCATTATACAAAAACAAAATATCATTATACAAAAAAAAAATATTATTTATTGAAGACTACTAATGGAACTTTTAGTTTTTTAATTACATTTTTGTTGTAAATAAATTACTGTTTAATTTGTTTTCACCAACAATCACCGACAAACGGTTTCCGAGCAATTTAAATAAAAAAATATCGAAATAGAGGGGTTCAATGAAAAAAATTAAAGGTTAATTTTTATTTGCTTTTTCATAATTAAGCAATTAACCCTCAAACAACTTTGATAGGTTAACATTGATCGACAAACAACCAACAAACGATTGCAATTGAAATAAATCGGATCAGTTTATATTGAGTTGGTTCATAATGAGGAGTTAAGTTGGAGCTCAAATATACAACTTCATTAAGCGATTCCTGAAAATCAATTTGGAAGCGAGCTAGTAGCAACCAACTGTAGCAACTTGTTATCAAGTTGGCCGCAAATACTGTTCCAATGTATGTCAATAGCTGGCATTCCCTTAGTTGACAGGATTGACGAAAAGTTGCCTTCAATTTTCTCAGAAAGTTAGTGACAGGTTGCGGTAGTAGATTATCGTCAACTTTCTACGAACGTTGGTAACAACTTGCAGTCAATATTTACGTCAAAATTTCAAACCCTTTCGTTGTATATATAGTTATATCCGCTAGACAGTACCAAAATCAGGCAATTTAGTGCTATAAATATATATATATATATATATATATATATATATATATATATATATATATGTAGATCAATTGAAATATTTTTACTTACTAATTGCGTTGAAAATACGCATAATTTTCTCTAATTAAGTCATTATTATAGACTAACAACTAATGACGCATCAGATGATTCTAAAAATTTTCAAAACCACTCACAACTTTTTTTCCGTAGAAAAGTGCAAGAGAATAAGTATATTTACGAATATTTGAACGGTAAATGTTAAGATGTCGATGTCAATAATAAATAAAAAGTAAAGACTCATCCAACATTACGACGTGTCAACCGAAGCGCGCAAGCAATAGCTAGTGCATATATATAATATATATATATATATATATATATATATATATATATATATATATTCATATGCCCATGGAAATTCTGAAAAAAAAGAAAAGCATACCCTTGGGTCAAAGGAGAGGGAGGATAAGTACTTAGCACCATTTGCTAGTTGTAATAGGTGAAAGATGCTGGAAGAGGGGTCAAACCACTAAACCATTTGATATTTGGAATTATTAACAGAAAAGCCTGACGTTGATGAATATATTTGACGTTAATTTTAATGGGAACTGTCGTTAAACAACTGCAACTATTTGTCTTATAAAAATAGATCAAGCAGGTTATAATGTTTGTCAGTACTAAATTATTAGTTAGTACTTTTTTATTGTTTCTAAAAAATAATACTATAAACAGTATGCCCTCACGTGTTATATATCACGACTACGCATTACTTTAAGACGAATTTTTTGAGTTTAGTTTGGAAGTCGATTTCTAATAGTATACATTAAAACTATTCACAATCAACACGACAAAAAGAAAACAAATCCTACCAAAAACAGATTCTCTGTATAAAGTCGCGCTAAGTACTCGTTTAAAATTTTTTAAAAGTAAAAAAAAAAATTATTTTTTACAAAAAAAAAGTCAAATCGAAAAAATACCAAGTACCTAGTATGATGCAAAATCATAACAAACATTTTCATAAAATTTCAAAAAAAAATTGTATAACAAAATTTCAATGTACTTGGTGTGCTTACAAAAGAGTAAAAAAAAAACATGTTTGATTTTATTAGAAATTAATTTTGCTTGAGTACATGTAGTAACGCACACCAAGTACATTGAAATTTTGTTATACAATTTTTTTTTGAAATTTTACGAAAATGTTTGTTATGATTTTGCATCATACTAGGTACGTGGTATTTTTTCGATTTGACTTTTTTTTTTGTAAAAAATAATTTTTTTTTTACTTTTAAAAAATTTTAAACGAGTACTTAGCGCGACTTTATACAGAGAATCTGTTTTTGGTATGATTTTAAGTACTTGGTATTTTTTCGATTTGATTTTTTTTTTTCGTAAAAAATAATTTTTTCTTATTTGTAAAAAATTTTAAACGTGTACTTGGCGCGGTGTTATACAGAGAATCTGTTTTTGGTAGGATACCCTATATAATTGGAGTAGAAAAGCGAATTGTAGACAGTCAGTTTAAATTATGCAAATATACATAAAAAACAAAGTGATATGAACGCCAAGTGGAAACCAGTTTAAATAATTTTACTTAAATACACTGAAAGGAAGGATTTGTGCGCACGAAAGACACTGCATTATGAAATGAAAACAAAAATTTTTCTTAGCTAAAGAAAATTTTTTACAGTTACAAGAAAGTTTTCGTTTTTAAATCATAATGAAAAAAATATCTTGACCTAGATAAAAATTTTTTTTGAGCAAGTAAAAAATTTTTGCGCATAGAAATCTACCTTTTCTGTGTACTTAATAAGTACTCAATTTAATTGATTTATTTTTCCAAGATAAATAATTAATATAAAAATATTAAGTATTACGTTAAGTTGAATGATTTTTAGCCCATGTAACTGAGAAAAAAAATTTACTTAGTATGAATGAACATGTTTACTCAAAATTCGGGTGCAAGACTTGAAGTTATAAATGAATAATGAGCTTGTGATAATTGAAGCATCATAAAAATTGAATACTTACAAATGAAATAAATCAGAATGAGTCATAAAATAAATCTTAATGCATTGATGAGTGATAATTATTAAATATTTTTCATTATGAAATACATAATTTTATTTTTTCACTTTTATATTGGATATCGTTTAAAATTCTTAAGAAATTATTCTCCAAGAGATTGTTTGAAAAAAAGTTCTTTAACATAGTTATTAAATACATGGTAGGTTCAAAAATTCCTTATCTACAGAAAAATTATTTCAAAGTGATAGTCTCGATGATTTAATTTTAAAGTTAGAAAGTCCTCATATAAAACCTAACCAAAGAAAAAAAGATGTAACTTATTAGATGTTGATAGAAAATACTCCTGACAAAATAGAAGAAGTAAGACAATATTACAGATGGACATCACCCACCGTAGAGAAATTTTTCGTATAAATTACTCAAAAAGTTTGATACTGTGAGGACATGTGGTGAAGATATAAATTTTTTCCATGTACATTGTAGAATATACTACTTGATAGCATGTAAATTAAGTGCTACTAACAACATAGTAAAAATTTAGTTACTGGCTAAATGTCCTTACATTACCAAATTTTATGCGTAATTATTACTCGAAAATTCTTTACATCGTGTGTGTCAACTAATATTTGTCGTACGATATCTTTTGAAATTTTGGATTTATCAAGTGATCTTAATGTACCTTTCTACACTTAAAGGGGCGCCTTATAGATACTCTCGTATACGGAAAAAAAATAGGCGCTGCAACAGAACGCAGTCCTGTGGGAGCAACAAAACACAATCTTGCAACAACAGAATTTTCATGTTGCAGCAACAGGTTTTATAAAACAATTTTCATGTACTAATTTTTTTTATCTGTACAATGAAATTTAAAAATATGAAAAAACTTAAGTTTTAAAAAAATTAAAATTGTTGTTCGAAGTTAATTTTTTTTTTTTTTTTTTTTTTTTTTTTCAAATTGAAATTTTCATTTAAAATTAGAATATTTTTTCAAATTTTGAAATTTTATTGTACTGAAAAAAAAAAATGGTACATGAAACTTGTTCCTTATCCTATTGATTCTACAGGAAAATTTGAAGAATGTGTCCTCTTACTGTAACATGGAAATCCTGTTGCTGCTACAGGATTTTGTCCTGTTGCTCCCACAGGACATTATCCTGTGGGAGCATGTATTTTTTTCCGCGTATACGGCTTAGAGCTGGTAGTCAAGTAGTTTTCAAGTTATTCAAATTATAAAAAATTAAAAAAATTTTATTTAGCTTTTTTTTTTTTGTTACTGTAAATTGATGAACTGATTACTTCTATCAGTGTATTCACTCCGTGCACAACAGCAGCGCCAATTAATATATGAACTAAAAGACGATATTGAAGTACATTGAACATACAATTTGATAGAAGTTTGCATGTTAAATTATAATATTCTATCTAAAAAAAAATTCTATGAATCTAAAAAGCAAGTGAAAAGTTTAGTAAATTCTTATTTCATATTGTTATCAATTCAGCTAACAAACAATAAGTATTATCAATAAAAAAATATCAAATAAAATACTTGAAACTCAGTGAAAATTTGGTTATAATTGTCAAAGTTTAGCAAAATAATCATACCATATAAAAATTTCTTACATAACTGATATTAATATTTTTTTAACTAAATTCTAATATATTTATAAAATAAATTTTTATTTTCTTTACATTTACATCCGACGATTCTTTAAAGCATAAAGTAAATAAAGTAATAAAATGGTTGCATTATACATACAAAATTGTTGAATACTTCAAAATCCAAATTTTCGGAATTATTGTTTAAAAAAAATAATAAAATGTTCATAAAAAAAACTTATTAATTTTCTGATGTCTGCAATTTTCAGTGTCACTTTCATGGCTGAAAAGGTTATGATACACAAAAAAAAAAGATTTCTCAGCCCAAAAATTTTTTACTCGCTCCTAAAAAATTTTGATTTGTCCTAACAGATTTCACATTATGAATTCAAAACGAAAATTTTGGGGTGAAGAGAAATTTTCTGGAGCCAAGAAAAAAATTTTTTGAGCGAAAAAAAATGTCTTACGCCAAGAAATTTTTTTTGTCCCAAAAAATTTTTTGTTTTCATTTTTCACAATGCGAAAATTATCTTTCGCAAAAAATTATTTTTTTTTGTGTACTACTCATTTTTCCCTCCTTACTGCAGCTATCCATTTTTTTCGTTGCTTTAATTTCCATGAAGCAACCGGAAATTCATAAAATTTACAATTATTTTGTTTTTACTCGAGTGTTTGCAGTTCACAATACAACAACTTAGAATGCTTATTTTATTTATTTGATTTGTCACGTAGCGATTCAAATGTGAATCACTGCGCGCGCTTTTCCATCTCGCCGTGAATTTAACGACACGCCCTAGCTCAAATCAAGCCTATTCATTTATTATAATTTATTATTATTTACATATTTATATTATTTTGATAGATTATTTTAGTATGATTTAATTATGCATTTATTGATATTATTGTTTATTATAAATATTTTGATAATTATTTTGAATTTATGCACTTAATCGATATTTTCATTTCAGTCAGTAGCACGCGTGTGTGTAGAGTATACATAAAAATATCGACCGAAGTGAGAGTAAGTCAATATAGTGGGGATAAAATTGAATATTTTTCTCCAGCCACGTGGTGCACTGAAATAATTATTGTGTTATCATTTAAAGGGTTAATAATTACTATGTTTATGAGGTTAAATTGGAAATATTATTCAATTTATCATTATAAAATGACTCAGGTCGTTTAATGATTTTAAACATTTTATTTTAATTGAAAATTTCGGGTCCGAGGTCATGAGAGGGGATAACACGAGAGTGATACCCTTCCCTCGGAAAAATCAACGAAAAATAGTCAGAGAGGACTGGGATTCTGTAAAGATAGGACGTGTTGTTGTCCGTGATTATTTTTAAGTAAATTGTTCTGGCCCAGTAGCCTTAATGAAATAATTACAGAGTTAAAGTTTGTTTAATTTGGATAATTAGTATATTATTATATTAAGTCAAAAGTATAGTTTGAGTATTGTTTATGGTTAAATAGTTCCAGAAGTAAATTATTATCAATGCCGGTAAGTCAATTGTATCATCATTTGTTGCATTGGCTATCGCTGGTCCTTCAAAAGCGTTGATCGCGGTATTTGTTTCATAAATAATTGAACCTGATTGTTATAATAAGTTGAATATATTCGGCGTCCGTCACGGCATTTGGGTGAATATGTACGAAGACGCGTCGAGTAAATTCCTTAGGAGATTAGACAAGGATAGCGTTTGTAGCTCCTTGTCTTACAACAGTACTTAAAATATTTTTCCTCTGGGTAAAATTTATTTTATAATTTAATGGTATGCAACTCAGTGTTGCCAAATATGTATTGAGTACCCGCGTCTTTCTCTCCCCAGAGTAAATAATATAAAATAAAGAAAAAGATTAGTATTATTTTATTTGTTCACAATCTATATTAATCATATAAGGTAAAACTTTGTAGTGTGTAATTTGGTTTTCCCCAGTGGATAATTTAATAATATTATTTGAATTGAATTGATGATTATTGTAACGATTTGTTGAGTTTATTTAAATATATTTTGAATTGAATAATTTCGTAAAAGGAACCCAGTGATAGCCAATATTTGTTTATTTGTTTCCTGGATATATTTAGTCGTAATTATTTCTTATTATTATTTTTATTCATTATATATTTGTTTGGTTGTCATTCCGCTTGGTGCATACATTCTCGCTCAAGATTTTGTCCTATGATCTCTCCCCTGATTGGTTATAATTTTCATCCGTTTTGTAAAAACGGGCTGACGCCCTCGTGCACTAAACCAGCCTGAGGAGCTGGTCCAGGCACACCAATATTTTGTTTATAATTATTTACTATTTTTAGTTATAATTATTATCGTTATTTATAATTTTTTTTAATGCACTTGGATGACCACATACGACTCCAGGTTTGTTTTACGTCTCCGTCGTGAAAATAAAAACGGTTTACGTTATAAATTAAAGGAAATAATAATAAATGAGAATTAACAAGTGTATTCAATACGCCAGAAGAATAAAATATCCTCCCATAGTACCTAAATTATCCGTAATTCACGTTGGCGTCGATTTGGTTTCCCCTTCCATGACTTCGCACGGAGCCAATAATAATTGTTTAAAGATTACTTAATTCTGTATTCCTTTTATGGATGATCAATCACAAAAGCTGACTATAAAAATGGATGTAAGATATCCTGATAATCAAGAAAAACATATTGTGAATAAAACTGAAAAACAAATTGAAACCAAAATAAATCACGATAAAAACTAATAATTCTCTAAATATTACTTAAAATCCATTAATCAATTATCTTTTAGTAATGGCGATAAAATGGCGGCAGGGTGTCACATATACAATAACTTGAAAGGTATATTTCTCCAATCGATGCAGATAGAGCACTTCCTTGGCTAGATGAAAGTCTAACATTTTTGTCTAAAACGAATACGGTTATTAATATGACGAAAAGAATCTTTACGTTAGTAAAGAATGAAAAATTAATTGATTATTTGCTCCTTATAATTTACTCAATAATGCTTTTCCTTCTCCACTCTTTTTTTTTGTTTTTCAAACTGGATTTTTTTGTTCATTATCACTATCATCGTCATCATATCTCATTTTAATATTTGCAATAAAACCAATGTGTTCATCTGATCTTTGATTAATCAAGAATTCTTCAGAATTTTCATCGATAACGTCCAATACATTTGAAGGTGCAATGTTAAATAATTTTTACAATGAACATACAAATCCATTTTGTTCTTTTACAGCCACGTCACTGCGATTTTTGTGTTTGAAAGGAAGCACTTTTCATCGTACAATGTTTTCGGGCTTTTTTCCAAAACGCAATAATTTCATCAATGACTACAGCAATGCTTTCAAAGATAGAAGCATTTACAATACGTGTATGAAAAAAAAAACACTTTCAAAGCTTGCAATTTCAATGGTAATTTATTACCCACTATTTGGACGTCAACATCGCCAATTAGAAAAATTTTTTGACGTAAACGAGAGCTTTACATTTTTTTTGATCACTTTCAAATTAAATGGATGAATTTTATAGATTAAATTAAATAACAAGAAAACATTAGCATTAGTAAACATATGTATATGATTTTGATGGAGTTGAGATAATAAATATAGGTTATGTGCATTTTAAAATACATTTTGATGTAAAAAGTTACAATAAAATCTGATAGATTGCAGCATAATCAGTTTCTAAAATGTTCTTATCCTAAAATTTAAATTTGAAACTAGAGTTTATCAATATTTCTACCAATTGAAATCAAAATCTTCTAACAACTTATCAAAAGTATTTTATGTGTCTCAAAATTTAGAAAACAGTTAAAACATACGGCAGGTCAAGAATAAAAGAAAATTAGTGTAATTATTATTTTGGAGTCACGATCACCTCGCAAGTTTTCTGAAAAGAACCATTGAAATTAAAAATTATAACCCTTTTTTCATTTTTGAATTATTGAATGATGATAAAAATGGAAGAAACCATAAAATTAATTGAAACTTTGATTTTGACCTCGAATAACTTATGAACCAATCAAGATAGCGAAAAATCATAAGAGACCTTTTTTGTAGAGTGTCAAATTTACTATGAGAATTATTATTGGTCAACATGATCTGCTCATGATTTCATGGTAAAAAAGATTTTCAAATTATGAACAGAATTTTTCCCGTGTTATTTCCATTTAAAACTTTGGCTATCGGAGGGGGGGGGGGTATTATTAAAATCAAGAGCTAAAATTTGGCATGAATTTTTTTTTATAGATTTAGAACTGATTAGGGACTATCGTAAAAAAAATTCGAAAATCACCTAAATGAGGACCAGCCTAATGTTGATGAATGCTTATGTAAATTTATTCTTGGAGTTAGATCTTTATACGGTGAAATATACGTCAGTTTCAATGTTCATCTTTTATCTTATTTAGCCACTAGTGGTGGAAACTGGGGTCCCCTTTGGACAAATAGTGCTTTTACTTATGAAAATTTCAATCAAGTAATGAAAGGATATGTAAGAAGCCCTAATGGAGTTGAAATACAAATAGGCGACTCATTTCAATTGGAGTGTACAATAGATCGATGGGCAATCTTATGCAAAAATGATTCATCTTTGGGTCAAGTGGAATATTTAAAAAATTATTTGAATGATAAAATTAAACCCCCATCAAATTTACAGATTAACAACTGTGGAGTTCTAGGAAACCCAATTATTTTGAACGAAATTCCTCGTAATATATATTCTGCATTACGACGAATAAATATTACAATCAATCATAATGCTACTATTTTCGAATTTAATCAATCTGTTATGAATAGTGGAGTACTAACAAGTAAAAACTATGGTCGTGAAAAGAAAGGAAAAAATTATTTTGCAATGTTAAATATCCTTTTGCTATTGGAGTACTTTTTTTATTATATGAGTGCAATATAAAGTTGGTGGAAAAGATTTAAGATGAGTGGATCGCGATTTTTTTATTTGGTAACAATAGAGCACTCCCTGCTTAAAAAATCTCATAAGATCTGATAGCTTCGTATAAATTCTTATAGAAATTTTATGAGAGTGAATGAGTTCTATAGGAAGTGGGAGTCCTCTTCTCATAGAACTTACTGAATTTTATGAGATTGTGTAGGAGTTATTTAAAAAAATTATTTTCTCATAGATTCTGATAAGGGATTCTTCATAAGAATTTATCGGAAAATACAAATGTTTATGAAAAATGAGTTATTATAAAGTTGGATGAGATAAAATATTCACGGGATTTATGGGAATCTATAGGATAATAATAAAATTTACAAAATTTCTATTTAGATGAGAATGTATGAGTTAATGATTTCGTCACTAACAATTGGAATCTATGAGAAAATAATAAAAAGAGCTAAATGTTTGTTTTAATGAGAACGTTTGAGGAAACAATTGCATCGGAATGATGGGATTCTATAAGAAAATAATAAAATTTACGAAATTTCTCTTCGGATGGCAATGTATAAGGAAATGATCTTGTCACTTATAATTAGAATCTATAAGAAAATAATAAAATTAGCAAAATTTTTGTTTTAATGAGAACGTATGAGGAAATCATTCAGTCAGTGATAATGGGATTTGATGAGAAAATAATAAAATTTACAAAACTTCTATTTGGGTGAGAATGTATAATATAAGGAAATGATCTCGTCACTTACAACTGGAATCTATGAGAAAATAATGAAATTAGCAAAATTTTTGCTTTAATGAGAACGTATGAGGAAATGATCCTGTCACTAATAATCGGATCCTATGAGAAAGTAACAAAATTTATAAATTTTCCGTTTGAAGGAGAACGTATCCGAAAATATTTTTATCGATCACTTGGATTTTAAAGGAAAAAAATAAAATTCACGAAATCTATGTGTTAATAAGAACGCATGAGAAAATGATTCTGCCATTCATGATTGAATTTTATGAGAAAATAATAAAATTTATCATTTTCTAGATTGTATGTTCAATGACTTGTTGACTCATGTAAGTTACGATATTTACGCATATAAACATATGAGTCTAGTCAACGAGTGCCTTTTTGACAAAAACCTGTTTAAGACCACCGAAAGTTATAGTTAAGGTCTCATTTGATTCGGAATGGTATCTATAAAAAATTTTATCGTGAAAATTTGGGGCTAGGAAAAATCATAAAAGTTATAAACAATTTAGTAAAAAAAAAAAAGTGGTTTCGCTTTTTGCAAATAGTTCAAGACCTATTTGAGATATCCAAAATCTGAAAAAATCCTTAAAGAGCAGGGAATTTCCAAAAAATGTCCTGCCTCCCCGAACTGTACTGACAATATTTATATTTTTAATTTAGCGGTGAAAATGGGACTAAAAACGGGTAGCGGCGCATATACGCGCGTTGATAGAATCAATAGCTCAAACAAAAAAAATTATTTTAACCAATTAAATATAAATATTAAGAAATAAAAAACAAATTTGGTACTTTCTAAACACAAGGATTAATAATAATCCACCGGAAAAAAATTTTAAACCCTATTTTTCAATTAACTATACTTTCGATAATTAGTTAATTTTTATATATTAAAAGTTTATATAAAAATCCTGATTATTTCTAAACTAAGAATTCAGGATTATTTTCACTTCTTGGAGCTATTTTTGAAAGGCTATGGAAAAAATCGCCGTAGGAAAAATTAAAAAAATTCGATTTTCACTTTTTTATTCCCAATCTAAGGAATTGAAAAATTAAAAATGTAAATAATGCAATTAAGAAATTTTTTTTTTTTATTATTATGTTTTTTTATTGCCAAAAGCTGCATAACAATAATTTTTAAGAATTTTTAATTTACATTGTTCAAATAATTGTTCTAAACAAATGCATTGTTAATAAGATTTAAAAATTTTTTTTTTTTGGAATAAGATGCTTAATGAAAATAATGATTTATAAGAAGAAAATCGTCCCTTAAAAAATTTTTTTCATTGTTAAAAAGCGCATTTGCTAATTATTAATTTATTTTTGTTGCTTAGTATTAATAATAAGGAACTATTTTTTTTTTAATCATAATTTATCATGTTCTCTTGTTTTATAACAAAATAATAATTTTTTAATAATTTTCCATTTGTTTATTAAACAAACAATTTGTTGTAAACGTATGAATTTTTACGCTATATTTTGTTTATTTACTTAAAAAAAAAAAACTAGAAACAACCATGTATTTTTTTTTATCGGAAAACTTTTTAGGAATATCCGAGTCGAATTCTATCAGTTTTTCGTTTTAACTTAATCAATTCAATAAAGTTTAAAACTGACATTTTTCAAGATTATGAAAAAAAAAAAGAAACAATTGAATAACGTTTTTAAAAAAAATTTATTAATTGAATTTAAAACGATCACGAAAAATAAAGAGAACATCATATTATCAAAATTGCAATAATAAATAAAATTAATTTTTTTTTAGCTTAGTCTTGGGCATATATATTACTAGATAGCTTTAAGTAGAAGAATAAATTTCTATTTCCAAATGCATGTGGTGGCCGAGTGGGCTAGAGCACTTGACTTGAACTGTTTTTAGAGCTTCAATCAAAGGGTCGTTAGTTCGAGCCCCATCACATGTGGGAAAAAATAAAGATTTCTTCTTTACCGAAGTTGAAAAATAATATATAACTCCTAGTGGGTTAAAATGAGTTGTCACAAGTAATTAAATTATTTTTTTAAACAAAGAAATAAATTATTTTATTTGCTCATTCAATTCACCTGAAAATAATTTCAAGATTTACATTATTCCAAATAATTTTTAATTATCTGAAGAAACAGAAGTATACGATATTTCTCTTATTTTTTTATTATTATCTCATTGAATCCCATAAGTATGTCGCCTACGAATTAATGTAAAAATAATAAAACTATTTTCTCATTCATTCTTATACAACGGTAAGAGTGGTATAAACTTGTACCTATAGAATCTTATAAGAAATTGACGCATTGCAAATTATTATCTTATAGATTCCCATAAGAATGTCACTTATGAATTCACGTAAAAAAATCGGTCTGTCGGTTGACCCTGCAGGCCAGCCCCAAAAATTTCCGCCTATTTCGAGCTCCTTGAGCTCAGAAAATTGTTGTAGATACATTTTCTCTTCGAGCTCGAAAATACTTTTGTATGCCTTTATTTTCGAAAGAAAACGTTTTTTACGATTTTTTTTCAAACGATATCTCTCGAACGAATAAACCGATTAAGACGTTCAAGGCGACAATCGACATGTTTTATTGAGTTCTATAACTGATCAGATTTTTGAATTGATTTATCAAGTCGTTTTTGAAATACTTTCAAAATACTAAAAAAAAAAAATTTGGAATTAATCGGGTCAGTCATTTCGAAAATATTTGGAAAAAACCATTATCCACCATTTCTTTCTTCCGCGATATCTCTCGAACAAATTAACCGATTGAGATGTCTAAGGCGGCAATCGGCGCGTTTTAATGAATTCTAGAGCTGATTAAAATTTGAAATTGATCGTATGAGTCGTTTCTGAGAAATCAATAAAAAACTAAAAAAAAATTTTTTTTTTTTCGTAATTCGCAAATATTTTCGAGTCTATTCGATCAAATGATCTGAAATTTTCAGGAAAGTTGATGGCCAACAAGCTCTTTCGATTGCCACCTTAACCATCCAAATCGATTTATTAGTTAAAAAGTTACAAAGAGTTTACATACATACACACACACATACACACACACACACACACACTCGGACACACACATACATACACACACTCGGACATCATTCTGAAAATAGTCAGAATAGCTTCCTAGGACCTCAAAACGTCGACATCTGATGAAAACTCGATTTTCAAAAATCGGGGTGAAAACAATAACTTCCCGAAATTTTTGAAAATCGTCGATTTTCTTAGCGGGAAGTTAAAAATAAAAGTATTTTCTCATTCATTTTTTTACAACAAGAAGAAACGAGACGTCTATATTTCCAATTGATTCTCTTACGAAATGTGAGTATTGCGCATTCCTGTTCATTCCGATAAAAATGTGAACATGTACAACAAATTTTATATAAGAATGAATGAGACGTAAATTGAAGAATTTGGTAAGTTTCTATCGGATTATGCTCGGGTTTGAATATTCTCATAGGTTCTAATATTAACTATCATTATTCGATGGGACACTTTGCCGACTCATTCTCATAAAAATTTTTTTATGAGACTCTATAGGATTTTTTAAGCAGGGCTACCTTTCCGCTTCGCTTCCGAGGTGTGCAAAAATGGATTCATTTTTGAAGTTCTTTATTTTATTAGATTAAAACAACTCTTTTTGAAAGTACTTATGCAATAGGTCATTATTTTTCATTTTAAAATGAGCCACTGATAAAAAAACAGGAGACCGAACCATTTGAGTGTAGTAGATAATAAAATAGATATGTTAGCAGCAGTACTGTACTGAGTTAATTGGAAAAAAATTTCAATTTTAGAAATCACTGAGTTAAATTTTTTTGTTGCATATGTACATAATTGCGATTATGAATTATTGACGTTACTATGGTAAATAATCGTGTAATTCGAATACGCTCATAATCAAAATATATAGTTATTATCCGTAATCGAATATGTTTTCTAAAATCGAGTTACACGTACCATGAAGGTGTATAAAAATTTCAATTTATTAATTGTAGTTTTCTTCAAGAAGCATAAAACAAACATTGAAAAAAATGTATTTTTCTTCCTTCAGTGTTGTAATCATAATTAGATAAATGCATGCCAGGACTGGTTGGTGGTTGGAATGTTGGTAAAACACGCATATTGAAAAATATAACAATATTTTTATTTGTCAAAGCACATAATATCACTGGGTTAGAAAGTTAAATCGTTGCTTTAATTCATTAATACTGTTAAATTGTCTGAGTTCATGATTACATAATTAATTGGATGCAAATTGCTAAATTAAGCTCAAGTAGATAATTGAAATAATTAATTTGAATATATTTGAACACTGATTTTATTGAAAAAATGTCATGATAAAAAATAATATGAAATCAGAGGTTACTGAGCGAAGTTTATGATTGAACACTTGAATTACTATTTTAAATAGCACCAATGTATAAATAAATTAGGTTCTTGAGTTTATAATAATTATGATTACTTAATGAATTAATTTGGAATGAGTTTATAATAAATTGCACTGTATTGCATTTATTTTATGAACATCTGGTAGCATGATTGCAGAGGCTAACGAGCGAGAATTTATTTTTGAAGTTATTAAAATATTGAGCATGTTGATAATTAATTAATTATTATATAGAGTCTTTTATATGTATGAACACTTGATATAATTATTTATTTCATAAATAAGCACCTGTACTGATTTCCGTCGGGATAACCTCTTCAGGAACGTGGTCGATGATCACTGGAAGTCTTGAGTTTTTTATTGAATTATTTATGAGCTCTGGTGCCCACAATTACAAAAATAATTATATTTTTGATGAGCTTATTGATTACTTAATTGATTTTAATTATTATTTATAATTAATTATTCGAGATGAGCGCAAAATGATACGATTTTGAAAACACGTGTTATCACTTGAATGTATATATGCGAAAGATAATAGCGGCCCTCTTCTCGACACGAAGCAGGAAAGCGAGGTTGCACATGCACCGCATTGCGCATGCTCAGATTATAGCTAGGCCCCCAGGAGGTGCTGCCTCTGTTTGCAGGAAGTGAAACTATATTTGAATTTAAATATAGTTCAAATTACGCAACATTCAGATTACAGAAATTAGTCTCGCGATTCATGAGGGCGTGAAAAAAAATTTGTATTTCATATTCGATGTATTTTTCACTAAAACGTATAAAAATCAAAAGAAAAAAATTTGATACGCACTTAAAGTTCATGCTACTTTTTAACTTCCCGCTGAGGAAATTGAACATTTTCAAAAATTCAGGAAGTTATTGGTATCGGTCCGATTTCCGAAAATCGAACTTCTAAAAGATCTTGACGTTTTGAGGTTCTAGAAAGCTATCCTAACTAATTTCACGATGATGTCCGTACGTATGTATGTATGTAAATATCTGTAACTTTTGAAAGGATGAACCGATTTGGATCGTCAACGTGTCATTCGACGCGGCTTGTCAAAATCTAAATGCTAAATGGAAAATTGGTCTATCGGTTGACTCTACGGGTCAACCCCAAACTCCCTGCTCATTTCGAGCTCCTTGAGCTCGAAAATATTGTCAGGAATACAGTTTCGAGCTTTTGAGCTCGAAAATACTTTTGTATGCCGTTGTTTTCGAAAAAAACGTTTTTACCATTATTTTTTCCCACGATATTTTATTGAAAAATGATTTGATTTCAATGGTTGAGGTAGCAATCGACGCGTTGTAATAAACTCTAAAGCTGATCAAATTTTGGAATTGTATAGTTCAGTTGTTTCAAATATATTCGCAAAAAACCATTTTTCACGATTTCTATTTCCCACGATAACTCTAGAACGAATTATCCGATTGAGATGGCTAAGGGCAACATCGACGCGTGTTTTTAAGCCCGAGAGCTAATTAGATTTTGAAGTTGATCGTTACACTCGTTTCTGAGAAATCAATAAAAAACTAAAAAAAAAAAGTTTTTTTTTCGGAAGTCACCAATATTTTCGAATCTACTTGATCAAATGATCTGAAATTTCCAGAAAAGTTGATGGCTAACAAGCTCCTTCGATTGCTACCTCAACCATCGAAATCAGTTCATTAGTTAAATGTTATAGACCGGTCACACACACACACACACGCGCGCGCGCGCATACAGACACTTGGATATCATTCTCAAAACATTCAGAATAGCTTCCTAAGACCTCAAAACGTCGGCATCTGATGAAACTTCGATTTTCGCAAATCGGGGTGAAAACAATAACTTCCCGAAATTTTTGAAAATCATCGATTTTCTTAGCGGAAAGTTGAAAATTGAGCTTAATAGGTAGGCCTCGTTCAGAGATATTCCAAAAATAAATTTTTTTCAAAAATGTTTTTTTTTGATAACTTTTTATGTTCTCGATAGATTGATTCCAAAATCAACTGAGCTTTGAAGCTTCATAAGCCGCGTCGAATGCCACTTCAATCATCAAAATCGGTTCGGTAAAAAAAATTTTTTTTAGTATTTTCGAAATTTCTCAAAAATCACCTTGATAAATCAATTTCAAAATCTTATCAGGTGTAGAACGCAATAAAACGCGTCGATTGCCACCTTAAACGTCTCAATCGGTTTATTCGTTCGAGAGATATTGTTTGTGAAAAAATGGAAAAAAACGTTTTTTTTCGAAAACAAAGGCATACAAAAGTATTTTCGAGCTTGAAAAGCTCGAAAATGTATTCACAACAATATTTCGAGCTCAAGGAGCTTGAAAACGACGGAAAGTTTTGGGGCTGGCCTGTAGGGTCAACTGACAGACCGATTTTTTTGGCCGTTTTGATATACTTGATTATACTTTATCAGTATAAGTAAGATTTATAATTTAACATACTTTGAATTATATAAATTTTTTATAAGCTAAGATATACCCAAATTTAATTATACAAATTATATACAATGAGTATACTCTAATTATATCGGAATATTATAACTGAAAGTATAGTTGAGAGTATAAAGAACTTGAAACAAAAAAATACAACAGGGCTTCAAAAATCAATTTATCATTGCAAACTTTCCGATGATATTGATGATAAAATTTCATTTGAACCATGCAATTTAATCTAATCTCAATTTCCAGCTGGATAACTTGCCTTGAAAATTTGTAAGAAGTTTGATCATGTATACGTAATGGATAAATATAGGCAGAAAAAATACTTTACTTGAACAAAGAAAATTCTCAGGAAGATCTAAGTTATTTTGGAGTAAGAACAAATTATCTTAAGAGATAAATTTTCTGAAGATAATTTTTTTTTTAAACGGGTATAATTTTCGTTTTCCTAGGCTATACTAATTTGCATACTTCTTTCATATATTTGAGATATACTCGTTGATAGATTTGCATTGTCTATCGATCATTATACTTTCTACTTTTATCATAAATATCGTCGATCAACTATAGTTTAATTTATAAATTCCAAATGTATTGAATAATATATAATAAGATATAGTTTTAAATAAATTTAATACTATGTAATTAATTATATCTTAAATTTATAATAACTAAGTATCACATGTTGTAACTCATTTATGAGATATTTTGCCGCATTTATAGAAAGTATACACAAGGCTATTCTTCGTAATATACTTTAGAACTATACATTATTTTCATGCGGGAAAGTAGATAAGCCTGACTATTTCGGACATCTATGACAGCTGGGACACTTGGTGCATCTCTCAGGATTAGTGTAATATCGAAATCATTTGCTTTTTGCTCCTTTTAATTAAATTAAAAAAAAAAGAAGTTGTAAAAAATTTGCGTAGTGAACGTGGATTAAATCTGGAGTGAATGCGTGCCGGATGACTGTTGATTTGTTCATTCCCGTTGGAGTGAAATTCACTACGAAGGGGAGTGGTTTTCAATATTGAAACTCCGTTTCGAAGTAAAATTCACTCCCGAAGAGAGTTCATTTTGATATTGAAACTCTGAATACGAGTGAATACGAATTAAAATATAAATTCAGTTTATTCCAAAATCCCTCGGCTTGAAAAAAAAATTTTTCATTTACTCAGCAGTCTGAGAGATTTCTTATCAAATTCCGGAACGCTGAGTGACGGAATGAATTAAGATTTAAATAAAATCCGTAATCACTTCAAATTGACTTCCCATTTTTTACAGTGTAGGTTCAATTATATCGAAGAAAATATATTTTACTTATATGAGTAACATATATGAAAACATATATAATGATTCATATATTTTTTTATAATCACGATTTCATCTCAAAGTCAGAAAACATCTCTCCCCTGGCTTGTTCCCGGGCTAAGTCTGTTTATGTATTAGTAATTTAAAGTGCTTAGAAATCAAATAGTCTATTTAAATCATGTATTTCAACAAAATAAATTAAATAAATTCTCGTAGTCAAGCAAGTAAAATTGCATGATATTTTTTTTTCTTAAAAAAAAAATTACGTTTAAGTTTGTCCCCCACATTTTGCGTCTCGTCGCTGGCATGTTTGTTTTCCTGTAAAATCGGCATTTGTTTACCAACTCGCGGGAATTGAAGACCTTGAATGAATGTCATTGAATTTATACTTTGTAGTCAGCACCACTGGAACTAGATGCGAAGTCATTTTGTTATTTATTTTAATACTAACACTCTGTAGATACAGTTGAGAACGAGTGAATGGAGTCTCTCCCCTGGTAAGTTTTATTTTAAAAATATTCATCTAAAAATTTTAATTCATCTGTATATTTACTTCTTGTTGTGTAAAGATTCTTAAAGTTTTCTTGGTTGATTGCGTACAATAAATACATTTGTCATTACTTCTGTTTTTGTTACTAAAAAGTATCTCCACTGTGTGTATCTCTCTTGTCTTGTACATGCCAGAGGAAAGACACGATATCCAGGGGAGGTATGAAAACTTCAAACTAGAATTTTTTTTACTGTTTTTTTATTGTTTAAAAGTTGCATATTGTTATTTAATTTAACGTATAAATATATTCACAATATAGTTCATTAAAAAAACTCGATTATTATGTTTTTTTTACAGAACATGGCACTCTGTTTATCGACTCTCTCCCCTGGATTGAGTATTTTCCCTGGTTTCTTATAAAACAAGATAAAATTAATCAATTGACTGACCGCCTTGCAGACACGTTTAGAATGATTGTTTTGATTGAAACATTATTGAATTTAATTAAATTTTCAAATTTTTTATCGTGCCGCGTTTTCTCAATAAGCGATTAACGTCTCAACTGAGAATAACCCATATATCTTTTAACATATATAATTTTACACTTAATACTTATATACATAAGCATATATTTACCCATATACCTTTAGGTATATGACAGAAAAATATGTAGTTATGAATATTGAAAATGATATATTCGAAAATGCAGTTAAATTGGCCACATATATTGCCCGTTATTTAAAACATATTTTTACATATATCCCGTGTAAAAAAAATTAGGCTAACAGTTGACCCTGCGGGCCAGCCCCAAAGCTCTGCGGGCTGGAAAATACTTTTGTATATAATTATTTTCGAACAAAACCGTTTTTAGCATTTCTTTCTCCCGCGATAGCTCTTGAACGAATTACCCGATTAAGATGGCTAAGGCAGAAATCGACGCGTTTTTCTGAGTTCTAGAGCTAATTAGATTTCGAAGTCGATCGTATAAGTCGTTTCTGAGGAATCAATAAAGAACTAAAAAAAAAATTTTTTTTTTTTTCGTAATTGGCCAATATCGAGTCTACTTAATCAAATGATTTGAAATTTTCAGAAAAGTTGATTGCTAAAAAGCTCTTTCGATTGCCGCCTTAACCATCCAAATCTGTTTATTAATTAAAAAGATATAAAGAGTTTACACACACACACACACACACACACACACACACACACACACACACACACACACACACACACACACACACACACACACACACACACACACACACACACTCGGACACACACATACATACAGACGCTCAGACATCATTCTGAAAATAGAGTAGCTTTTTAGGGCCTCAAAACGTCGACATCTGATGAAATTTTGATTTTTGCGAATCGGAGTATAAACAATAACTTCCTGAATTTTTCGAAAATCGTTGATTTTCTTAGCAGGAAGTTAAAAACTTCTCCTGGAGGGAACCCGCCGGGATCCCGCATTTGGAACCTGCCGCTCATGAAACTGACCAGAACTTTGAGGAGAAGATTAACGGAACCTTTTAAGGTGGCAAAGAGCATATACCACAGCCATCGAATCTTAAACAATGTTGGCATCTACTTTAAACAACAATTTGTGAATTCTGCTTCCTTTTATGATGTTAAAGATTTTGAATAGTGCCGCTAAAATTCTTGAAATCTTCCGGTAAGAGTATTTTGGGTACTTTTAGGTAAAACTGCGGAATGCAAACAATAAAAAAAGTGCCGCTAACATTCCTGGAATCTTCCGAAAGGAGATCGTAGGGTGATTTTAGGTAAAGCTGCGGAACACGAGCAATGATAAAAGTGCCGCTTAAATTTATGGAATCGTCCGGAAGGAGTTCGTAGTGTGCTTTTAGCTGAAACATCGAAATACAACAAATACCTAAAGTACCGCTAAAATTCCTGGAATTTTCTCAAAGGAGATCGTAGGGTGATTTGAGGTGAAGCTGCGGAACACGAACAATGATAAGTGCCGCTTAAATTCCAAGAATTTCAGCGGCACTTTGGTTATTTTTTGTTTTTCACAGCTGCACCTGAAATCACCGTAACGAACTCCTTCCTGAAGATTCCAGAAATTATAGCAGCACTTTTATTATGTAATGTGTTTTAAAACTAAACTTGAAATCACGGTTACGAACTCCTTCCAGAAGATTCCAGAAATTATAGCGGCACTTTTGGTATTTTCCGTATTCTGCAGATTCACCTGAAAGCACCATACATACTCCTTCTGAAATATTCTAGGAATTTTAGCGGCACTTTGGTTATTTTTTGTGCTCCGCAGTTTCACCTTAAAGCAATCTACGGACTCCTTCTGGACGGTTTCCGAAATTTTAGAGGTACTTTTGTTATTGTTCGTATTCCACAGTTTTAACCGAAAGTACCCGAAATACTCTTATCGGACGATTTCAGGAATTTTAGGAGCACTACTTAAAATCTTCAACACCATGAAAGTAAACAGTATTCACAAATTTTTGTTCAAAATAGATACCAACATTGTTCTTAAAAATTTGATGGCTGTGGTATATGCTCTCTACCAATGTAAAAGGTTCCGCAAATCTTCCGCTTAAAGTTCCGGTCAGTTTCAGGAGCAGCTGGTCCAAAATGCGGGATTCCTTCGGGAAAAATGTTTTTTACACGTAAGGCTTTTTCATACAGGGAGTACATAGGATTGCAATTAAAAGCTTAAACTGCAGGAATTTTCGTTGCGCTAAAAAGAATAATATCCTGCTTCATGAGTAACGAAAAACAAACTTTTGCCGGAAACGAAGCACCCTACTATCCATGTATAAAAAAGTGTTACTGAGTGCGCTTTTTTTTCACGAATTTGTGTGTGTGTGTGTGTGTGATTACAAAAATACACCTATACATAAAAAGGTGTGGAAAATTGCATTTAAATCATGAAAGGCACCGCTAATGTTAACTTACCCACGAAAAAATTTTATCATGAAATTTTATAAAATTTCTATAATTGAATTTCATGAAATTTTATGCTGAAAGTGGCTTGATAAAATTTCATCAAAATTCATAAAGTTTTATGAAATTTTATGCTGAAAATAACCTGATAAAATTTCGTAAAAATTTTAAAAATTTTACAAAATTCCATGAAATTGGATAAAATCTTACAGTCACCATTAATTTTTCGACAAAAATATTAGATTACGAAACAAAAATCGGTCCGTCGGTTGACCCTGCGGGTCAGCCCCAAAACTTCTCGCCCATTTCGAGCTTCTTGAGCTCGAAAAATTGTCGTAGATACATTTTCGAGCTCGAAAATACGTTTGTATGCCTTTGTTTTCGAAAAAAAACGTTTTTCACCATTTCTTCTCAAACGATATCTCTCGAACGAATAAACTGATTGAGACGTTTATGGTGGCAATCGACGCGTTTTATTGCGTTCTACCACTGATAAGATTTTGAAATTGATTTATCTAGTCGTTTTTGTGAAATTTCCAAAATACAAAAAAATTTTTTGTTTTTTTTAATTCTTTTTACAACGGTTTCTCTTGAAAGAATTAACCGATTTTTATGGTTGAGGTGGCATTCGACGTGGCTTATAAAGCTTTAGAGCCCAGTTGATTTTGAAATCGATCCATAAAGAACATAAAAAGTTATCCGAAAAATACATTTTTGAAAAAAGTTTATTATAGGAATATCCCTGAACGAACCCTACCGATCAAGCTCAATTTTTTTTTCAGCTTCAAGATATTCGCAAGCCGCATCTAATGACACCTTGACGATCAAATTCGGTTCATCCGTTTAAAAGTTATAGATATTTACATACGTACGTACGTCCATACATACATGCATACACTCGGACATCATCGTGAAATTAGTCAGGATAGCTTCCTAGAACCTCAAAACGTCAAGATTCCTAGAAATTTGATTTTCGAAAATCGGACTAAAACCAATAAGTTCCCGAATTTTTGAAAATTTGCAATTTTCTAAGCGGAAAGTTAAAAATTGTAATCACGTCTTATACATTGATCTAACAGATGTCAGCACTACGTAGACAGACTAATCGTATTTTTTATTGACACAAAAATCCTGGTGACTGCTGGGCTCGGACCTACAACCTATCGATTTGAAGTCTTTGCGTATATCCATTGCGCTGAGCCACGTGCGTGATCGCGAATGGTTAAATAGTATATTTATCGAGATATGAAGTTTTAAACTTTTATACGAAATTTGTTATAATTTTATGAGATTTTATATAATGTTGGAAGAACTTATAATTTTATAATGAGGTGATATAACATATGAAGTTACAAATGTTACAAGGATGAATAAAAATTTGTTTTTTCAGAAATTGACGTAATCATATTTTATAAGTATAGCAGAGACAAAAAAATGATTTCCATTGAATTTTTTTTTTATACACACTAATAAAAAGAAACCTTTGAGTCAACTTGGTTTGAGTCTACGACTTCGGCTGAAAAGTCACGCGTATTTGGAGGGAATTATCTACTCAAATCTATGGCGTACTTGTGAACATATCATTTGCATTTGCGACTAATTTTACGAATTCAATTAAGAAATATATGAAATTGAGTCAACATACTGGAGACTTTATTCCGCCTACTTTTGCTTTTGTTTTTACAATACTTAAATTTGACGTAAAAAATAATGATATTTTACCTTTTTTTTTAATTCGAGTAAACTTACACTTAGTAGTAAGAATATAATTTTTTTTTCAACACGATTGCTTTATGTCTTTCTTCTAAAACATCGTAAATTGTACGAAATTCATATATCGTTACTGCAATTGATTCAAATTGTCGATTTATTAATGATCGATCTTGCATCAAAATAATATTTTGTAGAATAGAATGGAACTAGAGTGTATCCAGAGTAAATGAATACTGAAGAAAAAAAAAAAAAAAAAAAAAAAATTACCGAAATTTCTTATTTTTAGATTATTCAAGAGCATTTATTAGATACAAAAATCACTTTTTTGATTACCTGGAACATACTTCCTTCTTATGGATTATAAAAAAAGAATAATTCGAGGAAACAAAAATAAACATTGTTGTTACAATATAATATAGGATATACTATATTGCCATCAAAAGAGGCATTTGTCACTTTGTCAGACGACAGAGAAATAGCCGTGCCGGAATTGTTTTCAAGTATAGAATATAATCTCTAAAATATGTATCTAACCAGGAACAGCACAAGAGGTTTGGTGCGATCTAGTGGTAAGCACTGAACTACTCCTACCGCTGCTTATTCGAGTTCGTTGCCTTATGAAAAACATTTATAAAAAAAATATCATAAAAATATGTAAATATATATAAAATAAATATAAAAAAAAAGTTTTTAATAGCTAACTTTTGGCCGACTTTTGTATATATTTTAAATGTAATTTTAATATTTTTGAAATATCTTTTAAGGTGTATAAGAAATACATGTTTGAAAATATATAAAAATTATATTAATAATATCTTTCAAATATATAAAAAAATATAATTACGAAAATATAAGAAACATATTTTTAATTTAACCAACAACATTAGAAAAAAACATCCAAGCGTCGGTTGGACCTGTGAGACAGCCCCAAAACTTTCCGCAGTTTTCGAGCTCTTCGAGCTCGAAAATCATATTACATGCGATTGTTTTTTTATGAGCTTCTTAAACTCTAACAAGCTACGTTTTTTGATAAAGTTTAAGAGTTTAAGAATCGAAGAAAATCATTAATAAACAAGCGGTTTTTACATTTTAATTTCCCATTATGTTCAATAAAATAAATGTATTGAGGCAGAAATCAATGTCAGTGACCGAAATCAAGATTTAAATTAGTTTTGGCTTAGGTCAGAGCAATAATATATAAAATATCCAAGAAAATGATTAAAAACTATGTTTTTTCGATTTTTTTGTTGATAATATGGTTTTAACTAAAGAACAAGTTTGATGGCATTATATAATCATCAAAAGAGACCATAATGAGGAAAAGTTTGTAGGATTTTAGACACATTTTAAGTACAGTACATTTTGATTACTCTGGAAAATATAACATAGAATGTTATTATTTTAAAATTTCAACGCTGATATCTTTCCAACTAATTAACCGTTTTTAGCGTTTGAGGTGGCAATAGGCGCGTTTTATTGAATTCTAGAGCTGATTGGAATTTGAAAGCGATCGATTTAGCCGTTGAAGATATTTAAAAAAAAAAAGTTTTTTACCATTCCTTTGTCCGACAATATCTCTCGAACAAATTAAGTAATTGAGATGAATAAGGCGGCATTCGACGCATTCAATTGAGTTCTAGAGCTGACTAGATTTTGGCGTTGATCGTTTAATTCGTTTCTAAGATATCAATAAAAAACTAAAAAAAATTTTTTTTTTCCGTAATTCGCCAATATTTTCGGGTCTACTTAATTGAATGATCTCAAATTTCTAGAGAAATTGATAGCCAACAAGCTCTTTCGATTGCCACCTTAAAACTCCAAATTGATTCATTAGTTGAAAAGTTATAGACCATTCACACACACACACACACACACACACACACACACACACACACACACACACACACACACACACACACACACACACACACACACACACACACACACACACACGGGCATCATTCTAAAAATAGTCAAAATAGCTTCCTAGGACCTCAAAACGTCGACATCTAATAAAAACTCGATTTTCGAAAATCGGGGTGAAAACAATAACTTCCCGAAATTTTTGAAAATCTTCGATTATCGAAGCGGGAAGTTAAAATATATTATAAAATTATATATATTTTTTTTGTATTTGAACTATATTTTTTCAATATTTCATAGATTTATTTTTTATATATTTCCAGATACAGGAAAAGGCGAGGCAAAATAAAGTACATGCTAAATTTTATAAAAAAAAAAAAATTTTACTTTTTAAATGTTTTTTAAACCTTTCAGAATCCCCTTGGTACATGTAATTGAGCATTGTTTTGAATTTTTTTTGTTAAACTTTTTCAAAAATTGAAAGGGTCAGTCAAAAAATGTTAATGATTTTAGCTTTATGATAAAAACCATTAAAAAATATTTAATTTTCCCTTGCATCTAATAATTATGTGAAATGTAATTTATCTTTATGCAAATTACTTATGAAAGAATTCAATTTAATCGAATTTATTTAATATCCACCAAATTTTTTTTCTTTTTACTTTTATTAGAAGGTTCTCTATTTTGCCTGCGAAAATTCTTTTTTTTGATGGCCTTTAAAGTTTTGTTCTAATATTTACTTTGGATACTATTGAAAAAATAAGATTTACTGTATTTGAGTTTCCAGAAACTTAATATTTCCTTAAGTACCCTATTTGGCTCCTCCCATCCCTTTTTTAAAATATTTGAGTTACATTTTAATTATATACGAAAATCGTTCAAAAGTAAGCTATTAGAAATATATTTTCTATGTATTTTTACTATATTTTTTTAATACTAAAAATTTACATTTTTTATCTTATAACATTTATTTTTATTATCAATTCTTTTCACGGGGAACGTTTCAGGTTATAAAAAAAATGTTTTTGAATTTTATTAATGCTATTGAATATTCTAAAAACAATAAATTTCGATAAAAATTCTATTTTTCAGTGTATTCATTTATTCTGAATACACGCAATCAATGAAATATTTAATTTCTTCAATTACAAAAGTACATTGCAGGTAGCAAATAAGTAGTAATATGAAAATGAAATAAAATTTAATCAGTGGCACTAGTTCATTGTGGTAAGAAGGTATCCAATTAGTTCAAAGTCATTTGTGTTATCATTGAGTTAATTGCCTGATTGACTCACCACTGTAATATATTAAGGAAAATAAAAAGTTAGTTAGGACAATTGCATAAAACTTTTCGTCAACAACATTTACAAGATTGATTGAAAGAAATTAACAATTACTAATAACTTCAAACAGTATTTTTTTCGAGTTCATAGTCGATTTTATCACATACATAGACGACTTCAGCTCTATCTCTTTTTTTTTTTACTGTAATCTCACATTTCATTTCATCAAAGACATCGTTTTTGACAGAAATATTTCTATAGTAAGCCTAAAACCGTAAAGTCTTTTATTCGAACCTCCTTGTTAACTTGTTTCAATTTCCATGTTTTTGAATCAACTGAAATTCAATTGAGTCAAGTGCGGATAGGCCAAGTACGCAGCGTATTTCGGAAGAAAACACGATTTTTATCAGTGTATCTTTATGTCTCTCATCGTTAGTACTGGGAGCCACGAGGGGGAATAAAAAGGTTTTTTCTGGGAATCAACGTAATTAAACTCGAAAAGTATAATGCAAAAAAAAATTTTTTTCACCATTTCGTTTTTTTTTTTCATTTTTATACTTTAAGGTCACAGTCACGTTGGTTTCGAAAAACTTAATTTTTTTCGTCACTGGTATACTTATAGAACATAGTTACGTCGATTTCCGAGGAAAAAAATTTGTATACGCCCTTATGCCTTATTAGCAGTATAATTTGCTGGTATACACCCTTATAGCATCGATAATGCGATACAATAATACGGAAAAGCATGTTTTCATAAAATTTTAGAATATTTAAATAAATTATATAAAATTCCACAAGAATTTATAAAATTTAAAAAAATTTCATGAAATTATATTGGAAACCATAAAATAATTTTCATAATATTTCATAAAATTTGATAAAATTTTGACCTCTATATAGCTCGCACAGCCGAATGGGTATAACCCTATAAAAATTACATAGAATTAAGTGCTTTTTATGTGCTTCACGTTGCCACGAATTTTGATTTTTGGGTTCAATTTTTTTTTTATTTTTTTAAGTCATACCAGCTAGACTTTAAGCTGCAACAGCCATTCTCGTTTTGCTGGACATTGATATTAAAATAAACTATTTGCCCAGAGTGAAATTAGGTGCTGTGTTATGATAACTGCAATAAGTTGAACGAACAATTAATAAACTGTCGTCACCTTCCACCAATGACAATAATTAAAAATTCCCCATCAATCGCCAAATTAAAGTTTATAAGAAGCCTGAGCACCCATAGCTCATGGCTAGTCGGTTCATATAACTTACGGTCCGCGAATATTCGAACGTTGAACTTTCGTGCACTCTTATTGCAGGATTCCGCCCTAGGCGTTGAATGGTCAATAACAGGATCTTTAATATTTTCCATTTAGACCTTATTGCAGGAATCCGCTTCAGCGTTGAATAATCAATAACGCATCCTAAACATAACACCTTTTTGCAGTCAATTATTACAGGAATCCGATGAGGTGTTGAAAAAGCAATAATCGACCCTTTTATTTATAAAAAATCCTCGAAGATTGATAGTAATTTCCAGTCTGATTGAAATAGCGAGGCAAATCACGTGAATTTGCGATTCCATCTTGGGCTGAGTTATTCTGCACATAACATCACTTTTCGGGTGTGTAAAAAGGACGCATTAAACGTAAAATAAAAATCTCATATAAATATCTGTGAATAATAAATATTCTAAAAATATCAATTGTTTAAAAATTGTGAAAAGGATTCAGTGTACAAGTGAATTGTAACTAAATCAGTAATAAAAAGTCAAAAATCATAAGTTCAGCTTTCCGAGTTTCATTTGAGAGTAGCCCCTAAGTTTACATCCTACTACCCCAACCTCGCCCATCCAACCAAATCCTACAGGAGGAAGCTGAGTGAGCTGCAACGTTCTGGAGGGATCTAACCTGCCGTGACTAGAAAGAAAGAAACATCGAAAGGTAGGTGAAAGATTTACATTCTATTCTTTCATAAGATAACGGGTCTAACACAAGATCACCGGTCTCTTCGGAGACGTTTTGGGTTCTTACTCTTCGAAAGATCCACCATAAATAATAAATTATAGATAGATACCTCTTCCTCGTATTCTTTAATGTTGTCCGCAACCTCCAAATCACTCGTCTAACTTTTTCTATCGCTACCAAAGGGAGAAATCCCGGATAATTAACTTAAATTAAAGCGGCGGACATAACAGCTGTTTATGTGCTCCACGTATGAGTAGTGAAACGAAGTTGAGGTCAACCCCTCGCATTTGAGAGGTCAATCAACCGTCCATTACCCATTTCTTATTTTTACAAAAAATGGGCCCGTGCTTCTTTTAGCCAATAGGCTAATTATTCGGTAATTGATCCCGTATTACCCGGCTCGTAAGGACTAGACGACCGTTCGACCTTGAATTTACATATGCTATGCGCATATGAGGGATCGGGATTGGTGGGGCCACGTCTTGTACGCACTGTACGCAACGATTTTAAGAGTAATAAAGATATTTGCATAATAAACCACTTGATCAGATGTTAAATAATTAATCAATATACCCGGTTAAAAAATAGTCATAATAATAGAATTATTATACTTAACTGATGCTGATGGAAAATCAGGTTGTTCTTTATCCTTCTACCCATGAGTATGGTTCACTGAGAGATAGAAAGAGATAGCTGGCCGATGCAATTGCAATTATGACTAAAGCGTCATAATTGCATGTGTGTGATAGATAACGAAAACAACTGCGACATCACCTATCAGAGACTCTAATTCTTAAATGGACAAAAGGATTAGGAAAGAGAGGTCCTTAAGCTGATGAAAGGAAGAGGATAAGGTAAAACAATGATACGTGCATCCCGACATTATAATTAACTAATATATTAGGTGTACAAAAAAGTTCTACCCATTTTTTGTCAAAAAAAAATATATTTAAAAATTTTAAATAAAATACAAATTTTAATCAAAATAACCACCATCAGCATCTACTACCCTTTGCCAACGCTCAGGCAACTGATGGATCCCACGGCGATAAAAGGCTTGATCTTTTGTCGAAATGAAATCATCTATTGTTTTTTGCATTTCGTTTTCATTTTGTAAGTGTTTGTCAGCCAAGTAATTTTGCAATGAACGGAATAGGTGAAAATCACACGGTGCAAGGCCTGGTGAATACGCCGGGTGCGGTAAAACTTCCCACTGTAAATCATTTATAGTGTGGTGGACGATTGAACTTCTATGAGGCCTGGCGTTATCATGCTGCAGTATCACTGGTCGAGGTTTTTGTCCCGCAAATCGTCTTTTACTGTTGATTTCATCTGCTAATTTTTTTAATTGACAACTGTAGCGTTCTCCAGTAACGGTTTATCCTGGTTTGAGTAACTCATAATATAGCACGCCCCACTCATCCCACCAAATACAAAGCAATATTTTTTTCCCAAAAACATTACGTTTTGGTGTTGATGTCGTTGGTTGTCCTGGGTCTACCCAATGTTTTCGACGTTTAGGATTCTCATAGTAAACCCACTTTTCGTCCCCTGTTACAAGTTTCCACAAAAAACTTTTTTTTTTATGTCGTGAAAGCAACGACAGGCAGGTGTCAACTCGTCTCTCTCGTTGTTCTGGAGTTAATTCATGAGGTACCCATTTTCCTTCTTTTTGAATCTTACCTAAAGCATGTAATCTTTCAGAAATAGCTTGTTGAGTAACGTTTAACTTTTTCGCAAGTTCTTGTTGTGTTTGTGCAGAATGTTGATTCAGTAATTCTTCCAATTTCTCGTCACTGATTGTTGAAGGTCTTCCAGAGCGTGGTTTGTCATTTAAATTGAAATCTCCGTTTGTGAATTTCCGAAACCATCTTCGACAAGTACTGTCATCAATAACACTGTCACCATAAGTTGCACAGATTATTCTTTGAGCTTCAGCAGCACTTTTTCCTTGATGAAATTCATATAAAAGACAATGGCGGATATGCTCATTACTTACTTCCATTTTTAACTTAATAAAAAAATATTTATATCGAAGATTAATATATTAAAAGTTTAATGAATTTAAAGAGTACAAACAGCTGTGCATGTACATATACGTATTCATAGCTAACCTATAAATAGCTGTTAGATAACTCCATCTTTGAAAAACGGGTAGAACTTTTTTGTACACCTAATAATTAATTAATAATGTTAACTTAAACTAAGTAATTAAAAAATATGAATTAAAAATAACTAACACATGATTGGTGTATGATTTGAAAAGATAAAGGAAGAACGATTTATTAGGCGTGTAGGCCTTTTTATAAGTTTTTCACAGCGCAATGGCGCATGCGTTACAGGTACTCCCTCCACTTCAAATTAAGAGGAATGAACATATAATAATACACGCAGATATTGCAGGTGTACAAATTAAGTCACAGGTGGTAATTTAAACCCTGTGGTGACCCAATATCATGGATCGCTAACGAGGGCTTATCAACCTCGTCACAGTAGAAAAAATAATTATCCCACCCTATATTTTTTTAATGATGATTGTGTTAGCTAAAAAAATTCAACATAGCCATACTGGTCTAATCAGAATGTGTATTGGGAAAGACTCATATCATCGCTATAAAATTATGGGCTTGCTATGTGCTTTCAAAGCATGTAAGTCATAATCAAACGACTTATAAATTTTACTACTTAAAACGGAAAATTAAAAATAAAAAAAAACTGTGTCTACTGGTGTTTATCGGTAGAAGAGGAAAAAGGTGGTGGTAGTGTGTATGTGTGTGCCTGTTTGTGTGTGTAAATATATACGTATTTCTGTGTCTGTTCATAGTTGTGATGGTAGTGTACATATGTGTCTGCGTCTGTATTGCCTACTTATCACAAACTATGTATAAATTTCTTCTGCCATGAATTTAGATTGTTGGGCTGTAAATATCTACTTACTATCCATAAGGTTAACAACCACTTCCTTACTAGTTTTGCAGGTGCTCCAGCTTGCTGATCCTGACTCTTGTTTGTCGGTACCCATCGTCATCGTCGTCGGGGCAGATGTGCATGGGCAGATTGTCGAGGAATGCGTATTCAAAGGAACTGCTGATACTCCAACCGCTTATTTGACCAAGTTTGGATGCATCGTATCGAACCCCTCAGGCTCCAACTCTACGGCATCAGTAGGACAAGTATATCATATGAATATTGATTCCGAGTACCACGCGTCACTCCAGAGGTTCTGGTTTTTAGATGAAGTAACTAAAGCTCACAACTCAGGACTTCCAAGGACAAGAAAGAATGTGAATCTCACTTCAAAGCTACGCACTCGAGAGACGAGATAGGATGATACGTCGTGCGTCTACCTTTCGAGAACCTACCTGACTAACTGGGAGAATAACTATCCAAAGTCTATAGAATGCTGTAAAGTCTTTCGAGAAAAACTATCTTACGCAAGTTTCTAGCTCAGCTTTAGAGCCTGAGCCAGTGAACTACCTACCTTATCACTGCGTACTTAAAAAAAGCAGCTTGACGATTACGCTACGCGTAGTTTTCAATGCTTCCAGTTATACTCGCGCCGGAAAGTCACTTAACTCTGAAACTAATCTTCAAATGAATCTGTTTGATGTTCTGCTGTACTTCCGGCCCGCTCAAAAGGGGCCTTAGCGCCTTTTAGTGGGCGCCAGACCAAGTACGTGCCACGCTCTTCGTGAGTTTTAGGACTATTACTCCAACCGTTAGCAGCACCCACTTTAAAATGGTTAGCGTTATTGTAAATGTGGCAATTCTGTGGTCGCAGGAAACTAATAGGCACCACTGCGCGGGTGATTCCAACCCTTCTGACTGTCTAAAAAATCTAAGAAATACGAGCTCGTACATAATGCTATCACTAGCATAAAGTAATAGTCACTTGGTGGTGTACCAAGGGCAATTTTTTATTATTGCTGTCTTAGATCTAAGTGAAAATAAGTGGAGGAAACCCTTTTTAGGGTCCTGAGAAGAAATTGCATCTCACTATTAATCTACAGCCTGAAGACCAATAAAGGGAATTAGTACTATGGGGGGCCCATTCCAAGCCTTTCTTCGGCCAGAGTGTCTTTATCCCCTGAGATGGGAGAAGTGATGGGCCCTAGTGAGGTTGTGCTTGTTGTGGCTGGTAATGAGGCGACCACATGCATTGCAAGCTCAAAGGGTAAGCTAATGTGAGCTTACACTCACGTTTCGCTTTTATAATATTATGGTAAAAGATAGGGATTAACGCAACGCGAATATGCCCAAAAGAGCGAGGTATCAGCTTCCGGTCAGCGGAGGTGGACTTAGGTCACGTTACATTAATTAATTTCACTTCCGGCTCTCCTGAGTTGCGCTCTAACTGTGATTCGGCTTGAATAATAAGAGTGCCTCACAGCTCGGAAAGTAGAAAATTTATCAGGGAATAAACAAGCGGATATTAGCTTCTTGGAAACCCGAAAGAAAACAAACGGAGGAAACCGTTTACATAAGGTATGGGGAAAAGTAGCGTCCCACCACTTCTACAAGCAACCATGTTGACAAAATCTGGGAGTCTGGTAACACGGGTAGTTACTTTTCAAGCCTACTACGGCCAGCGTCTCTTCATTTCCTGAGATGGTACTAGTGTTTGGCTCTAAAGATGTAGGACTCATGGTGAATGAGGTTAGATACCACGGACAATAACTACGATTATCATGAAGCCCAAGGTGGTTTTAACCATTGCTTAGATCTTCGATCGCTGGAGGTTCATATCTACAGTCATCATAGACGCCAAGGTGTTTACTCAGAACTTGTGGGTCACGAGTAGTGTTGCCAGGTGTCCCGATTTTCAGGGGTCTGGAGATGCGTCCCGATTTGTACCTGATCGGGACGCGAAATGTTCCGATTAATTAAAAAATGAAAAATAATTATTTACGCTGTGTAATTTTTTATCACGGAACGCCATCTACTGGCTTTGGATATATTCAATGACATAGGAGCCGTAACTCGATTAGCTGCTACGAGATGGCGTTGTATCTAATAATTGTAGTCCTATTATAATATCTGTGGCTTAGCGTAGCTACTAAAATAGCAATCTGTGCTGTGAATTGATTGTAGAAACACCTGAGAGTTTTGTTTTCCGGCGGTCCGGTGCGCTGTTTTGAGTATTAGTTATAAATCAAACAATTTAATCTTGGAGATTATTTAGAGGTAAGAACTATGTGAATTGTGAATTGTGAAGGTTTACGAAACAGTTTTTAACAATTAACTCTCATTTTGTTATTCATATTATAATTTGTGTTTAGGGATTTTAGGTTATGTTTTTGTTATTGTACCTAGCTGGTTTTTGCTGGTGGTTTATTGGCTTGAATATATATGCACGGCGGAATTGACATATAAATTTAATTTTTTTTTTTGCTTCATATCGTAAATAAAACAAATTATTAATATACGCGGGCTAAGAAGTTAATGTAAAGTAAATAATATTTATGCATGGGTGTGTCTTCATGTGGTGGTGTTGGTTTCTTTTCAGATTTATTTATAATGAGTGATTCGGAAACTGATTCAGCAAAAACAGATGCTTCAACTTCAACTCCGAAAAAGAAACAAAGAAGAATGTGTTCTTTTCTTGATGTTTGGATGAAAAGTTATTCGTTCATCAAACCCGTTCCAAATAATAAGTGTAGGGCGCTTTGTACATTGTGCCAAAAAGAGTTTTGTATATCTCATGGAGGCAAGAATGATATAGAAAAGCACTAAAAATGTAATGAACACCAAAAAAAAGAAAGAAGTGCTGCTTTATCTACATCACTGAAATTATTTTTGAAAACAGATCAAATGACCACTCAAGAAGAAAAAGTGAATGCCGCTGAAGTGACTAAAACTTACCACTCAGTCGAGCATAGTTTATCTTTCAATTCATTAGATTGTGATACAAAACTCGACCATATTTTGTATGATGATTCTAAAATCGCTGATAAATTGGCGCTTGGACGAACTAAGGCCAGTGCCATTGCATACAACGTTTTAGGACCAGCATCAACTCAAGAGGCCGTCGAAATTTTGCAAAACGACACATTCTATAGTGTAGCTACTGATGCTTCCAATCATGGTGCTATAAACATGTTTCCACTGATGGTGAGAATTTACAGCCCAACTACAAATTTAAAAACTGGTGTTCTCGACTTTTATGAAGATGCTGATGAAACTGCATTAGCCATCCATACGAATTTAGTAACACGACTGAAAGAGTGCAATATTGACACTAAACACCTTACTAGTTACTGTGCAGATAATGCAAATGTAAACTTCGGCTGCCGCAATTCAGTTTTTCAATTATTGCAACATGATAATAAAAACATTTTATCAGTGGGATGTCTTGCACACATCTTACACAATAGTGTAAAGCATGGGTTAAGTAAAATTAATTTTGATTTAGAGAATTTTATTCTAAAGCTTCATAACCATTTTTCATATTATGCAAAACGAGTTGATTCTTTGAAAGATTTTTACGTAATTCACGAAGCTGAATTTGCACCCGTCCTGCGACATGTGAAGACAAGATGGTTGTCACTTTTACCTGCCGTTGAACGTCCTACTAAATCTTTCGATATCCGGAAAGATTATTTTATATCATTGGGAGAAGACGAATGTCCGAGTGTACTGTGGCAATTTTTTAATTCTGACGAAACAGAACCTTGTTTGAGATTTTATCAAAATGCACTGAAAGTTTTACAGGATGCAGTAATATGCCTTGAAAACGAAACATTACTGTGTTTTGAAGGTCACAAAGTAATGCTAGAAGTTAGTGAGAAATTGAGGCAGAGAATAGAAGATGAGTTTGTGGGATTTACGTGTAGTAACTTGATTAAAAAGTTGCCTGCTGATAAAATGACTAAAAAAGACTGTTGTGCGTGGTACAAATATGTTCTTCATTACATAGAAACTAAATATGATCTCAAGAATAGCAGAATGGACTTATTTAAACCATTTTCTCTCCAGGATGATTCATTTATTTACACGTCAATTGTTAACATTATTGAAAATCTAAAAATTGACACGTTTTTCGACATGGATCAACTTTATGAAGAAATTTGTAAAATCAAAGAATTAGTGAAGGCAGCAGTGCAAAACAAAGACTTAACGCCGCTACAAAAATGGCACAACATTTTTAAAGTCAATTAAGAATTAGTAAATGTTCAAAAATTATTTTGTTTTATGGCCTCAATTCCAGTATCAAACGCAACAACAGAAAGAGTATTTTCTCAGGCTAATTTTATTTGGTGTGACAGGCGAAACCATTTGACACTCGAGCATGTGAAAGCAGAAATTCAAATAAAAACAAACTTTAATTTGACGTGTAATGAAATTTATAAGTATGTTATAAAAAACAAAGCTATTCTAAAGGCGGCAAAATCAAATCAAAAATATAACTTTAATGAAATCAAATAATTACCTACTAGGTACCTAAATCAATAGTACTATAAATACCTACTTAGTTACCTATTTTATACTTCTGAAATACGTCAATTACATGATTAAAGTGCAATTTTTTTTTTATAATTTCTACTAGTCCAGTAAGACTGATTACTTGTTATGTAAGATTAAAAAAACGAATGAAATAAAACGCTTTTTTTACTGTCCCGATCTGCAACCCTAAATCCCGATTTATTTGACCTCATGTACCGATTTACAACAAATCGGACCTGGCAACACTAGTCACGAGTCTCACGTGGGATAAGGAGATATCTCAGGAGTCGTTCAGCAAATAAATCAGCTATGTAAAGCAGCTCAAGAATCTTAAAAAGCTGTCAATACCTCGCTGGAACAGCCTAACTTCAACATCATCAACAGACCTCCATGGTTTCTGTGATGCCTCAAAAAAGATCATGACTGCTGTGTTCTACATACGCGTCAGCAATCAACATGAGATTAGCTCCAGTCTTATATGTGCCAAGACCAAAGTGACACCACTCAAGGCGCTGACCAGCCCATGTCTCGAACTCTGTGGAGCAGTGCTGTTGGTGAAACCGCTCAAGCATGTCATAAACTCCATGAGCTGGGAAGGCTTATGGGTCTACTTCTCGACTGATTCAGCGATGACCCACACCGGAGTCAACGCTCAACTATATCGATGGAAAGAATTTGTACACAATCGACTGCTTCTGCCAGGCGTACGTACCGCAGGTGCCATGATGATTTGTCCCAGAAAGACAAATTATGCTGATTGCGCGAGTCATAGATTAACACCTGATTAGCTATGATCTCATCCGATCTGGTCAAACGGACTGACTTGGCTGAACAGCTTGCTAAGCTTTAGCTATAAGAGACACATGCACACTCAGAGTATCTACTTCTTCTGAGAAATCAAGATGCTGAAAGATGGGCAGCAAATACTAAGGACCAGTCCGTTATACGACCGTCAACAACGGTAGATACTCTGGGCGTCCTGCGAGTCGAAGGATGACTGCAAAATTTACACTTCAATCCGAACGCCAAGCCTCGTACAGCAGGAAACTGTTGCTCTGGACTTTACCCTAACCAACCACCACGTGATCTCCTGAAGAATGTACGTGTCAAAAACTTACTATGTAATTAACGCGGTCACCCTAACCCTCTGCGTGATTAAAACTTATTCATCCAAATTCAGGCGGTTCCCTGAAATATCTTGAGTAATTCTGAAATTCTCAGAAGGATGTTTTTTTTTAGAAGATGAATTTCTGAATGTTGGCAAAATACTTTGTTCCGACATTTTTGTTGAATGTAATTATTCTACCACATGAATATTGAAGTTTGAGCTCTGAAATATTTTTCTTATATTAATGGGATATAAAAACAAAAATTTCTCAAATATTTTATACTATTATTTCTTTATTTATCATAACGAATAAGATTCAAGAATTCCCTGATAAAACGAAAGGATTATAAGCATAAAAAAAAAATTAATAATATTTATATTATCAAATAATATAAATAATATATTATGAAATATTAAATAAATAAACTTAAAAAACTGAACAAATAGTGAAATTTTCAATTTTGCGTAACGCTCAAGAGAAATTTTTTAACAATTTTTCCTTTGGCAGAATCTCGTTTTATGATGAGACAAGACTTCTCTCTATCCTCACGAGAGATTAGGAAGATAATACCTGCATGTTCTCTCCTAGCAAAATCTTGTCTACGACTCCCGTCGCAGTCGTAAATCCCTCAGAGCTATTCATTCTTATCTTACCACACTCTCAGTCTAGTAAAATCTCGTGATCTAGAAACTCTGCTGTGATCTCAATTCCCAGGTGCGGTCTTGACGATCGTAAGTCATACCTAAGTATCAGTTTCACATGGTCTCTTCTTGCACTTGGCGTGAGACAATCTTACTAGGACTTCACGTCTTTTACAGGCATATGGATACATTCGTACAAGTGCACGAGTGAACTTCTTCGGAGGTTGTTCCTGAGTTTGCATTTCATCATACTCGGCAGTCAATAGTGCAAGATGTTTAAGCATAGCAGTAATTTCCTCTGCGTCAGATTCGTACATTTTAAATTATAAAATACAAAAATAATATTTTAAATAAGAATATCATGTACACATACAGACATTTGAATCGTATATTTCTATGAATTGTTACGTTCTGGTTCTAATTAAATTTAAATAAAAATTTTAGGAAATTTTTTTTTTGAAGTCTCGAATTATTTATTTACCACGACGGGCGAATAAACGGTTCGACACTTCTTAGAACTATAAATAAATAATCAATTAATAAATCATTACGTTGTTAGCGAAATTATCTCTTTTCACCTCCAACAATGTAATGGGGATCTCTTGCGATAAGAGAATCGCCGTGGCTTGCGGATAATCCAAACAGATGGCGACGCATGAGACTCGGGCCACGACGATTCTCTCATAGGAAGCCTGAGATGCAACGTTAACACTTCGATAAATGTACGTCGAAGAGCAGCAGGATCAGTCAGTTGATAGCGAGATCTAAAAGAGCACGGAACTCTGTACAAGTTAACTGACTGATTCTCCTGTCTCCAGGCTTAGAGGAATAAAACCTATAATTTAACCTGAATACAAATTTTTTGTATAAAGAACCTTAAAGGGGCGAGCACTTACTAGCTGTTCCACCCTTCCTTTGCTCAGAGCGCTAACCAGCAGTTCAGGCTCCTTCACCACCTATAATATCACCCATTATGCTTCGTGGTCGATGAAGCAGGAGGTCAGGACGTACGGTACAGCTTGGTCGCGAGATTCAAGGTGTCATCGCGGATCTCACCAAAGGTCATCCGAGAATTAAATTTAAGGAAGTTGTTGTTGAGCTTTCGAGCTCATGTGTTGTTGAGCTTTCAAGCTCATGTGTTGTTGAGCTTTCAAGCTCGTGTATTGTTGAAGCTATCGAGATCATGTATTGCTGAGCCATCGAGCTCGTGTATTGTTGAGCCTTCGAGCTCTGGTGATTGATCGACTAATTGGAATTACTTCTCCTTGCGGAGGAACCGTGCTTTCAAAGTTCATCTTGGTCGCTCTCAGAGGAAGCATCAAGGGATTATTTGGGCCGACTTATAGGGCCCACAATCTCCACCATGTTAAGTGAATAAACTTTTTTTTGCATAAAATAAAGGAGGGTCAACAGCTGACGCACCTAGGGTCTATCGACACCCTAACGACATCAGCCTGGTCAATTTAAAAATATTCTGCCGAATAATTAGATAAGCCAAAATGTAACAGAATCCAGTGATGACCCGCTACTCAAAAATGTTTGGCTGACTCTCTGGCTTAATACTCGAAACTATTTCGAGAATTGGCAATTTGATTTACCGTGCGCAAAAACTTTAATCTCTATTCGATTCGCACTAACTGTCCTTTGAACCGATACTGATGCGACATAACGTCCATACGAAGCCCAGCATTGTACCAGCGATGATAGAAGCTGAAAACTGCACAATGATAACGAACTCAGTACACTGTTTGACTTTACATAAATTTACACAACAATAACTATGAGTAAAATTTGCGGTCTCGCCGAGATATCGGCAACGTGACAAAATATTTGCGGCAAAACGATGCAAGAACTGGTGAGATTTCTTATAAGCTGTGTAACACACGTGTTTGACACTCCTGTACAAACGAGATTACGTTGAGATCACCAATTTAGCAGCTAAGAGTATATTAAATGGGATAAATTCAATTAACCAACTTACTATGTTAAGTAATATTTTATTTAACAAATACAACATAACTCAGTAAAGAATAAAAAGTTGCTAGAATTAAGGAAATACAGAAACGCGTATTCTCGTCTTCGCAACTAACTTTTAATTATTCTCAATCATATGCAATTAGGATAGAAAAAGAAGCCGTAAAAAATCTGATAATGATCGATCTGGCTACGAACATTATCAAATAAATTGTCGATCGCAGTAACTGTGGCAAACGCTACATGTACTTTATCACAAGAGAGGACAAAAGCCTTCACCGAACGGCAAGATGGTCGTCCTCATAAGCTAATCCAACCGTCGTCTTCTACGTTCGCCAGAGCCACTAATCCACATACTAAAACACAATAACTCTATTAAAATTGTACGCTTGATCCTGTGTAATTAAATAGCTTGTTGAATGAAAATTTTATTAAAATAAACCATAAACGCTGGTAGGCGGAAAATGTTGTTATTAAAACGCGGATAGCGACTAACTCAGTTATCCTCGGAATATAATACGAGCACTTGTTCGACGTGTAAGGCTTAGTACTTACTTTGCTGGCAAAATTCACTTTTGCGGCTGATGCTGCTTCATTTAGTGTAGCATCAGGTTTTTGACAGGTTTGAGCTTTCATAGGATTTTAAAGTTAATAACCCTGAGAAGATGAAATCCAGAAATTTTTTTCTTAGTAGGGGATTCCTGGGATAAGCTTAGATGTTACTCCCATACCTTGACTGGCTCTGAGTCCAGGCGTTGGACTGTCATGAAGATAAAAATGTCGTCCCTCATTTGTATAGGTCACTGAAGTGTCTCAAGAGTCTGGCACATTTGCTAGACCTCGGTGTACAGGTGCACGAATACAACTCGAGATTCCTCTGTTATACGCTTCATCGTCGCTTAGAACTGAAAACCATGTTGAGGAGCACCCTTGTCTTCTCGTAGAAGCCTTGTAACCACTCCCAAGTCTTTACAAAATTAATTTCAGTAAGAGTGGTATTCCTGAGAAAGTGAACAGCAGAACTGATGAATGAGTTTTCGAGATAGTGCAGCTTGTATATTGGCATCACGGCGGGGTTATTCACGACCATGTTCAAAAACATGTTCTTGAACCGCAGTCAGTTGGCAACGGCTCCATTAAACTCAGGTAGGTCCAGTGGTGAAAGACGTGGATCTTGGTGAACAGTTGCTTGACTGCTAGAACTTGACGAGATTGACAGTGTCAGATGACTCTCGCTTCGCTTGCTTATCTTTTTTGACAATAGTGTTTGCTTTTTCTGGTGCTTATACATAGCACTCTTACGTGAAGACGCAATCCTGGCGTGAAAAGTAAAATTTCCCCCTAATCTCGTCCTCCTCATCGGCGTTCAGCATGGTGATCGCAAACATTAAAGTATCGTTACTTAAAGACAGTTTGATCCATTTCTCGTCAAGTAACGTGTAACACGCTTCAGTGCGATGACGAGTAATGTTTTTTACTTCAATACTGGTCAGATTTCTAATAAATTGCTTAATGTACTTATGGAGGTCAGTTTGCGAGTCCATCCGACGTTCAACGTGTTCAACCCTCATGATTTCCAGTCACCAGATCCAAACTCGAAGGAGCGAAATGTTTATTAAACAAGCAATTTAATTAAACTGGATCAAGTGCATAATTCTAGTAGAGTTAAGTTGTATTATTGTAATTTTATATTTGGTACTGGTGAACGTAGAAGATGAAGGATCAGACTAGCTGATGAGGACGACTATCTTGCCGATTGGCGATGGTTAGTGATTGTCTCTCGTAATGAGGTATTTTAGTTAACGTCCGGTGTATAAAATAACACTCCGGAGGAGTATTATTTTTCATTCAATTAATTTTACGTAATGTAACGGAAATCAGTTACGATAAGAAAGTCGCCGTGGCTCGCGGGTAGTCAAAACAGATGACGATGCATGAGACCCGGGCCATGACGATTCTCTCACAGGGAACCTGAGATGCAGCGTCAACATTTTGTCAACTTTGTTTGCTCTATTATATTTTTATAATGACTAAATAGCCAGTCTTACGAGAGAGCTCATGGAGCTCAAACCTCTGCTCTCCAGCCGTAATTAATAAATTATAATTAATCCTAAATTAATTTAACCTTATTGTGGGGTGCCAATTGGCACCCCAATATTTTCACCTACACCATGGCCTGTCCATAACATTATTACCACCGAGGGGCGAGCGCTTATCAGCTGTTCCACCCTGTCCTATAACCCTAAGCGCTCAACAGCAGTTCGGGTTTCCCTCAAATTTTCTGCCAATTCTCCTACCATTCATCTGTTATTGTAAAAATAATTATATGGAGTTGGAACCGGCATCGAAAATACTTAAAATCGCGAAAAACAATTAAAATTAATAATTAATAAAATAATCGACGACCACGGCCCACCAGGGGTCTATAGACACTCTAACGAGACCAAACCTAGATAAAACTAAATAATTAAAAATTATTTTTATTTTTAATTAATTTTGAGTAATTTCCCAAAACGTAACAATGAGATTCGGTAGTTTTAACGAATTATGAAATTTTAGAAATTATTATAAGGATTAATTGAAAACAAAAGATGATGTATAAAATTTTACATTTACATAGTTTTATTATATTTTATAATATTTCATATAATTTCATGAAATTTTATAAAACTGTCATATCCGCCTCGGCGTATATACTTATGGGGCTTTTTTGCCGAGCTCGCTGTAAAGTGTAGCGTTAACAATTTCAAGGACAGCAACTTCAGCCAACACCTCGTTGCGCGTCGTCAACTTTTCCTCCAAACAGGGAATTACACTTGACTGTATTCTAAATTCATCCAATTATTTATTCTAAATTATTCCCTCTAGAACTGCAAACCGAGGTTATGAAAACAACGAAAAAGTGCTCGTTCTTCGGTTGTCGTCGTCATATTCAACAAGTTGAACCTCGTAACCTGTTCAGTACTTGTTGAAATTTGTCCGATTAGCTGGATTCGCTGTTTTTCGTTAAACGGTTGATCGACGGGTTTTGTTTAGCCTGGTCACTTCTCGATCTTGACCAGTATCGTCGGCGTGTCCTGCACGTCCGGCTCAGACCGTTTTCGGTTTTACATGACTACCAATAGCTGATTCGTCGCGTTTTCAGACAGTTATGATGCCCCTGACCCGTCTCTCGGCAATTGAAGCACTTACCACGTAGTGTTTCGTCGATGCTAGGCGCTAACTCAGCTAGTTGTATTCCTGCATATGTTACGGGTTTTTCGCCACCGGGGATCTAACATAGTAATGTCAGAATACACTTATTATTTAGCAACTTTGTTCAATAATTAGTAGTTAGGTGCCAGGTGTCGGATTGGGGAAAAGACAAGCACTTAAGATTACGATTAAATTATTGTTCAAAAATCGCAAATTAAAATTGTTTTTTTTTTTTTTTAGTCAGGAATCAAATCTTCAAACTAAAACGTGGCCGTTCCACTCGATGGCTCAACCGGATTTCTCGGCATGATCCATGTGTTAAATCGATTGCTCGGTCAAAGTCGAAATTTTAATCACGATTACTCTTTAAATTTTCTCACTGGATAACTAATTATTTAGAGAAAATTGGGTAAGACAAATGCTTACGGGATTCTTAAATCATTTTGAATCCATAGAACCGATTTATTAAGAAAGTCAACAAGGTTTGATAACTAACGAGCATCTTTGATTGAAGCATCACAAATCCCAATTGATCACAGGTTTAGAAAATCACACATACTAGTACATGAAAATACACATCCACCCACCATATCCACACATACACATGGGGAAAGGGTACATGGGCGCACTCATGAATTCGTTTAAGGCAACATTCACATTTGCACTTGGGACTCATCGTAAATGTTGGACACTTGATTTAATAAATATATTCCAGGACTGGTTGGTGGTTGGGATAGAGAAAAAACACTTATACTGAAAAATATATCAATGTTTGTATTTGTCATAGCACAAAATATCACTGGGCTACATAATGAAATCGTTTATCTAAGTTGATAATACTGATAACTATTTAAGCTCATGAATGCGTCAATAACTTGAACATAGATTGAATTAGTGAGCTTGAGTATTAAATTGCAATGATTATTTTATGTTTATTTGAACCCTGAGTTGTGTGAATAACGTTGAGTTGAACAAGCAACATAAAGTTAGAAGTTACCGAGTGTTAGGTAGTTGTTGAGCACTTGAATAATTTTAGAATTATTATTATGATCACTAAACGTGTGTATTTTAAGTATAAAACGTATACATTCATTGAGTTTATCAAGTTGTTGCGATAATCACTGAGCTTAATGTAATTAAATGCGTTTATAACTAATGGAGCACTGAATCTAATAAATTTTTATAAACATGAGGTAGCATTGAACACTTTGATTAATTATTTTATTAAGGAATAAGAACCTGTGACGATAATTGCTTGAACAATTTCTTAAGAAACGTGGTCGTTGATCGTTGAATTTTTTGAGTCCTTTTTGTTTATTAATTTGATGAGTCCTGATGAGGGAAATATATAAATAATTAGATATTTACTCATTAAAAACATAATTATTTTTGTAATTGTGGATACCAGAGCTCATAAATAAATTATATAAAGAACTCAAGAATTCCAGTGATCATCGACCACGTTTCTCAAGAGGTTATTCAAACGGGAGTCATTACAGGTTCCTCTTTATTCAATAAATAATTATATCAAGTGCTCATAAATATAAGTCCCTGTATAATAATTGATTATTAATAAGCTCAATATTTTAATTTAACTAAAAGTTGATTCTCGCTCGGTAGCCTCTGCAATCATGCTACCACGTGTTCAACAAATGAATTCAATTCAGTGTAATTTATTACGATCTCATTAAATTAAATACAATTAAGTGATTAATAATATTAGAATTCAATGAACTCAAATATTTATGCATTTAGTGCTAATTAAAAATAATCATTAAGTGTTCAATTATTAAATACGCTCGGTAACCCCTGAATTCATGATGCTTATTCTCATGACATTTCTGCAATCAACTCAGTGTTCAAATATACTTAATTAATTATTTCAATTATTTACTCGAGCTCAATTCTATAATTTGCATTCAATTAATGACAAATTAATGAGCTCAGACAGTTAGTAATATTAATAAATTAAATCGACGATTTAATTTTGTAACCCAGTGATATTATGTGCTGTGACAGATTAAAACATTGTTATATTTTTTAATATGCGTATTTTTCCAACATCCCAACCATTAACCAGTCCTGGCATATATTTAATAAATTATTATTTCAACAGCAGCGAAAAATAATAATGTCGTTTTTCTTGCCACGAGGCAGGAACAATATGTTGCGCATGCGTCACACTGCGCACGCTCGAGTTCAAATACTGTGGCTAGTAGGCCCCAGTAAGTGCTGCCTCTAATTACTGTGATTACAACTATGTTTGAATTACACAGTCGATAATTACGCAACAGTAAAAAAATCGAAAAATGGAGTGTTATTATAAAAAATAGTCTTAAATTAATATCAAAAGCTTCAAAGTTTGTTTTTTTTTTTCATTTGTACGAAGCTTCACGACTATAGTAATTATTCTATTCTAATGGAAATATCAACATATTATAAATTAATGTGTAGATTGGAGTGTGGAAATCGTGGCAAAAAGGAGGACTTGATATAAAAGACATAGTTTGGCCAGGCAATTCCCATACGCCTCCTCATGGTGTTCCAGAAAAGTTTTATCTAAGGATCACATTTCTAGAAGAGTCTCCATATATCAATTTAGCACCACCAGATCCTGTTAGTGGTAAATGTCTCATGGATCGAGGAGTTTATTGTCGTGTAGCGAAAAAGTCGGAGCTGAAAGAGTAAGTACAAACTTCGTTTTTAACAAGCGTTAATTTAATGTTTTTTATTTTCTATTTTATGATCTGTTATTATTGTTTAATAAAAATAAAATTTCTTTCAGCCAGATCCGATCAGTATAAAATAGTGATATTCATTGTTGTTATAATTTATTTATATAACGATGTCTGATTTTAATGTCATCAGGTTTTTTTCGAATTATCTGTAAAATTTGCTGTACTTATAATATATTGTTTCATAATGAAATTTCGTGAAATATTAAAAACATATTTTTTGAATATCTGCACTCAAAAGAATTAATAGTTATTCATAGTACTTCGCAAGAAATCAGAATTAATAAGCCTTTCATTAATAATAATTAGTACTTGCACTCATTAGTCGACAATTATCAGTAATTATATGTAAGCAATGGTTTCTAAGTATTAACCAATCCCAACGTGCGTTACTTAGTGCTTATGACTGAGAATAAATACCACCGGTGTTAAATAATCCATAAATAATTACTGCATGTCAGTAATCATCCCACTGATAAATAGTGCTTCGCTACCAGTACTGTTTTATTGGCAATACTTGACAATTATTTATAAATAAATTTCGCAAATTATTCATTAGTTATTTCAGAATATCCGTATACATAATAACCGAATATTGTAATGGGGTGGAATGATCCCGCATTAAATTTAAATTTGGCTCGCACCAAAAGACAACGAGCTCCTTCATCATCAACTGTCAATAATTAAGAAAAAACAGTCACTGATGAGCCAGGGTCACTACGGTCGAGTCCCTTGATGTTTGGTTTTAGGGGTTGGCATTCTGTGTTTGAAGGTAGGAGGCCCAGAGATAACGAGCTGTCGGTCTCTTGACTCACAGCAACCGCCGTGGACGGACGTGTTGTACCACTACTATATTAGTTTTTTATTACAAGTACAACTACCTCCTACTACTACTACACGGGCTGCTAACAACACTCATAATGGGCCAAGAGCATATTAGCCCATCTTGGGTGAGAGCTCAATAGTATTATTTAAGTTTTATTTAAACATAAGTTATTGTTAATAATTATTGTGGATTGGACCCGGTAAATTTGGAAGAAACTTTTTGGAGGTTTTGGTCATGAGGAAAAAGATCAGTGGAAAGAAGGACTAGTTATGGTTGGAAATTGTTGGAGTGATTCAAATTTTGTCATTAAGTCAGTCAAGCCTTTTATTTAATATTTTAATTAGTCAATTTTATCAAAATAAATTTAGTCGAGTCAGTTCCAGTATTGATTTTATAAATATTGTTCATCTTTTCATTAATCCTGTTGTGAAGCAACTTCGTTTAAATAAATACCATAGTTTTTTATATTTTAATTCAACACATGTAGTGAATTAATTTAATGGCAACCTTCCTGAAAAGTTAGATATAATATTTCTTTCTTTGATTTAATACTGAGTGGTCTAGTACAGGGTTATCCGCGTCCTGAGGTTCCACTGAGCTAAGCTAGATAAGGTAAGTGAAAAACCTCAAGTTTCATATATGTATGGGCCCTCATTTTGTCGAGACTACATTTTATTGATAAAATAAGTAGGACCCATAATAATATTAATCAAAAATTATAATGGGACTCGACCACGTGAGAGCATGTAACTACCCAACTGCGGTACTTGTCAACTAAATCTCTCAAAATCACTCCCAATCGAGAATTTAATAACCATGCTGGGTTGGACATCTTTATTTATTGGATAAATTATCGTGCTTCAAATATTCAATAATTTTCAAAAATCAAAAATTAAAGTATAACAATGGCTTCATACAAATATAGCATCACGTATTTTCATATTAATAGCTAGTACACCTCTGAGTTAATCATCATGACTTGTTTTGTCAGAAAACTCATCCGATGCCTTGTTCTTGTTCTCACGAAGCTATAGAACTGTTCACTCTGCCTCATATTATGAAAAACAGGACCGCCAACATGGTATTCAACTAGAATACTTTTTAATCCATTTATATACACTCATTTACCCCATAATGCATAAATTGATTTATTCAGATAATTATGTCAGGCCTCTAACTGCATTTACGATGCACATGCGTCAGCTGACAACAAATAATAAGCATATGAATGAAACACGCAATTAATTACCTTGCTACAACATTTAAATACTGCGGCATCTTACCATGAGACTGGATTGCAACAGATGGCAGCATACGATGGACACACGTCTGCTATATTATATTGTTTATCTGTCTGATTTAGATTTAATTATCATATATTATTATATATCATTTAATTATCATATTGTGATGGAATCGGTGTGCAGACCAGTTTTCGTTTTATTGTGATCTACTTAATACTATGTGTTCGTTTACTTATTTCTACTGTTCGTAATTTCTTATAAACTAGTGTGTCTTATTCTAATTCTCTTATAACTAGTTACTTATATTACTAGGATTTTTCTTATTACTATTGATTTTCTTATGACTATCATAACTAGTATTGCTTCTTATATCTATGACTATACTAAAACTATGTTGATTTATTATTTTACTATGGCTGTGTTTTATTATTAATAAGATTTTGTGTGATATTATGTTTATACGAGTGTATAGTATGAGTATGTAAATACGCGCCGAGAGAAAATTATTCTAAGTCCCGAGCCAGCAAAATAAATGGGAAAGGAAAAAATGTGAAAAATAATTCCATATAAATCTTTTAAGAGATTCAAAAGATTGAATGGAATATAAAATGACAAAAATATGAGAAATAATGTGTGAAAATTAAAATTGACTTAGTATTTTAATCGCGTATTCTTTCATTTTCCGTCCAATCGCTCGCGAGTGTGTAAGCCGCACGGCTAATTTCTCCGTGTTAAATGTTTACTCAAACTCTTAAACACATTTTTTTTCTTTCCAAATCACTTTTATACTTCGTTTTAATTATTATTTTCAATTCTGGTTGATATTATCGCACAAAACTTAGAAGAAATTCAGTCTCTTGAATATTATTTTGTCGTTTTCTGTTTCCCGTTGATTTATTCGCTCAGGGACTTAGAATAATTTCTCGATCGCCACGCTTAAGCAAGCGACGCTAGGGCGCGAAAAAAATTATCCCTTTTCGTATGTGTGGCGGATCAGTCAGGTAATAAAAGCGCTCGTAAAGGCCATATTGGCAACTTAGTCTCTCGAGACGTTATCTGGAGAAAGACCATTCCCTGGATAACATCTGGAACTTCGGCTACCCCAAGTCCGACCGGACCAGGGTAAGCGACATTTGATTCTCGGGGAAATTTGGGTGTCCCCACTCTGAGGCCTTCTGCCAAGGGGTGGTAGGTGAAACTAGCCGATTAGGTGGGGGTTAGACGGAGACCATCCGCTTACCCTCGGGAAAGGGGAATTCGTGCAGGGCCGGCGGGGAAGTTTACCAGACACCCCTGAAGCACCTGGGAGAGGGAAGGACCGCGTCACTAGTCCGCGTAACTTTGGTGGGTGTTTGGGAAGGTGTGAATTGACCGCGTAACCATGATAAACCGTGATTTAAATAATTAGAAACCGTAATTAATTATTGTAGAGGTAGTAGAACAAGGGCTCGATTGAAATTAACCCCAGTTTTACCCGTTACAATATGCCTAACAGTAATAATGCTGTTTAATTCTTCGATATTAATTTTAACCAGATAAATAGAATTTTCGGGTGATTTAAATCTAAGATCCAGAATTTTTCTGTAATATTCATTTAAATAAATTAATTCATACATTACGTGATGAATATGTGATATAATAATGGGTAAATACATATTAATTTAATGATTAAACCTGTAACTAGATATCCGCGATGGAAAATAGTAAAATTGGAGTACTCAAAGTATATCGGGTTGGCAGTCCTGTTCCAAAATAACATAGAACTGTATGATAATTTATATGGGTTCGAATAAGACCGGATACAAGATAGCGTCAGCTGAGCTTGCCTGCAGAATATGACATGCTGAGATACTTAAACGTATACTAGCCTTTGTTATAACAGCGTGAATTGTTATTTGTATTGTGCCATCTCGGATCTGAACTCTTTCGTTGAATATTATTATTTACCGTTGTAATCGTTATTATTATGCAATTGAATGGCGTAAATTCGCCTAATTATCATTAAATCTACTATTGAATGAAGTTATCCACATTTCTCGAAAGCCACTGTGAGTTTATCCATCAAACGTAATGAATACCTTGGACTTTTATTCATTTGCGCGTTTAATACTCCCGCATTGTTGGCTAGTTACTGGTCCTCAGTTGATTGGTAATAACAGATAATCATCTATTATCTATCGGTGAATAAAGTAATCAAGAAAATAAATACGCAAAAATCGTACGTGAGGTAAAGAATTATTAATACTTTGAGGTTTTTTACTGACCAATTATTATTTATTAACATTATCTCGGAAAATATAATGACTAATGGTATAACAATGATTCTATTAGGTGGACAGGAAATTCTACCCGTTATTTGCCAAAAAAAAATGTTTTCAAAAATTTAAAACAAAATGCAAATCTTAGTCAAATTTACCACCATCAGCATTGACTACCCTTTGCAAACGCTCAGGCAACTGATAAATCCGACGGCGATAGAAGGCTTGATCCTTTGACAAAATAAATTAATCATTTATAATTTTCTGCACTTCCCAGGAAAAACGAATCATATATGATCATATATTTTCATTTATGATACTTCATGTATGACCATTTATGTGAATTGGCTATATGGCCGGGTATGACAATATGTTGTTATATATGACTATATGCGGCCATATATTGCCAGTAGATATGCGGGGATGTTTCCCCTCCCACAACAAGGATCTGCAATACGATTGTGGATAAGTCGGGGCTGGGGTAATCTTCCATACCGACAGTCGAGTTAGGAAGCGCTAGTAGTGCTTTCTGTTGATATTCTATACCGGCGTGACGTCACACGTCGTATTCTCACTGTCAATGAAATTATTAAAAGAATCGTACATGTTATGCCATCTGGCTATGCATAAATTAATTAATTAGCAAATGACTTCCAGCTATTAATACGGCTGATGATTTTTAACTTTGAATTTAAATTCAAATTATTTTTATTTAAAAAAAAAAATTAATAATTATGAAATATGAAATAAATGATGAAAAAAATAATGAAATGATATAAATATAAAATATGAAATAATGAAATGAATTGATGAAATAATATAAAAAAATAAAAAATGATAATTAATAATTAAAAATGAAATGGAAGTTATAAAATATGAAGAGAATATTATTGTGAGAAGTATAAAATAGAATTTTGAAATAATAAAATATTGATAAAAAAATTTATATATGAAAAATAATTATTAATAATAAGTATATTAATAATAAAGTAAAATGATAAAGGATAAGGAATATGAAATAATAATTGAAATTAAAATGATTAAGTATTGGAAATAATCAATAATTAAAATAAAATACATTATAAAATGTTTGATTAATAAAATGAGTTTATTGCAATAAAGAAAAAATAAGAATCAATAAATATTGATCTGTGAATTCAACTCCAATGCCTTATGCGTATGTTGCTAACTGCATTAAAAGTCATGAAAAATACATATATATACAAATAACAATTATACAAGAAATATTGATTTAATTATAGCTAATAAAATAATTGGTATAATTAAATAATTATTGAAAGGGATGTTACTACCTGGTAACAGCTCTTCTGAAAATCGAAAAAAATTTCAGTTTCCTAAGTGCGCTCATTCGTCATTGACGAAATTTTAATTTTTCAAATGCACGGTCCTCAATTTCATTAAATCATTGTAATGTGATTTAGATATTTATAAACTGAATTATAAAAATATAATTCAGGATATTTTTAAATAATTATTGAATTAATAAAAGTAATAATTTATTTAAAAAAAAAAAATAATTTTCATAAATATTCCATCAATTATCAAGTTCAAGTTGAATTATTTAAATATAATCCATTCGATAAATAAATTCAATATTGATAAAATTTCATCAATTATCATGGGTTAAGAAGGAAGAATAATAAATAATTATTGATAACAATGTGTTCAGTCACGAGCTTGATTAATTTAAATCAAGCTTCGTGCATTTCCGCTCGGTTCGGGAGAAGCCGAGCTCGCTACTGACTGAAGGTCAGAATAGTGCCGGGTCACTCGCTATTTGGGCCCGGCACATACAATTTCTAACTCAGGATCGTGTCAAGACGTCCTGAGAACCCGCTACAAGCTGACCAATCACAAAATTCGTTTTATATTGGTCAGCCTATGAGAGAGCTCGCTATCAACTGCTACCTTTTGGCGCGCTTTTAAGCCAATAGGAAAATTCGTTATATGCAGCAAGGCTGCCACGTCGACACCAAGCTTCTCGACGACTCAACGACGCTACCATTTTTATTCTTTTCTACAACTATCTGTCTAACCGCTTCGCTCAGAGATTCTACACTGGTCTTTGCTACGTGCAACCTCGTGCTTGAACCGCTTCGCTTATAAACTTGTGTGAAACTAAATCAAATCGCTACGCTAAATTATCCTCAATACTTAGACAGTACATCAAGGCTGCTATTTATTGAGAATAAATAAATTGTTCTTGTGACGATAATTAATTGTTAATTAATTATCATTGAAGTAACCGCTACTGACCACGTGTCAATTTTTATACGTGAATAAAATAACTGAGTTGCATTCGCTATCGCGTATAAATTTATCTAGTCGCATTCGCTATTGTATATATTTCTCATAATTTTGAGGTGTAAATCAGTGTAAATAAATCTATAATTTATTTTAAAATAAAATCTGTGTAATTTTTTAATTGTTTAGCAAAACTCGCCTAAACCAGATCCATTAGTTTATTCGCTCATTTTACACAATGATAATTATCTAATAAATCACGGTAAACATTTAATTAAATCAATAATTAATTATCAAATTTATATAATAATTGATTGATTTTAAAAAAATCAAATAACAAGTGAAATCGAGAGTTAAACCATTTTATATAAGTGAAAAATTGTAAATTGCATTTAATTGTTTAATGCCAACTCGATTTTGTTTTGTAATAATTTTTAGATAATTGTTTTAAGTAAATTTGGAAGTTGTGTTGATTTTGCTTTCATTATTTTAGATAATTAATTAAATTTAATTTTACTTAATTTCTATTATTTCAATTTATCTCCTAGACAACGAAACATTTTTATTTTTATTTTCTTTTAATTTTAAATAAACAGTCATCCTTATAGCTCCGTCCCAGTTATTTCGCTAGGCGAGGGCTAAACAGGAGCGCTACTCTTAATATGTGTTGTTTTGACGTAACACCGGTATCCGAGAGAGGGCGCTAGTAGCATTTTTTAGTCAATGTGGTGGGGAGTGGGCCTGAGGGAAAGGGCATGTGGGATTGGGAAGGGGATATGAGATTGGTACTGCAGGTTTAGGACTTGGATAATGGGGTGGGGGTATTGGATTGATATGGTTCATGAATAAGGATGTAGAGGGCGTTGAAGTAGGGGTATTGTTTTAAATTTAGTTGGGAAAAATGACGTATGTTCTTATTGTATTGTTTACATGTATTTAAGATTAAAGTTTAAGGTATGTGAAAGGGTGGGTATATTTTGTTTATAACAAATAACAGATTTTTTTTTTACTTATTAATGCGTGTAGACCTTATCTTATCTCAGGCAACTTTCACTTTTATTTTGTTAGTAACAAACGAGTCAATTTTTTTCTGAAAATTAACACTTTTATCTATTTGTCCCCGAATTTTTCACCAAAATCGTGGTGGGGATTTGTATTATAAAGAGTATTTATCGTTCCGAGTCTTTAGGAATCTTGATAGGAAATATAATAAATTCGATTTCTTCATATAAGAGCAGAACTAACGACACAAACTAATAATAATAATGAGATGTACATGTTTAGAATGAAAAAATGAATTCCATTTGTAATGTATTTAAAAACGTCTTAATTTATTCATAAATCGTTAGCGATTTTGATATCTAAATGATTATTAAATTGATAACAACAATAATTATTATAATGAAGATAATAATTTAAATGATATTAATCATAATATTAGGATTAGAAAATGAATAAAAATATATATTTTTCAAAAAAAATTTTTTTTCCTTAAAATATATTAATAATAATAATAATAATAATAATAATAATAATAATAATAATAATAATAATAATAATAATAATAATAATAATAATAATAATAATAATAATTATAATAATAATAATAATAATAATAATAATAATAATAATAATAATAATAATAATAATAATAATAACAATAATAATAATAATAATAATAATAATAATAATAATAATAACAATAATAATAATAATAATAATAATAATAATAACAATAATAATAATAATAATAATAATAATAATAATAATAATAATAATAATAATAATAATAATAATAATAATAATAATAATAATAATAATAATAATAATAATAATAATAATAATAATAATAATAATAATAATAATAATAATAATAATAATAATAATAATAATAATAATAATAATAATAATAATAATAATAATAATAATAATAATAATAATAATAATAATAATAATAATAATAATAATAATAATAATAATAATAATAATAATAATAATAATAATAATAATAATAATAATAATAATAATAATAATAATAATAATAATAATAATAATAATAATAATAATAATAATAATAATAATAATAATAATAATAATAATAATAATAATAATAATAATAATAATAATAATAATAATAATAATAATAATAATAATAATAATAATAATAATAATAATAATAATAATAATAATAATAATAATAATAATAATAATAATAATAATAATAATAATAATAATAATAATAATAATAATAATAATAATAATAATAATAATAATAATAATAATAATAATAATAATAATAATAATAATAATAATAATAATAATAATAATAATAATAATAATAATAATAATAATAATAATAATAATAATAATAATAATAATAATAATAATAATAATAATAATAATAATAATAATAATAATAATAATAATAATAATAATAATAATAATAATAATAATAATAATAATAATAATAATAATAATAATAATAATAATAATAATAATAATAATAATAATAATAATAATAATAATAATAATAATAATAATAATAATAATAATAATAATAATAATAATAATAATAATAATAATAATAATAATAATAATAATAATAATAATAATAATAATAATAATAATAATAATAATAATAATAATAATAATAACCCGCCCGCGGTGCATGTTGTGCGGCCAGCGGGGGTCTTATTTACCCCGTGGCGCATCGTGGGCAATGTAGGCTGGCCTCCCATCTGCTGGCCTACCAATCGCACAACAAACTTTACGTTGGGTTAACTCCCCAACGTAAAGTAATACTGAGTTCAAGACAATACTGAACCAGGAAGTGCTCCCCACAACCTGCCCTTCTCGGATGAGGGCAACCCACTAGCTGGGCGGAGTACCGAGATTCCGAACGATGACGACCTTGGCGAACAACGGACTGCATTTAGGTGGACGGAGGAATTACGAGCCGATCTCTTGATGTGCTATAATAACAGTGAACCGGAGCGGAGAGGCTACATGGTGAGGATGCATGCTCTCTGGAGCAATATGCATCCTAACTACAGCCATCTGTCACAACAACATCTCCGAGACTATGCCTCTCATCTCCGGCGAACACGGAGATCACTGTTAATGAACAGACGATTATCTCATCGTCTGTCTTTTCCAGCACAGTTACATCAAGAGAGACGCCGTTCTTCTGAAGACGCTGACAATGATTTTGAAAGGCGACAAGTATGTATCTCAAAGAAGATACACTACCCAAAACAGCTACTTGACACGGTAAACCAAGAACTATCTGCCCGGATTCAGGAAGACTCTATTTTGCTCACCATCAATCAAGCTGTCTATGATGCTGCTTCCTCACTCTTACCTCCAGCGAGGAGAAATATTTCTTCTCCTGAGGCAAAGATGAGAGGGCGCATTGGGCAGCTGTCACTAAAGATTGATGATCTCCGGAAACATGTCTCCCGCATTCAGTGTGTGATTGAGTATGTAAATGCACGTAAAGCATTTACATCCAAAGTCCGCCGCATTGCGGCTGGACTACGCTATCAGCATCACACACTGAATAAAGAGAATCTTCTTAATATCAAAGAAGGTTCCCTTAACAGGTTGCGGGCTCTAGTGACTGCTAAAAAGTCACTAGAGAAAAAGCTGAAGCGGCTTACCGATAACTCTTTGTTTCGGTTAAGTCCTTCACGCTTTCTGACACCTAAGACATCTGTTTCTGGCGATTCCCCATCCATCGAGCAAGTAGAAACTTTCTGGTCCGAGTTGTATGGTGATCAACCGAACGTGAATCGTGACACTCCAGCTCTCAACGACTTCGAAGCATTTTGTCGACAACATCGCAACGACAATGCTGATGAAGAGAGCCCCGAAGTCAGCGTGGAAGAAGTTCGTTCAGCTCTGAACAATGGTAAGAACTGGGCTGCTCCGGGTCCAGATGGCATTAACCTATTTTGGTGGAAGAAATTAACTTCTACCCATAGTCATCTGGCCCGGATTTTTACAGCGTTCATCAGAGGTAATGAACCAATTCCATGCTGGCTTGTAGAAGGGCGAACCGTGCTCATCCCAAAGAAAGGAGACTTGTCTGACCCGAAAAACTACAGGCCTATCACCTGTTTGAATGCGGTTTATAAGATTTTCACCAAAATCTTGAATAATCGCATTCTGCAGGAGATAGACCCTGTATGGCAGCAGATATACGAACAACGTGGCAGTAAAAGAGGCCTGTCAGGTTGCAAAGAGAATCTGTTAGTGGATCGTTGTGTCATTCAAGACGCGATCTGCTATCAGCGCAACCTGTCAATGGCCTGGATTGACTACCGCAAGGCATTTGACTCAACATCTCATGAGCTTATTCTCTTTTTGCTCAAATGCCTTGGGGTCAATCGCGATACAGTGGGATGCATTCGGCGTACGATGCAGCTTTGGCGAACACGGTTCCACATTTCATGTGGCAACGACAAACGTGTAACCGAAGCTGTACAGTACAAACGAGGAGTCTTTCAGGGAGATTCTCTGAGCCCTCTGCTGTTTTGTATCTCACTGCTGCCAATATCTGTTGCGCTACGCCGCACCCGTGGATACTCAGTGGGTCCATCAAATGATCGAAAGTATTCGATCACCCACTTACTCTACATGGATGATCTGAAGGTGTATGCTTCTGATGAGGAACACCTTCAGACAGCCTTGAATATTGTAGGGGAGTATACCCGGGATGTTGGCATGGCTTTTGGGTTGGACAAGTGCGCGGTCGTTAATCTGGTGAAGGGTAAGTGTTCTGATGTGCGTGAGGATATCGAGTTAGTAGATGGGAGCGTCATTGACCATCTTGACGCCGGAGAGTCGTACAAATATCTAGGGATTGACGGGAGTCCTATGCAGGACGCCTCGAAAATCAAAACGACTCTCTGCAGCGAGTATGTGCGGAGACTCCGGAAAATCTGGTCATCAGAACTTTCCGGGAAAAACAAAGTCTCTGCAACAAACATGCTTGCTGTTCCGGTACTCCTCTACTCTTTCGGTGTTCTGAAATGGGCCCGAAAAGAACTCAGAGATCTCGATATCAAGACACGCAAAGTCATGAATATGAATCGGAGCATGCACCCTAAATCCTCCATCACCAGATTATACCTTTCCCGGCACATCGGAGGGAGAGGTTTACAGAGCTTGGAGTGTCTACACGATCGTTTGGTTTTGGGTATAACATACGAGGTTGTCAATTTCACTGCAGATGAAAACGACTTCCTTATGCAAATTGTTCATAGTCATGAGAATAGGCATAAGGGAACGTTTTTATATAAGGCAGCAATCTACGCGGCAAAATCCCTCGGTCTTGGAAGAGTAAACCCTCTTATCGAACTCCCTAAGGAGGAATTTAAGAGGGTCATCAGCAATGCTGAGCAACAAAAACTGCTCAGCACACATATGGACAAGTCCATGCACAGCGTGTTCTTTAAACACGTGCGTGAACATGGCTTGTCCGAGCAGCTGACGTTTTCCTTCCTCAGGTCAGCTGGCCTGATGTCTGAGACCGAAGGATATATTTTTGCCTGCCAAGATGGTGTTATCAATACTCTTGAATACCGTGCTAAAGTGCTCCAGATGCAGCTACCCGACACTTTGTGTAGGGTGTGTAAGCAACATCCTGAGACGCTTATGCATCTGTTGTCAGCATGTCCTGTGCTGGCAAGAAATGCATATGTCCAGCGTCACAATGCTGCTCTGCGAGTACTTTACTACCACCTAAGACATACTCACGGTATCGATAAAACACCAGTGCTGCCTTATCTGCCAGGAGATATTCCGCAAGTTGTTGAGAATGACCGTTGCCGTATTTATTGGAACGTGCCATTCGCAACAACGCGGAAAATCGATCACAATAAACCTGATATTGTGCTCTTTGATAAAACCGCTCGTGACATTTATGTTATCGAGTTCTCAGCACCTGCTGAGTATAACATCACGGTTAAAGAAGAGCACAAACACGAAATATATCAGGATCTCCTGTTTGAAATTGGCAAACTCTACCCAGGCTACCGTGTCAAGCTTGTCGTACTTATTGTTGGCGTCCTAGGAGGGATGAAACAGACTTTTGTGTCTGCATTGGCTAAAATCCCAACTTGTTCTCCGCAAGTTGAGTTTTTGGCATCGCGGATGCAAAAGGCTGTTATTCTCGGATCCCTCCGTCTCCTAAGGCAACGAAACTTGGCCTGCTGCGCATGCTGATCATCTTGTTGATGAAGCATCGCAGCAGTAATGATTTGGCGCTCAGGTGAGGCTCTCGGTAGAGTCGGACTACCGGGGATAACCCCCTGAGCATTTAACTAAAAAAAAAGAAATAATAATAATAATAATAATAACAATAATAATAATAATAATAATAATAATAATAATAATAATAATAATAATAATAATAATAATAATAATAATAATAATAATAATAATAATAATAATAATAATAATAATAATAATAATAATAATAATAATAATAATAATAATAATAATAATAATAATAATAATAATAATAATAATAATAATAATAATAATAATAATAATAATAATAATAATAATAATAATAATAATAATAATAATAATAATAATAATAATAATAATAATAATAATAATAATAATAATAATAATAATAATAATAATAATAATAATAATAATAATAATAATAATAATAATAATAATAATAATAATAATAATAATAATAATAATAATAATAATAATAATAATAATAATAATAATAATAATAATAATAATAATAATAATAATAATAATAATAATAATAATAATAATAATAATAATAATAATAATAATAATAATAATAATAATAATAATAATAATAATAATAATAATAATAATAATAATAATAATAATAATAATAATAATAATAATAATAATAATAATAATAATAATAATAATAATAATAATAATAATAATAATAATAATAATAATAATAATAATAATAATAATAATAATAATAATAATAATAATAATAATAATAATAATAATAATAATAATAATAATAATAATAATAATAATAATAATAATAATAATAATAATAATAATAATAATAATAATAATAATAATAATAATAATAATAATAATAATAATAATAATAATAATAATAATAATAATAATAATAATAATAATAATAATAATAATAATAATAATAATAATAATAATAATAATAATAATAATAATAATAATAATAATAATAATAATAATAATAATAATAATAATAATAATAATAATAATAATAATAATAATAATAATAATAATAATAATAATAATAATAATAATTTTGTTTGCAAGTATAATTTTATTTCAAGTATTACTATATTTTTATGAACCCGATTTGTTATTTATAAGTTGTGGTGTAGTCAGGAAAATTCACTGATTAATACACGCATATAGCTGAATTTTTAGGATGCTGGGAAAATAGTCATGCATTTATTTATATGCTTGTAATTATTATAGTTGGTCGGCGCAACAGTTGGCATCGTTAAGTTTATTGAAATATAAATGAATTACCGGTTGTTACGCGTAAATCATTGATTGATTTGGCATTTTATAGTACTTCTGATTAATAATGAGGGAAGCAAATGAACATTTAGTGTGGGAAACAAGTGAAGTTACACAGTTAACATTCTATATATTGGTGGGGTACTAGTAGAATATTAGCATGAGACGGGTATAAAACTCCATTGGTTGAAGTAAGAGAGAAATATAAAGATGGCGCCGGCTGAGGTGCCGATATGAAATTTTCGTGCTGCCATGGTCAGACATGGATAATCAGCTGTAAGAGCAGTGTGTGTGCTAATTGCTGTCGGAAATAATTAAAAAGCATTTTTTTGTGACGCTTTTTGGTTCTATTTGTATAAATAGATAAACGTTAATTTGCCAGTTGAATTGGTAGAGTATTGGCAAATACGTATTCATTAATTACTGTTAATTTGCACCAATAGAGCCCGTAAAGGTTTTATACATCGATGACGACTGTAAGTACCTGTGACTAATCCATTGGCGTGTAATTTTGCTTCCCGCGTTGGTGGCCATTTTTACTAGCATACCGGTAAGAGAGAGATATTGTAGTCTGAGTAGTAATAATTCGTTATAGGCATATGATGGAATGCGTGACTATTATACTCAGTCAATACGAATACAGTTAGTGAAAATATGCAGTATTATTTTACCAAATATTGATTGTGATAATTATTTGGTTATTTTTCAGTATCATTTGTTATTAATGTGAAGTATTACTGCTACAATCATTACTTTTGCGTTATTATTTTATTATCACGTGTGCGTGATACACGAGTTTCGCAATATTATTGTACGTAATTCTTACTTATTTTACGTATTATTATTATATTATTATTTTGCGAGTAGTATTTTGTGACAAGTGGATATCATTCACCAGTGGTCAAATTGTACGAAATATTCGCTTAAAATATTTACAAATTATTTTTGAGATCATTTTATTTTCTAATTGTGATGATCACATGCAAGTGATATAATAATTCATAACCACTGAAGTCTTATTTGAGATTAATATTATTGAAGTATAGGGATAGTTCTGTTTGGTTACTGTCACATGCGAGTGACGCACTAATTTATAATTATTACATTATTATTTGCGAAGTATTATTATTTAAACATATTTTTTCATCACGTGCGAGTGATACATGCACTAATATTATTGTGCGCAATATCTTTATTATTAATAAGGCAATATCATTTTTATATCTTGTATTCGCATTCGATTATTATTTTGTGAGTGAACTGTTATTATTTTTTATATTTGATATTGTTTATTGAGTCATGCGATGCAATTGGTGAAAAATTTATAGTTTAAAAATATAAGTTGAAACAAATGTTCATCAACCCGGTAGTTATTTAAATTTTATTTATTTACAATACTGGTATATTTTTCTTGCTTTCCTTTTCCTAAAATCTGAAACTGTTACCCTGTAATTTATTTTTATTTTCATTTTCATTTTTCTCCGTTGTATTTATTTTGAGTTAATTTTGTTCGTGGGGCACACGAACTGGCGCCCAACTAGGATATCTAACCCAGCCTGAGCAGAGCTGTGTGTCCAGGGAGATTCGGGATATCTCCAGGTGAGACTTTTGGTTGTTATTATTTTATTTTTCAGTTATTTTTCACCAACGGAGCCATAACGGCTATTGAGCGCCAATCACACTCCGCCGTGGGACGCGTAAAATAGGGGAGAACGTTATAATTTTTCAAATAATAGTGGTAATAATTATTATGATAATATTCATAATATCATCATAGGTTGACGTCAACTCAGATTCACTGGCTGCAATCTCTGGTGATAGCGGTTGCCGTGTGTAGCAAATGGGCTTACCCCCATGAATCAATGGAGCTGCTGGCTGTTGTCGGCACTGCTGCTGCTGTTCTACTTCTTCCAGCAGTTCGTCGATGTCCAGCTGATCATTCAGCACATCATTGTGTCACGTAACGATTCAAATTATTTGATTTTATTTAGTTTTAAGTTAATTATTTTAATTACAAATTTGAATTTGAATCGTTGCGCGGGCATTCCGCCATTTCGCCGATGAGATGGCAGTCCGTACACGGTGCTCGCGCATGCGCGAAGGGTATGAGAGAGCACATGTGTGATTTAATTTATTTTTATTTTTATAATTTATGATTTAAGCACAAACGCGTGACTTTTGTTTGTTTTAATTATGTATGTATAATTTTGAATTAATTGGGATGCATAATCCAGCATTATATTATGCCCCAAAAATTGACAACACATTACTTTATTTAAACTTGTCATCCAACTGATGACGTGAATTGATGTTTATTAGTTGCGTTACTATTATTTAATTTATTATCCGATGTGGAGGAGATAGAGTAATATTTCATATATTTTATTGATTAACTATGTATCATTCAGTGGTCTGAGGATTTACGTTTATATTTTATATTTATTTAATTTAATTGAGGCCCAGGGCTGACAAATGTAATTATAATAAAAATTAAGGGGACGCTAGTGTCATGTGTGCGACGACCAACAGGTGGAGGTTGAGACAATTAAATTAGAAAGATACGGACAAGCGTTGTGTACGGACGTGATTTTTTCCTGTTGTACTAAAATTTCTATTCTTTTTTGTTTAAAATAAGTAAAGTTCACTGGGTGAATTAAGTGGAATACCAAATATTATTATTTCATCATTATAATATTGATTATTATTTCTTTTGCTGATTATTGCGGATTTCGAGTAAGTACTTTGTATTTATTTCGCTGGATAATACACTATCACGTGCTAGCCTCCCCCCGATAGTTGTTGGTCGCCGCGGAGAAAACTGTTTATTGGTAGTTATTATTTATTTACTGAATGATACTTGATAGAATTATTATTAATTATCATTAAATATTATTTGATAGGTGATTGGAAATATTTGGCGGTTAAATATATATATATTAAAAAGCGTACGCAACGTCGTATAACGTTGCCGGTATATATATATATATATAGATATACACATTGGTGGTGTATATATGTATACGATACACGCATTACTTATACATTCCTCAGGCACTGATGTCAGCACTCGGATGAAAAATTCCCGAGTTATTATAATTATTATTTTTCTATTTTATTTAGAATATTTGTATAAGATTATCAATTATTATTTACGTTTATTATTATTTGGCGTAATTGCATAGCATTGTATTATTTTATTTTGATTATCTGGTACCCCAGCGGTCAATAATATTATTGAATTTTTATTATAAATTATTTAAAAGAGAAAAATTTATTATTTTGAGTGTGAGTGAGGAAAAGTTCCGTGTCTTTCTCTCTCTCAAGCGTGTTGAGAGATAAAACAAAGTAAGATTATTATTATCATTTTATTTATTTGTATGAAACAAATTTAAGTAAAATAATTGGTTTCTTTTTATTTAATATTAAATTTACCAGTGTTAATTAAATTAAATTATATATATCTTGGGTTGAATTTATATAACGTTATTATTTTTTTTTTTATAACCACCGAGTCTTATTATTGTGGTTAATTTAACAAAAATCATTTATTGTAAAGTATTATTAATTATATTGAGTACTGTTTCAATTAAAATACGGAAACCAACAGCTGTCGGGGAAAATTCAATATTTATTTTCCTGGATCTTTTCCCTATTGCTTTATTTAATTCTTCTGGTTTATTTATTATTTGTAATATAACTATTTATTATATATGTACTATTTTTCTTTTTCTTATTCATTTTATTTTATTTTCCTCAATTGTTTGTCCGCTTTGTCGTGTGTCACTTGCTCGGATTTCCCTTGCAGATTTTCCCCCTGAATTAAATTTTGTCCGTTTTGGGATAAACGGTCTGGCGCCTGCGTGCACTAACCCAGCCTGAGGAGCTGGTTCAGGCACTCCAAGAGTTCATTATTTATAATTTCATTATTGTTTATAACTTATTATTTATTTTAATTTGGAGGAAACATTTAAAATCATTTATTTATTATTATTTATTATTTTTATTTTCACACGTGGGTGACCGCATACGGTTTACCGGTTAATCTGCGTCTCCGTCGCGGAAGTTAATTAAGGTTAACGTTATAATTGATTACTGTATCCATTGATTTATCCACATCGTACCACCCGGTTGACTCCATCAGCGCGTTGACCAGCGGTGGAGGTGGTACAGCTGTTGCTGAGCCCAACATCGCTTGATTTTTAAAAAAATCTATAACGTGCTTTTTAATCAGCGTATAATCCGCGGCTGATGGTGCCTCTGCCGCATCATGGGTTAACTTGAACCATCAATGATTATCAGTCCAAGTTAACCGGGTCGGAGTTTCACCGCCAATGGTGAAGATGTGGTCCCTCAACCATTCACACTTAATGGCTGTATTCTCATCCTGCAGACACATCCCGACCTCACGATCCACTTCCTTAAAAATATGGAAGTGAGAGTGGCTGCTGATCCTATCATCAGTGATGTAGCATGAGGAGATGATGTTGACCATTTTTGTATTCTACAAAATTTTAACCAAAATTATAAACGAGAGTAGATAATAATAAGAAATTTGTAAAAACAATCCTGATAAGTTTACTTACATTTTTTTTTTCTGCAGAATTATATGAAAATCCCCAAAGATGTAATATTCACAATTTCACACAAAAACACACACTACGCTTTGAATAAATAAAAAAAAAAAAAAATTAAAAAAAAAAAAATTTTTTTTTACAATAACACACACTACTCTTTGAATTAAAAAAAAAAAAAAAAAAAAAAAAAAAAAAAAAAAAAAAAAAAAACAAATTAAATAAATTATTTTTCATTTCAAATTTTTACCTGATCACACAGACACACACGCACACACACACACACACTCACACACACAGAACACTTTTAATTACTTTGAAGAAAAAAATAAAAACTCTAAAATTCAATGGTTCACTTGATTACACACAACACTTTGAAGTGTTAAGTCGAAGATATGTTATATTATTAAAATGCAGCTATTTATATACTAAAAAGTCCTACTTAACTACTGTAAAGACAACCCATAGTTATCCTGTAATGACCAATAGCTGTAACGTTTTGGTAAAAAAAGATGACGAAAACCTTATCACTATTTCCACTACCATCAAAATAAATTTTGAGATCTACCCAAAAAATTTTTTTTATAAAATTTATATCTTATGAAAACAATTCTTAAATAAATTTATGTACATATGTCTTAATGATTTTTTTATTTAAATTTGAATAAAATTATAGTTAAAGCTTTTCCATACTAAGAAATACAAATTATTAAGCTTCTAAATAAACTACATCAAGAGATCTCAAAACTGATTATTTACATTCTGAAGTTTTATGTATGGGAAATTCGTTAATTTCATTGGTTTTAATCTAATTTAAATATTTTTCTCATATACAACAATCATTTATGGTTTAATTAAATCATATGTTGAATATAATATTTAATGGTTATTTGTATAGAAGATAATTAGTGATAATTCGTTTCTTTTTTCAACATTGTTATCAATACAATCAGTTGTAAGTTCTTAATTCTATCATAAAATAGAGCAGCATTTTAAGTGGATTATATAGTTTTAACTAAAAAATAAATTGTCATTATACGTTCGAGTTTATGAAAGACAAGGGTCTTATTTGTATAGAGGCCATAAAATTTCTGTTTCGTTTCCAATACAAATAACTCATTAGAGATTTAAATTATATTTCAACGATTTTTTATCTGAACTTATTAGTATACCTATCGTAGCAAACGTTTTCATTTAATACAATGTTGGAAAATATTTTTTTCACTAAGATTCTTATCACAACACTAAAGAAAAAATATAAACTAACATAAGTATGATAGTGCATCAGATTATTTTAATTTCTTTGTATATGGTAAGGGACAATAAAAAAAAATATTTTTTTATCAAACAACATTTAAAAAATTACTAAAAATAATTATTTTTTATAATTTTACATATTTATGATAGTACATTCAGTTAATAGAGGCAATAAATAAAAAATATTTTTTATCAACTAACATTTAAGAAATCGTCAAAATAATTATTTTCGTGATTTCGAGTAATTATGTTGAAGTGATTTATTGCTACACATGTATGTACATCCAAATATGCAGTTAAAAAATTTTTATGTGATAAATCATGGAATAAAATATAATAATAATGATAAATATGCAACTCAAAAATATCATTGATGAAGAAAATAAAATGCATTCTTTTAAGTACCCTTATCTTAAAATTTATACATTAAAATTTTTTAAGAATGTGTCACATTGTTAAACATTTAAAAGAGAAATAGTTTTTCCTAAAATTGATATAAATAATGATAACTTCAAGATTACCAATTGGTGAGAAGTTTCATCATTGTCTATATCAGACAGAGTTACCAGTAAGAATCATCAGTTGATTTTTAAGTTAAACACGTTTTAATTGTGAAAAACTCCAATTATCATATATTATTATCAATACTGTAGCTATAACAGAAAATCATAATGTCTATCGCTAAATATAAAAATGTTCTTAAAACAGTAGCTCAAGCTTATGAACTATTATTTCAGCTTGATGCTGTGAGTAAAGAGAAATGTGTCACGTGGATAAGAATTTGTAATGATACTCGCGAACAATTTAATAAATTATTATTAGAACGTAAAAGCAGTGTTCATGAAAAGAAAAACTTTGTCACGTAACGATTTAAATTATTTAATTTTTAGTTAGTTGTAGGTTAAATATTTTAATTTTACGTTTAAATTTGAGTTGTTACACGGGCATTCCGCTATTTCGCCGATGAAGACGGCAGTCCGTGCACAGTGCTGGCGCATGCGCGCCGCGTGTGAGAGAGCACGTGTATAAAATAATTTTAATTTATAATTTAAAAATACAAACAACTGATTTTCGTTATTTTTAAGTATTTGTTTATGATTTTCAAACAGTTGGGATACATTATCCAGTGTGACATTATGTCCCTACATTTGTTTAACATATTATTTCATTTAAACTTGTCATTCAACTAAGGATGTCAGTTGTGGTTTGAGGAAAAATTGACCGCTGGGTAAAAGTAAATCAATACCTTGGCTATATTCCCGACGCCAATTTTATGATTTTTAAATAATTATTATTTAATTTATTGGATAGAATAAAAATATGTAGATCGTATGAATAAATATTTCATACACTTTAATAATTAATCATGTATCATTCAGGTGTCCAGAAATCATATTTATGATTTATATTTATAATTTAAAACTAGGCCCAGGGCTAGTAAAGATAGTAATAATAATAAATAAGGGCGATGGGTGCGCCACGTGGGCGACGACCAACAGGTGGAGGATAGGGTAATTAAATGAGAAAGATACGGGCAGTGATTGTGTACGGACGCTGTCTTCAAAGTAGCATTGTGTATAATTGCGTCTTAGTATTTAAATTTTTTTGCTAAATATTAAAATTGCTGTTAATATTAGCACTTAGTTGTGGAATTGTTTGATCGTCTGGATTTGATCAACGGGAGAATATTAATTTTGAGTAAGTACTTTGGATTTCTTTCACGGCAAATATTTTCATGTGATAACCTCCCCCGGTAGTTGTTGGCCGCTACGGCGAGGGAAATTAATTTATTAAAAATTGATTACTGAATAATACATGATTTATATTATATATAATTATTGTTAGATATTTCGTTTTATTATTGTTATCCTGATATTTCTACATATATATATATCTATAGTGCGTATACAGTACTTGAGCAAATTCCTCAAGTACTGACATCATCACTTGGGTGAAAATTCTCCAAAGTATTAAAAATTATTTTTTCGTTCTCACTCGAAATATTTGTAGAAAAATATTAACCATTTTTATATATATTTATTATTATTTAAAATAATTGAGTAACTTTACTTTTTTTACTTTTGATTTATTTCTTTGCCTCAGCGGTCTAAAATTATTATTGAAATTTTTATTTTAAAATTATAAATTAGTTTGATACAGAGGAATTTATTATTTTGAGTGTGAGTGAAGCTAAATTCTGTATCGTTCTCTCTCTCACAAGTGCTGAGAGATAATATAAAATAAAAATATGGTTATTATTTATTATCTTGGGAAAATTTAAATGAAATAATCGTTTTTTTTATTTACTATTAAAAATTTATATTATCAATTAAATTAAATTATATTTATTTTTCGCATATCGAGTTTAAATAACTTGCGTTATCTACTGAAATTATTGTGTGAGAATGTAATCCCCCAGTGGAAAATTTTATAAGAATTGTGAATTGTACCTTTTGGCAAAATAACCAGGTATTATTGTTATTAATTTAACCAAACTAAATATTGTGAAAAATCATTATTTTCATTATTGTTTATAAAATGAAAACGTGGAAGCCAACAGCTGTCGGGGAAGATTCAATATTTATTTCCCTCTGGATCTTTTCCTACTGTTTCATTTTATTTTTCCTGTTCTTATTTATTATTTGTATGTAATTATTTATCATATATTTACTATTTTTCTTTTTTCATTATTTATTTTATTTCTCTCGAGTGTTTATCCGCTTCGGCACAAGTCACTTGCTCGGATTTTCCCTCGTAAATTCCCCCTGAATAAATTTTTTCCATTTTGGATAAACGGTCTGGCGCCCGCGTGCACTAACCCAGCCTCAGGAGCTGGTCCAGGCACGACAACATTTATTTATTATCTATAATTTAACAATTATTTAAATTCATTATTTTATTTTAAGTTGATCTCGATATTTATCATTACTTAATATCGTTTATTGTTATTTATTATTATTAGTATCACGCGTGAGCGACCGCATACGCTATATTAGGCTGTTCTGCGTCTCCGTCGCGAAATTTCAGCTAAGTATACGTTATAACTTACAAACTAACATCTCACTTCTGTGTTGCTATAGTGATAAGTTTTTACAATTATCTAAGCCAGTGACTGGTGCTGCTCTCAATACCAATAATTTTGTTCAATGGCGGGACTTGGAAAATGCCTTCCAAAATAGAGTTGAGACCGGTTGTGTTGTTAACCGAGGGCATATTGAGTTAAGATCATTTTTAAATGATGCAAAAGTTTTGATAATTGAAAAAATTAGAACTATTCAAAAACATGAGAAAAATCTCAAAGTAAGCGTTACCCTTTCATGCGCTTTCGAAAATATTGAAAGTGACGTTACTATAAAAGACAATAAATTCTTTAAAACAAGAAGCGATGAAATTTACATATCTACTTCACTTACTGATTGGTTCAATGATAGTGTATATGAGCCGCTGTTGAAAAAAGTTGAAGAATCCAAGAAAAAGATTCGGGGTAGAGTTTGAGTGAAATTATAAACTTAATTGTAAATATATCACGATACGTTCCACTGAAAGTTGGTTTTTCAACATATATGAATCTACCCCAAGATATCAAACTCAAAAAGGCTGTTCCAAGCATCGAGAATAATGATGTCTACTGTTTCCTTTGATTCATCAAAGCTGCATTTTTTCCAGCAAACAATAATCACCCTGAAAGAGTGTCATCATATCAACATGTGGATGCAGTTTTTAACCACCAAGGTATTAGATTTCCGATATCTCTCAAAGATATCCCTAAATTTGAAAAACTTAACAATTTAAAGATCAACTTTTACGGTGTAGAATCAGAAACCGTTAAAAATGAAGAAGATAATTTAGATACTATTATAGTTCCTTCATATTTAAGTGTAAATAGTTCTACTAAAGAAACTCTTCATTTATTAATGAACGAGACAGAAATAACTTTGCATGATGATGACGGAAATCCTGAAAGTTATCAACCTATACATCATTTTGCTTTGATTAAAAATCTCTCTAGTTTAGTAAAAAGTCAACTTACAAATTTCAATCAAAATTATGGTTTTGCGATCGATGTTTAAATCATTTTAGATTTGAATATTCACTTGAGAAACACAAGCCAGATTGTTTGAAATATAACAAAGTAAGAATGAGATTAACAGAGCGAGATGAAGATAAAGTGTTTAGTTTTAAAAATTTAAAGCATAAGGATCATGTACCTTTTGTAGTATATGCTGACCTGAAATGTACGCTTGAGATTGAAACTAATGATTTGCAAAGGCATGTCCCTTACAGTGTAGCTTATTACCTGCATTGAAGTTATGACAATTCGTTATCGAGGTTTGAAATCAATCGTTCAGTTGATTGTATTACATGGTTTTCAGGAAAATTAGAAATTCTAGGTAGAAAAGTTAATACTTATTTGAAAAATTATGTTAAAATGTTACCACTTACTACAGATGAACAATATTATCATAATAATTCAAAAGCTTGTCAGATCTGTGGAAAATTATTTAAATCAGCTGGTGAAATAAGGTGCCGCGATCATTGTCATTCTACGGGAAAATATAGAAGCTCTGCCCATAATGCAAGCAATTTTAATTATAAACGGAGTCATACTATTCCTGTTATTTTCATAATCTATCCGGTTATAATTAGGTCATTGTCTACAGTTTTTGATGGTCGAATCAGTATTTTACCAATTAATAAAGAAAAATATATTGCATTCACCAAGTCAGTAAAAAATATATTTGTGAAGTTGAGATTTATAGACTCTTTTCGTTTTATGGCATCAAGTAGTGAAAAGTTAGCTTCATATCTTGACGACGGTGATAAAATTACACAAAATTATTATTCTGACTCACAGCAATTTCAATTAGCTATACGTAAAGATGTATTCCCCTATGAGTACATTGATTCAATTGATAAGCTTGGCGGTACTCAATTACCCGAAAGCTTAGCCATTTAACGTACATTTTATTTCCACGTTTTTTTATTATTTTCTCAACTAGATATACATCTGAATACTTAACTTTACAAAGCTCTTCTGAATAAAATCCTCCTTCTATCGGTTCATCCTGATAATCACTCAGCTTGTAAGTTGTTGGATTCGTTTTTTGTATTGTTTCAATTGTGAAAATTTCAGTCGTCCAGTTTGGTGTGTAGCCCGTTTCGAAAACGTGTTTATACTTGCTTATTTGAACTTTATCTCCGACTTTGCATTTATTTTGTTTTCGTGCCTGTTCACTTTGAAGAGGTTCGATGTTTCGTGTGGTTATAATTATCGATTAAGTCTTCAAGTATATCGATCTATTCGTAATTTCCACGTGCTGTAAACTCGCGCCACATTATATTTTTAAGTGTTCGATTGGAACGTTCACACATGGAGGCCTTCAAATTATTGAACGTCGAGTACATATAAATCTCATAATGTTTCATGAGATCTTTGAACTCTTTATTATAAAATTCTTTGCCTCAATCAACATGAAGATTTTTAGGTTTCCGCCTTTGCTGTAACACAAACTTTATAGCGTTTCTGACGTCACTGTCACTTTTACTTTTGATTGGAACTGCCCCAGCATACTTTAAAAAAATATCTATAATTTTTAGTAGATATTTATATCCACTATTAGCTGTAGAGTATGGTATCATCTTAAGCAAGTCAGCTTGTCAAGTCTCATCAAGTCTACGAATATCAACACGCTAACGAGGATAATTTTTACGAGCATGTCTGTCGAGCTCTTGGGCTATTACTTTCTCTTTATTTTCCATTTTTTTCAAGTTTAGATACTCTACGCTCAATATCAGCTAATATTTGACCATCACGTATTATAGATCTCACAAGCGTTGTTACACGATTTGATAGTGTTTGGCTATGTAGAATCAGTTCACTAAGACTTTCTTCTAATGCACTCACTTTGGTTGTCATATCGATAATGCGGTCTGGGTGAGTTTCGTATTTATTGTCCATATGGTTTATTGCAGCTTTCATAGTATTATATGTGACTGCATCAGTTTCATTTTTAGGTTCAGCAACATTACATAACCTTTTATGGTCTAAGTCGAACTGTCCATCATCTGTTAACTTGTAACCTTTTCCAGGTGGTCCAACACTACTGCCACAGCCTTTGAATTGTGTCTGATTCGATTGGGAAGATAAACATCCAAATATATCGATACCCATTTTGATGATCGTCTCTTCTCGAATGTGATTTTATGTATGATGAATTATTGTTAATGTATTTCTTAATAAATAATTTTAGCTTCACGTAGCTCTTTAATGATTAAAATTATTTCATTAGAATGACTAGAGTTGCCAGCTGCTTGAGATGCTATTAACAGGCGAAGGCGATCTATGAGTTCATTAGGATCATCCCGATAAACATAATCCACATATTTTCATTTCTTTGAAACAGTCATAAAGTCAGGTAGCCCTTTACCTCTTTTTATTGGTGATTGAACAATGTCAGCAATATATTTAGTATATTTAGCGGTCCTCTCAACATAAAGACTTCTTTCAGACTCATAATTTTTTCTGTGAGTATTCGTTGAAACAATAAGTTTACGGTACACATCTCAATCACTTGTAGTAATTGAATTTTTATTCGGATCACTTTTAAATAACAATTCTATAAGCCCCGGAGATAGAACCTGATTTTGATTATTTACTGATATTATATTATCCCTTAATTGAACAGGTGAATTACAAAAAAATAATTGATTATTTTTTTTACGAATACCAAATCTTGTACCCAAGCCTTTATAATTGTTTTTATTCAACATATCAATATATTTAGATATAGAGTTATGATATTTCAGTGGTGTGCTTGTAGAGATTGGAGGATAAGATAAAATGGTTTCATCCAAGTTGCTGCTGCTAGTACTGTTCAAATTTAAATCATCATATGTATTCTGATCGCGATGTGTGTCACTGTTATCATAAATAGTTTGATAGTCACTATGTTCACGTTTCTTCAGAGAAAAATTTTGCACTGATTCTTCTTCTTTTTTAATTTCATGTTTTAAAGCTTTAGAATTGTCGACTAATGTTCTCAACGGTGTCACAATCGGTTTAAACATTTCACTTGCAGTTTGTTCAGAAGTGTCTTTATCAACTTTTAATATTTTATGCTTGTGTCTTATCTCATCACTAATTTTAGTTATTTGGAGCAGCATATCTTTCTGCTAAGAAATATTTTTACACGCCATGTTTGCACACTTGAATGTCCTTTAAGACTGTGTCAATTTATATAGAGATGATTAATTTATACTTATAAAACAGTCAAAACCTTTTCTATAACGTCCATTATTCAATTCACTATCCTTGTCAATAACAACCAATTGGTGTTTATCATCACTTATCATTCCAGCGTGCTGAACATAAATCTTTGAATTTACTGTACGGCATATCTGTATTTACATGATCATCATATATGTGCTTTAAATTCATTTCATTTTGACGGAAAAGTACAATTAATTAATGTAACGGGACCTAAGTCCACCTCCGCCGACCGGAGGCTGTTTCCTCACCCTTTTGGGCATACACGTGTTCCAGGGTGTCCCCATTTACCACCCAGATGGCACTCTTAGTCGAAAATTGACCAGGAGTGGACTTTAACCGGAGGTATAATCAAAAATCCTCATTGCACGTGGTATCTAACCACAGCCACCACCAGTCCAAACGCTTTGGGCCAAAACTGCTCCCATCTCAGGAAATATAGAGACTCTGGTCACAGTAGGCTTGGAAAGGCCCCCCGTGGTACCAAACTCCCAGCTTTGGTCAACATACTTGCGTAGGATTAGTGGTGAGATGCAAGTTTTCCCCAACCCATACGGGTTTCCTCCACTTATAAACACTAAGATTTCAGACCCGCCATTATACACACTTGCCTTCATCCATCAATTAGTGTTCTCTTATCTCCGAGTTTTTGGGGGCGCCATGATGTTTTGAGACCCAAAATGGTGGAGGTCGTCCCACTCAGTACGGAAAAGTACAAGAAAACTGGCATTGTCGCGTATCAGGTGTTTTGGTATACGTTTATAGGTTTGACAGAGATAAAAGCTATCAACATTTTTGTGTCGCCCCATACAAAAATATGCTCTAACATGATTTTGCTTCTCACAAGCGACGTCATCGAATGTCATAAGAGCATTCGGTTGTGCACCATCTGGATTCACAACTGATTCATGATCATTAAATGGGAAGTATCCGACTCCTTCTATAGGCTATAATGCTGATTCTAATAATTTATATTTAGGCTGATTCAGTGATCTAAAGTATACATAAATGTTCTCAAATCTCAAGCCATTAGGATGAGTAATCAATGCAAGAAGCGCATTTGTTTTCCCACAATTTGATGGTCCACAAAAGACTGCTCGAACAGTATTTGGTAGCAGTGCGCCATGACGTTTTTGGATTTTTTTCTCATCACCTTGAATTATGTGATCAAAATTGATCACAGGTAATTTAGCTGTCTGTTTTTCAAACTTAATTTTAAATTATTATTACGAACACTAATTACTATGTTAATCCACTGATGACTCAATTCTAACTCAACAATATACTTTTAAGTATCAAGTATTTATACGATTGAAATTAGTCATAGATCTACAATAGCTAAGAGCAGACCTCTTAGTAAAGTCGCAACTAAGCACGGCAAAGGTTTTGTCAACAGTGTTATAAATAAACTACCAATAGAATTACATGTACCAGGATATCAGTACTGTGGACCTGGTACAAAATTAACAAAAAGATTAGCTCGAGGTGATCCGGGCATAAATAAGCTTTATAACGTCTCCATGCAAAAGATGCCAGCCTTGGTGAAAAAGCCGTAGCTTAGGGAGTTAATAAAACCATGAGAGTGAAGAGAACTTTGGGTATAGGCATGAAAAAGATGGTCGCAGTTAAAAAGAAGTTGAAAATAAAGAGGGAGAAGTCCAAAAGAAATGGTAAAAAGAAAAAGAAGACAGTAAAGGAAACAAAAAAACTTGTTCCTATCAGGCAAATTATAAAATCAGCTAGAAAAACTATGAATGAAGGTGTACTCATTTCACCGTTCAAGTCTGCATGACGGGGTGCTCGTGAAGTTGTAAAAATGGTTGGTAGGAATAAAAAATACGATCATCACTTATATTACCGATACCACCACTAAAAGAGGGTGGATTGTTATTATTTTTAAAACCAATTCTTGCTGGCTTAAGCGCTACTGGTGCATTAGCTGGGGGTGCTGCTGATATCGCTAAAGCTGTAATTACTGCTAAGACTGCTAAACGTGAATTGGAGGCGGCTAAACGGTATAATTCAACAATGGAAGCTATAACCCTGGGTAAAGCGTTACACTTCTCACTGTATAAGACTGCGATGGGATTATTCTTGAGTCCTCCAACAAAAGACATGTACCGCTACCTCAGCGAGCTTTCACCAATTTCGATTTAATCAAGTATGCGAAAGATTTAAAAATTCCATATTTCCGAGGTGTTTTCATGAGAAATAATTTACCAAAGTCTGGTCCGTGGAAAAAAGAGTCAGCAATCATAAATCTCGATGATAAAAATGGTCGTGGAACTCATTGGGTTGCACACAAGAAGAATGGCGATAACGTCATCTATTTTGACAGCTTTAGTAACCTCCAACCACCAAATGATCTCATGAAATATCTCGATATTGGTAGCGTTAAATATAATCATCAGAAGTATCAAGATTACGATATCGTTATATGTAGACATTTGTGTTTAAAATTCCTCGATAATGAACTATAAATGGTGTGTTTTGATTGATATGTGTTAGTCATGGCTGATTCGTTGACGCTAACACTATCTGGAGCTACCTCCACATTGGAAGCTCAATATTTTCCACCAATTGAATTATCACCAGAAAAAATTTATGTATTGGGACTTGTGGAATTGTTAACATTGAATTCTATATCTAATATTGATAAAATTTGTAATAAGTTCTATTTATCCAGCGTAAATAGAAAGGAGGCAGATAAAAATATAAAAATACCAACCGGAAGTAATGAACTACGTGACACTGAAAAGTATTCAATAAAAGAATTACCTGAGGATGTAGAATTGAGTATCAAAGCAAATAACAATGAATTACATAGTGAAATTAAATGTAATCGAATTGTAAATTTTGAACCGAAAGATTCAATCGCATCATTATTGGGATTTGGAAATCATCGACTTGCACCGATTCTTCTTCACAAATCTGATTTACCAATAAAAATCCTTAAAATCAATGCACTGCGAGTTGAGTGCAATATTACTAATGGTGCATATATGAATAACCATAAAGTTCACGCAGTTCTTAAGTTTTTCCCAAGTGTTGCACCCGGATATAAGATCATTGAAGTACCATCCCACATCACTCACTTACTAGTAGCAGTACAGTCAATACACAATCTTCAGCTGCGAATTGTCGATCAAGACGGGAATTTGGTGAATTTTCGTGGTGAAACGATTACAACAAGATTGCATATAAAGTCAGTGAAATAATGGGAATTGTATTTGATAAAAAGATTGGTAGCAGCTATAAAAGTGGATCATTATGTCTGAAGCCCATCAGTCATCGTGCTCCTGTCAGAGTGCTAAAACCTCAGAGCGTGGAATTCCTCAAAAGTCTAGGATTAAAATAGCGTGAAAAATTGGAAAAATAAGAAAAGTCAATTTGTGCTGCATTATATTACCATGGCAGAAATCTTAGACATTCAGAAACTAATCATCTTTGATGAATCAATTTTCCACTATGAGGTTCATTTACATCAATCTTATGCATCATCAAAATATAACAATAGTGATGAAATTAGAATCAGTATTCAACTTCAAGACTTATGCATTCTACCAAGCAAAATTTCTCTGCACATTTGTGGAAGATTTCTAAAAGAAGATGGTACCGGTGGAGGTGCAACTATGAACTTAGTCAATATAGCTATTTGTCGTATGTTTGAAGAAATACGCTTTGAATTAAATGCTGATGAAATTGATAGATGTAAAAATGTAGGTCTTACAAGTTTCATGAAAAATTATATATCTTTGAGTCCTGGGCAACTCAATCCAATGGAGAATGCTGGATGGTTAATCAATAATGACGGTAAATTGACTAATGACAATAGATATTTCAACATTCCTATACCACTAAGTTACATACTTGGATTTGCTGAAGATTATAATCGTATTATCATGAATGCTAAACATAAATTAATTCTTATGAGATCAAATTCTGATGTTAATAGAAATGTACATACACCTGCTGCCGCTGGTAATAACGCTGAAATAGTGAAAGTTCTTCCTGATAAGGTAGAATGGAATGTCCCATACGTCATAATGTCGGACAAGCAAAAAATTCAAGCACTCAACTTTATTGCTAATGATCCAGCTATATCAATAAGCTTTCGCACAAGGCAATTGTATGAATACCCACTACTCCCTCGAACAACGAAACATGCTTGTCCAATCAAGACTGCGACACAATTAGAAAAGCCACGATACGTGATCCTAGGATTTCAAACTGCTAGAAAAAATGATGTAACGAAAAACGCCAGTCGATTCGATCATTGTAATATCAGAGATGTAAAGCTATTTCTCAATTCTCAAAGTTATCCATATAGAAATTTAAATCTAATCATTAGTCGTAATCAGTATGCTTTAATATATGATATGTATACTAATTTTCAAACGTCATACTATAATAAAGAATCGAAACCATTATTGACAAAAACTGAATATTTACAAGAAGCGCCACTCTATATTATCGACTGTTCGAAACAAAATGAATCTATTAAAGCTAGACTAGTTGATATTCGTCTTAAGTTTAAATCTGATGAACAGTTTCCGGATCGAACATCTGCATATTGTCTTATTTTACATGTTCGTATGATTGAATATAATCCACTAAGTAGTACTGTAAGAAAATTAACTTAAAACATATAAATTGCATTGAGGAGAAGGAGGAGGAGGAAGATTAAAGAAATAAAACTGACTTTTATTATAATTATTGTGTTTTTATTTATATCATACCTTTTAATATACATTATTTTTCAATTAGTATAAATAGTTTTAAAATCTACATAAATGTAGGGTTTGGATATTAATTTATTTTCAATCATTATCTTCCATGTTGTTGCATGTAGTACAATATTTTTTTAACGGATAAAGCCATATTCTTGGAATATCATGGCTCGAAGCTGATAGTGGGTTATGTTTGATTCAGAATAAATAGTCCATTAATATTTCGTTATACTTTAAATGCCCTGGAAGTGTATTCTATACAAATTTAATTTGTGATTTTGCAAAACGTGAAATGAACAAATCATCAAGACATGCTATGTCGGTGACATCCATTTTTCTCAAATCTTTTAGTTGGTAAAATAGTTGAACAGACTTTTCGTAGGATTTCGCAACACCCCAATACTTCAAAAACCAGTGTTTGAGTTGTGCTGTACCAAATGCACATGCAGAATGATCTCTTTGTTTGTTTGATACGATGCAAACACCGTGGTTTGTTGAGTTCTTCCAAGCAATCGAATAAAAAATGTCGCATCAACTGCAGATCAATGATTGAAACAGCAAAATCGATTATTTTTCTAAGTCTCTCCCTCGCCTGTACTGCTTGGACATAAAAAAAGCGCACTTTTTTTATTAATTCAGCCATTTTGAATTTAAATGAGTCATATGGCGTATCGCCTGTATCCCACATGATTTCATGTCGATCACCGTTTTCGTCTTCACTTTCACGAATAACTGTAGCATTTATATATTCCAGGGGCCGGTTGAAAGAGCCAATATTGACGATGATACAATTCATTGGTATATTTGGTATTGCTTAATAACAAAGTCGATTATCAACTCCATTGTTTATTTATTTATTGATTATACGATTTTGCAACTTTTCCAATTTTCTTACGAGATTTACTAATTCTATTAAGCAATCAATTTTATGAATTGCATCTGGGCATGTAGTTTGAGCTCAAATGTCGAACAAACAACTGAAAAATCAGATCACTAAACTTGGCCACAAGCACCGATAGAAAACGATTCAGTTAAACGCATTTAACCACTTACTTTACGCACGCACAAAAACGTATACTGTACAGACTTGTTGGATAAATAGAGGTTATATAATACAAATCCCCACTACGATTTTGATGAAAAATAGGGGAAAACAGATAAATATTTGATAAAAGTGTAAATTCACAGAAAACAAATGATTCATTTGTTATAAAAAAAAGTGAAAGTTGCTAAAGATAAGATAAGGTAAGCATACGTTAATAAGTGGAAAAACACGTCATTTGTTACAAAAAATAATCCCCCATCCTTCCAAGTACCTTAAAGTTTAATCTTAAAAACATTTAAACAATATGAAAATAGCATAGGTCGTTTTTTCCACCTAAATTTTGAAAAATAGCCCCACTCCAATGCCCTCTACATCCTTATCCATGAAGCATATCAATCCCAAGTCCCCCCACTCTATATCACCACACACCCACTTCAAGCAGTGCCCTCTATATCCACAATATAAATTCCATACGCCCAAACCATAGTCCAGGCCTCAAGCCAGGAGTATCAATCTCATTTCCCCTTCCTAATCCCACGTTGCCCTTCCCTCAGGCCCACTCCCCACTAAATCGATGAATATAGTATGAAATAATGAAATAGTAATTAAAAAAAATGGCAGGAAGCACGAATAAATTTAAAAAATATACAATTTCCTGTCATTAAAATTTGTTGTTTTTTTTTTTTTTTTTTTCAATTATATTAGTAATTTTTTATAACTATAAAAGAATTTTCTCAAAATATCTCGATTAATAACAAAAAAATAAATATATTAAAATAAAAAGAAATAAAAAAAAGAACTGAATTGAAAAAAATTCAGGCTCACCAATTATCAATAACCCAAAAAAAAAAACAGCTGTACTAGAACGGTAATGTGTTAGCGCCCCTGGTGGAATAAATGTACGTATAATGTATGGATATATCACCATCCATGTTAATTTTATATATATATATATATATATATATATATATATATATATGTGTATAGTTATACAGCCTTTTTCTTCTTTTATTAACTGTAATTAAACGACCCTGAGTTACCTAGCCATTTTCAATAGGAAATCTACAAATCTTTTAAACAATTTAAAAAAAAAATTGATTCAAATACTTGATTTTTCCGCAATTTATCGTGTATACGGGATTCATACTTGACGGACAGGAAATTTTTTTAAACGATTTTGATGTTTGTTCGGTTTTTATTGAACTAAATGAATTTTTGATAATTATGGAATTAATCTCTATTAAATTATCTTTAAAATGGTGTGCAACATATCTTAATTCCGTGAATCAACAAAGGTATAATGATTGAAATAGTTGGCGAAGTGAGGCGAGAAAAATTTTCCGATCGTAAAGCACTCTCTGATGCTTCGCATCATAAGTCGTGCAATACTGATTGAAATAGTTCTAATGAATTAATTTTAATAAAATAGTTTAAATTAATACTTTTACATAGAACAAGTAATGTATAACAAATAATAAATATATATCAATTTTTTATAATAGGCGTTTTTATATAAATTAATATTATTAAGTATTTGTACTTAGATTAATTTGTCGCACTTTCAATATTTATCGCTTAAAGCGATGAAATTGCCATATTAAGGTTCATTTTCAGTATTTTTATGAATATCTGAAGTGAACCGACTTCGCATTGACTTTGTTATGTTAATATGAAAACGTGAACTATTGCGTCGCAGCTGTTTAGTATATAACAAACCGATGAGTAAATCATCTCCTAATTTAGACCTTTTATTAGATGTTATGTCATTAATTGCTGAAAATTTTCGTTCTACATTAGCAGAAGAATGAGGCAAACTAAGTAGACTAAAAACAAATATAGTTAGCAATGGAAATATTCGCTAACCATCAGGGTACTTAAGGTTTTCAACTTGTTTTCAAAATTCCGTTACCGATAACTTTTGAAAGTCGAGAGACTCAATATTTTTGAGCGTTCTCAGTGTCCAAATTGTGTAAATTGTCACTCGATATTATATTTGGGAATCGAATCATTATTGGAGTGATGGTAGAAATCAATCGGATTTTTAATGGGTTTATAAAATGCAAATTTTCTAAAATCGGATGAGCCAATGATATCCGAGTGATTATTCTTTCACAGCCTTAATGTAGAAATCTAAGCAACGAAGTCGAAAAATTTTTATTGCATCAGCAGGTACAGACTGTTCTTCGTTTAACATAAATGTTTCAACATACGCACCAAAATACATTTTGTTATTACGTAAAAAATTCCGAGGATTCTTATAATCAATATCTTTAACATCACGAGATCTGAAATAATAAGGATCCAAATAACAGTCAGCAATAGTTTTAACAACAAGATTTACAGAACTTAGAAGGTTGTAAATTTGTGGCTCTTCTGATTGTATCATTTGGTTCAAATTATTGAATATCGGTAGCACAAATGATAAGAAGTGTAAAAATAATTCAGTTGTTAGATCATTTAGTTGAGCTAAAATTTGATCTGCAATTAGTAAACAATTAGTAGTTACAGCATCAATAAAAAAAAGTCTCACTGTTGTACCAATCGATCTACAACTTGTTGTAATGATAACCATCATGTTTGAGAAGGCTGTAAAATTTTATTCGGCTCGACTTCCACAAAGTGTTGAAATTCTTCCAATCGACTTAAACGCTTTGGACCATTACTAAAATAATTATAGATTCCTTTTCCCACGAGGAAGCTTCGCGCAAGCATAAGACGTACATAAATTAAAGATGTGACAAATACACCGCATTACAAATAAATTGGGTATTTTCTTTAAAAACATTGCAGCTACTGACTTATTTTTTCCCACCATATTTGACGCATTATCTGCAACAAAACTAATCATATTTGTTTTATAAGGTATTTCAGTGCTGTTAAAAACCGAAACAATCCTATTAAATAGTGTTTCTGAGTCAGCTTCAGTGACAGGTATTAATTTAAAAAATTCGTCCTTAATAATATTAAAATTAGAGTCAGCTATTTGTACGACAACACATAGATGTTTTTTACACGATTTATCAGTAGACTCATCAATAACTATACTGAAAAATTGTTCTTTCATATCACTGATTAAATTGTCTTCAGCTTCTTTGCCTAATACATTTTTAATGATACATGATGTTTTAGTTCTCGATGAAGTAACTGTTTTTGCAATTTCAGAATCAGGTACAACTGTTTTTATTAATTGAGGTAGATGTTCCATTACACATAACGATAAATTATGTTCTACTACAAAAGCAGATAAGTGTATTTCAGCATCTTTGGTTTGTTTAGCTAATTTTGAAACAGGATTATTTAACACTAATGAACGTAGAATTAGCTGAGCTCTCATTTGCCGAATTTCATGGCAATTTCAACTTTACATAATTTACGATATGGAGAAAAATTACTTTTACTGCTTGCACAAACCCATCGGTTAAAGTTAGAGTCTGCTTCCCAAAGTTTATTATATTTTTAATTGTATTTTATTGTAGAGAGTTTTAATTTTTTTAAGCAGATCCGAATTCAGATTCACTATCAAAATCCTCATCACTTTGCTGAGCATTCCTTATAGTAAACCCAATTTTTCTTTTCTTTTATTTTTTTTATTTTTTTCTTGTAGCTGAAAACGTAAAACAGGTTAGACGGATAAGAATATCAGTAAAAATTATTGACTTCAAATGAATAAAACTGACTTACGGTTTTACACACAGGATAATTATATGTCTGTGGAAGAACAAAAATATTTATTTATTTATTTATTTATTACATATTTGAAAAATTGAGAAACACAAATCTAATTATTAGTATTATTGTTATGTACGGTAGGCTCAATTATAAGCTGAACTCGTGAAAAATGAATTATATATGGCCATGTATGAATGCTCCATATATATGAAAATTGGCCGGACACGGCTATATATGACTGTGACGTCACGACGTCTTATTCTTACTGTTCATTCACGAGCTTGATTAATTTGAATCAAGCTTCGTGCATTTCCGCTCGGTTCGGGAGTTGCCGAACTCGCTACTGACTGAAGGTCAGAATAGTGCCGGGTCACTCGCTATTAGGGCCCGGCACATACAATTTCTAAAACAGAATCGTGTCAAGACGTCCTGAGAACCCGCTACAAGCTGACCAATCACAAAATTCGTTTTATATTGGTCAGCCTATGAGAGAACTCGCTATCAACTGATACCTGTTGGCGCGCTTTTAAGCCAATAGGAAAATTCATTATATGCAGCAAGGCTGCCACGTCGACACCAAGCTTCTCGACGATTCAACGACGCTACCATTATTCATTCTACAACTATCTGTCTAACCGATTCGCTCAGACGTTTCTACAACGTGTCTTTGCTACTTGCAACCTCGTGCTTGAACCGCTTCAGTAAATAATTTGTGTAAAATTATAACTAAATCGCTACGCTAAATTATCCTCAATATTTAGACAGCACATCAAGGCTGCTATTTATTGAGAATAAATTAACTGTTCTTGTGACAATAATTAATTGTAAATTAATTATTATTGACTTAACCGCTATTGACCACGTGTCAATTTTATACGTGATTTATATCTTTGAGTTTGCATTCGCTATCGCGTATAATTTATCTAGTCGCATTCGCTATTAATCATAATTCTCATAATTTTTAGGTGTAAATAAGTGTAAATAAATCTATAATTTATTTAGTGACAAAATCTGTGTAATTTTTAATTGTTCAACCAACCTCGCCTATTTAAATATTTAAATTATTATTACTGATTATTTTAGTATGATTCAATTATGAATTTATTGATATTATTGTTTATTATGATTATACATATGTTTTCATAATTGTTTTGAATTTAGGTACTTAATCGATATTTTCATTTCAGTCAGTAGCACGCGTGTGTGTAGAGTATACATAAAAATATCGACCGAAGTGAGAGTAAGTCTAAATAGTGGGAATAAAAATCAATATTTTTCTCCAGCCACGTGGTGCACTGAAATAATTATTATGTTATCGTTAAAGGGTTAATAACTATTATGTTTATGTTGATAAATAGGAAATATTGTTTAATTTATTATTATAAAATAACTCAGGTCGTTTCATGAATTTAAATATTTTATTTTAATTGGAAATTTCGGGTCCGAGGTCATGAGAGGGAATAACACAGGAGTAATACTCCTCCCTTAGAAAAATCAACGAAAAATAATGAAAGAGGACCGGGATTTTGTAAAGATAGGACGTGTTGTTGTCCGTAGTTATTTTTGAGTAAATTGTTCTGGCCCAGTTGCCGTATTAACATAATTAAATAGTTACAGTTTATTTAATTTGGATAATAAAAATATAGTTCATGTATTGTTTATTATTGAAATTTGCAGAAGTAAATTTTTGTCAACGCCAGTAAGTTGATTGTATTATCATTTGTTGCGTCGGCTATCGCTGGACTCTCGTTAGAATTGATCACGATAAATCATTAAATAATTGAAACTGAGTTTTTTTGTATTAATAAGTTGAATTTGTTCGGAGTACGTCCCATAAGTTTTGTGCATATGTACGTAGACGCCTCGAACAAATTTCTTAGAGGATTAGACAAGGATAGCAAGTGTGGCTACTTGTCTTACGCTAGTATTTCACGTAATATTTTAATATTATATTTCAGTCATTAAAATATTATTTCTCTGGGTAAAATTCATTTTATAGTTTAATGGTATGCAACCCAGTGTTGCCAAATATATATTGAGTACCCGCGTCTTTCACTCCCCAGAGTAAATAATATAAAACAAAGAAAAAGATAAGTATTATTTTATTTGTTACAATCTATATAAATTATATTGGGTAAAAATTCGTAATTTCTAATTTAGTTTTCCCAGTGGGTAATTTAATAATATTATTTGATTTGAATTGATTATTATTGTAACCATTTGTTGAGTTTATTTAAATATATATTGGATTGAATAATTTCGTAGAAGGAACCAAGTGATAGCCAATATTTGTTTATTTGTTTCCTGGATATATTTAGTAGTAATTATTTGTTATTATTATTTTTATTCATTATATATTTGTTTGGTTGTCATTCCGCTTGGTGCATACATTCTCGCTCGAGATTTTATCCCGTGATCTCTCCCCTAATTGGTTATAATTTTTGTCCGTTTTGTAAAACCGGGCTGGCGCCCTCGTGCACTAACGCAGCCTAAAGAGGTGGTCCAGGCACCCCAATATTTGGTTATAATTATTTATTATTTTTAGTTACAATTATTGTCGTTATTTATAATTTTTTTAATACACTTGGGTGACCACATACGACTCCGGGTTTGTATCACGTCTTCATCGTGAAAATAAAAGCGATTTACGTTATAAATTATTTTATGAAATATTGTTGCCAAAATTATAAATAAGTATAAAATGAAATATTAAACGATGAAAAATAAATGTTTCTAAAATTTGAAGATAAATTCAAATTATAATATTTTATAATAAATATGAAATTTATTAATAATTAAAAAATAATGAATAAAAGAAATAATAAAATAATAAAGTTTATGAATATGAAGTATGAAGTAATGAAAAGAAATAATAATGAATTAATGAAATTATATGAATGAATAAATAATAATAATTAATAATTAAAAATGAAATGAAATTATGAAATATGGAAAGAATATTATTGTAAAAGGTATGAAATAGAATATTAAATAGTAAAAATATTTGTTATAAAAAATATTTGAGAATTAATTATTAATAATGAGTTTATTAATAATAAAATAAAATAAAATAAATGAATATGAAATAAAATATGAAAATTGTATAATGAAATATAATCAAATAATAATTATTAATAAACAAACTTATTAATAATTACAATTAAATAAATTATAAAATGTTTAAAAAAGAGTTTATTGCAAAAAAGAAAAGAATAACAAGAATAAAAAAATATTGATTTAATTATATTCAATAAAATAATTGGTATAATTGAATAATTATTGCAAGGGATGTTACTACCTGGTAACAGCTCTTCTGGAAATCGAAAAAGATTTCAGTTTCCTAAGTGAGCTCATTCGTCATTGACCAAATTTTAATTATTTAAAGGCGCGGTCCTTATTTTTATTAAATCATTGTAATGTGATTTAGATATTTATAAACTGAATTATAAAAATATAATTCAGAATATTTTTAAATAATTATTGAATTATTAAAAGTAATAATTTATTTAAATAAAAAAGTAATTTTCATAAATATTCCATCAATTATCAAGTTCAAGTTGAATTATTTAAATATAATCCATTCAAAAAATAAATTCAATATTGATAAAATTTCATCAATTATCATGGGTTAAGAAGGAAAAATAATCAATAATTATTCATAACAATAATAATTGACTAATAAATCACGGTAACAATTTAATTAAATAAATAGTTAATTATCAAATTTATACGATAATCAATTGATTTTAAATAAAGTAAATAACAAGTGAAATCGAGAGTTAAACCCTTTTATAAAAGTGTAAAATTGTAAATTGCATTTAATTGTCTAATGCCAACTCAATTTTGTTTTGTAATAATTTTTAAATAATTGTTTTGATTTCAATAAATTTGGAAGTTATTTTAACTTTGCTTTTATTATTTTACTTGATTAATTAAATTTTATTTTACTTAATTTTTATTATTTTAATTTATCTCTTAGACAGCGATACATTTTTATTTTTACTCTCTTTTAATTTAAAAAAAACAGTCATCCTTATAGCTCCGTCCTAGATATTTCGCTAGGCGAAGGCTAAACAGGAGCGCTACTCTTAATATGTGTTATTTGACGTAATATATATTAAAAATTTTTGAGGGCTCGTCCGGGATCCATAAGGATGCTCTTTATTTTTAACTAAAAGAATAAATTTAACATCAATAATGATTAAAGTAATTAATTTATAAAAAGAAATGAAAATATTTTTAAATTAAATTTAAAATTTATGTAAATAGAAATAAATAATTGAAATAACTTCATTCAAAGGGAAAAATGATTTTCTATGTCCGATAGAATAGTTACTCGGAAATTTGCAAAAGAAAATAATATAGATATTAATCTAGATCCTCCTGGAGGAAATCCAGGTTCATTCACTGAAAAACAAAGAAATTCTTATCAACATAGTGGAAGACGTTCTCTCGAAGAAACCTCGATTTCACTTAGTTATTCAAATTTTGTTCAAAATAATAATTTACATAGTACTAACCAACTAACTAATGAAAGTATAGAAGAAAATCCTAATCAAAATAATCCTGAATCTAATCATTACTCTAATATTGAAAATGTTACTGAACCACTAGAAAAATTTACCTTAAATCCAATGGAAAATGACGAAGTAAATATACGTTATAACATAACAAATAATTCTGCACAACATTCTACAGCTGATTCTACAAATAATAAGCTTCAAGTCAAATTTGTAGTAAATTTTGAGATTTTTTTACTTTTTCTGCGAAACTATCAGTCATATTAAAAAATGTTATTGGAACTTTTTGTAGATAATTTTATTCCTAACAAATTGTTACGACTAAAGTTTCTCAAAATTCTGCTTTGTTTACAATTCATTTGCATTTCAATGTCAAGCTCTCAAAAAAATAGATTTCTAATTGATTTTAGGAGCTTTACATTGAAATGCAAATAACTTGTGAACAATGCAGGTATATCGAAAAACTGTATTAGTATAAATTTGGAAGGAAAAAAATTATCTACAAAAATGATTTTATGACATTTTTAGATAAGACTGATACTATCGCCGAAAAAGTAAAAAAATCTCAAAATTTATTATAAATTTGACTTGAAGCTCAAAAAACTTTCGAACAGTGGGATTTATCAAAAAATGATAAGAGACTTTTTTTTTAGAGCGTTCGATTTCCTACAAAACCATTTATTGGGCATAAAAGTTCGTCGATTGGTTTTTGAGCTAGAAAATTCTGAAAAAAGAGAAATTTTTTCCCCTGTCTTATTAAAATAGAAAATAAAAAAATCGATTGAGGCAAATCTTAATATTGTCACGATTGAAGATCGTGATGGGCGTAGGTAAGATATTCGTATAAAATGTAGTGAATAAAAGGGTACTTACATTGATCAAGGACCGATCCTATGACCTGGGCTCACGTGAACAAATGCTCGGTTTATTCTATTTTATCATTAAATCGTGCCTACACAATATTGTTGAAGACAATATTGATAATAACCCAAAACGGTTTCCAATTTATGATGTGACAGATCTAATTTCACAATCAAACATCGAGCGGTACACATAAGATTGTGTACCCCATACTGTGAACTATCTGTGTGAGTGGCTAGACAGGTAGAAAAATAAGGGATAAAGGAAGGTGGGCTGCCGAAAATCCTCGTGAAACTAGTATCTTACTGCTAAAGTAAAATTGTCTGAGAAATAATGCTTTTCAAATGTTTTATGTTAACGAGTATTTATTTATTAAGGACTAAATATTGTAAAAATACAAAAGGGTTACAAATAGCAATATTTAGAATAGTAAAGATAAAGGTAAATGTTTCATGCATAAGGTTTATAAATATTTCAAAGTACATAAGAGTCAAAAATACTAGATAATGGATACAATGTTTAAAACTTACCTTAAACAGGTTTAGGTGACGTGTCAGGACTGTCAGCAGTAACACAGGACACTTAGTTTACAACGCGTCCTCGTGGTTAATTAATATAATTCTAATTTATCGATTTATTTATTTGTTTACTATGCTCTGTTGCATTGATTAAAATTTTAATGCGTTTCTTAATCTTCGTAGATTAAAATAAAATGAAAATCTTCGCGCTTCTCACGGTAAAAGAATTCTAGTGTATTCAAATTCTTTGCGTCTTTGCGGTAAAATAAAATATAAATTTGTTTATAAAATCTTCGCGTATTTTCATGGTAATATAGTTTCAAAATATTCAAATTCTTCGCGTATTTTCGCGGCAAAATATTATTCAAATGTTTGCATCTATCACGGTCAAATATTCTATGATTCTTCACGTTTCTCGTGGTATAATTCAATATTAAAATAAAAATGAAATTAAATGGATTAAAATAAGATGAAGATAATCAATGATGTACCGGTACTAAACGGTTGATATTAGTTCACGACTTACAACGATCAAGGACCAATCGTACGATCTGGGCTCACGTGATTGGATGCTATACGCTAATATCGCGTTGATTATGCTTCTGAAGCTAGTAGAAAATAATATGCCGATTATCCAAGTGCTTACGACGATCAAGGACCAATCCAATTATCTGGGCTCACGTGACCGAATGCTCAATCGGGATATCAATCCTCTAGCCACAAACACCGTCAAGTGTCCGGAGTTCAATAAGGTTTTGAGTTTGATCCCCAAAAGAACTGATGAGCTATAGTCCATGGTCTTTTCATATGATCTTATTATATAAAAGTGCTTGTAACTTGTTTCCCATACGAAAAGACTCGGACTCACCCGAAAGTTCTAGGACCATGCACACGTGTGATCCCTGAGAAATAGATTTTGACTATTAAGTAGGCTGATGACCTGGCGACACTCTGTCGCCGAGCATGCTCGTGCAGGACGCCATAAATTGGGAGGTTTCTATTAGCTTTCTCTAATTTCTAAGAATCACATGCAGGTGCACATGACTTGGGTGGTCTATAGTTTTAAGATGAAAAATCAAAGAATAGATTACAACGCTTATGTTTAGATTCTTTCATGGAAACGGATACATAAATTTTAAAAATACAATAAGTAAAAATGATGAAATTTCAAGAAAAGAGAAATCTATAATACGCGTGGTCCATTAGTACAATACGACTTTATTGTAAAGCGTTGACAACGCACAAGTAGGTATATTTTTCCGGTATGACTGCTGGTGTCAATAAGTCGGCGTAATATATAAAAAGGTGTACGTATAAAAGGTCTTAATGTGTACTTATTTGGGACAGAAAAAAAAATAAAATTTTTGAATGTATCAGCCGTGACAATATCACTATTAAGAGCCTGGATTGGTACCAAAATTTTTATTTTTAGTTATACTTTCAATTTTTGGACATCATGCAAAAAATTGTTGTTTTTTTTTTTTAATACCCTAATGGCCATATATGCCCATACACGGATTAGAAACGGCCATACATGGCCATATCTGCTTAATTAATCATGGAAATATATATTCATACGAAACTATGTATGGCCATACATGGTCTTGTATGATTCATATATAGCCATGAATGACTATAGCAAAATATGGTTTTATGTCCATGTATGACCGTATATGTTCTTTGTATGGCCATATATGATCCATGTATGGCCATATATGCTTAATACATGAACCGTATTAGGTGTACGAAAAAGTTCTACCCGTTTTTTGTCAAAAAAAAACATATTTAAAAATTTTAAATAAAATACAAATTTTAATAAAAATAACCACCATCAGCATCTACTACCCTTTGCCAACGCTCAGGCAACTGATGGATCCCACGGCGATAAAAGGCTTGATCTTTTGTCGAAATGAAATCATCTATTGTTTTTTGCATTTCGTTTTCATTTTGTAAGTGTTTGTCAGCCAAGTAATTTTGCAATGAATGGAATAGGTGAAAATCACACGGTGCAAGGTCTGGTGAATACGCCGGGTGCGGTAAAACTTCCCACTGTAAATCATTTATAGTGTGGTTGACGATTGAACTTCTATGAGGCCTGGCGTTATCATGCTGCAGTATCACTGGTCGAGGTTTTTGTCCCGCAAATCGTCTTTTACTGTTGATTTCATCTGCTAATTTTTTTAATTGACAACTGTAGCGTTCTCCAGTAACGGTTTCTCCTGGTTTGAGTAACTCATAATATAGCACGCCCCACTCATCCCACCAAATACAAAGCAATATTTTTTTCCCAAAAACATTACGTTTTGGTGTTGATGTCGTTGGTTGTCCTGGGTCTACCCAATGTTTTCGACGTTTAGGATTCTCATAGTAAACCCACTTTTCGTCCCCTGTTACAAGTTTCCACAAAAAACTTTTTTTTTTCATGTCGTGAAAGCAACGACAGGCAGGTGTCAACTCGTCTCTCTCGTTGTTCTGGAGTTAATTCATGAGGTACCCATTTTCCTTCTTTTTGAATCTTACCTAAAGCATGTAATCTTTCAGAAATAGCTTGTTGAGTAACGTTTAACTTTTTCGCAAGTTCTTGTTGTGTTTGTGCAGAATGTTGATTCAGTAATTCTTCCAATTTCTCGTCACTGATTGTTGAAGGTCTTCCAGAGCGTGGTTTGTCATTTAAATTGAAATCTCCGTTTGTGAATTTCCGAAACCATCTTCGACAAGTACTGTCATCAATAACACTGTCACCATAAGTTGCACAGATTATTCTTTGAGCTTCAGCAGCACTTTTTCCTTGATGAAATTCATATAAAAGACAATGGCGGATATGCTCATTACTTACTTCCATTTTTAACTTAATAAAAAAATATTTATATCGAAGATTAATATATTAAAAGTTTAATGAATTTAAAGAGTACAAACAGCTGTGCATGTACATATACGTATTCATAGCTAACCTATAAATAGCTGTTAGATAACTCCATCTTTGAAAAACGGGTAGAACTTTTATGTACACCTAATATACGGCCATGCATGGCTATGTATGATTTATTTTTTACGGGAAGGTAACATAAATCAGAAAATTTATCATACACTTGAAACTTACAAAGTAGAATAGACGCGGAAATTTTAAATTAAGAACTAAAATGAAAATTTAAAACGAAAAATTTCATAAATTTTTTGTGAGTTCAAAAAATTTGAAAAAACGGTAGATTAGGAGAAAAGACGATAGAACGGTAGAAATAGTAGGAAAACGGGAGATCTACCGCTAAAACGGGAAATCTAGCAACACTGTATATGGTCACAAATAGTCTTATATGGCCATTAGGGCGTTTAAAAAAATATTATTATTTTTTTTTGTCTTATGGTCTTTAAGGTTAGTCTTAGGTATAAAAAAAATCCTCCCAAAAAAGAAGCTCGAAATCTCCACCCTGCTAATAGCTCAATGAATATTCTTTTTCTCGTATGAATTAAATGTGAAAAAATTTTATTTTTGTCCTTTTAAAATAAAAGTATTGAACAAAGTTTTTTACGAATTCAAAGTACATAATAAAATTTTATTCTCTTCAATAAAGGTTTTAAGTATTTTCTTCGTCCGACTAACAGAAACATAGTTATTGAGCTTAAAGTAATCGTGAATTTAAAAACGTAGCGTATACACCGTTTTTAAAGATAATTTCAATAGAAAATTCAGTAGAAGAAATTTCATATAATTTCAGTAGAAATTTCAATTTCCTATAAAAATGTCCCCTTTCATTTTCAAAAATAAATTTTTTTTAATACTTTTATTTTAAAAAAATTTTAAAAAATCTGTACAAACAATTTAAATAGGAAAATGAATATTCGTTGGGCTCTTAGTAGGATTGAGATTTCGAGCTGCTCTTTCGAGAGGAATTTTTTTTTACTTAACCCAAGTTTTAAGACCATAAGAAAACAAATGTTTTTCTTTAAAACACTTTTATGGCCATATATGACCATATATATTGCTATATTTAAAAAAAAATGATAAAATAGTAAATAAAGAAAAAAAATCATGACAATTAGATGTGTCATGTATTCCAATAGTCTCTGAAGTAGGTCATTATTTTTTTCTATATATGATTCGTTTTTCCCGGGATTCTTTAGAATTACTTTGAATTTTATTAAACTTTTAAAACCACATACATTTAAAAATTCTTGTTCATAAGAAATAAATTTCCGAATTCAAAAATTTAGATTTAGCTAAATCTAATCAAAAATACAAAGATCGGAATTCCCTATGATTTAGATCTGCAATGATCAAAGTATATGTATTCAAATTAATTCAGATTTCTACGGATCTTTTGAATTTATAATTTTTCAAAAGATTTTGAGTTAAGGAGCTTTGAAATTTCTATAAAAATCAGAATTTCGAGTTTTTCGAGTTTATAGATTTTTAATTTTTTGCCTTGATCTTCGTCCCTTGATCTTACTTATGTGTAGGATTTAGACCACCGAAGATCAAAATGATTTTTATTCGAGTTCTTCTGTAAGTTACACAACAATCATTTAAAGATTTAAGTAAAAATATATGACTCAACGGAGAAAAGTTCCCAAATTCATATAAGGGCAAATATGATCAATATATGACCATAGATGATCAATATGTATCCATGGCCATATATATCCCATAGATTGTATCTAGGTTCACATGACTTGATAACAAAAACCCTATCTTCTCATGTATGGGTATATACGACTAATATACTGCCATATATAGATATATATGATACTGATATGTCCGCCGCTATAAATTAAATTAATTATCTGGGATTTCTCCCTCTGGTAGCGATAGAAAAATTTAACGAGCGATATGGAGATTGTTGTTTCGAAGAGAGTAATCCCAAACGCCTTCGAGCTTGGTTACGTTGCATTTATTAATCGATCAACGAGGAGCAAAGACATTAATATTATCTTACTTACCTTTAGCTCATTCTTTCTTTTAACATAGCAGGCTTTTATACCTCCAGAACTTTGCAGCTCACTCGGCCTCCTCCTGATGGATTTGGTTGAATGGACGCGGCTGGGGTTGTAGAATAAAGTCTTATGTGCTATTTTCAGATGAACTCACTAAATTAAGATATTGATCTTTTGTCTTTTTATTTAACTTTTCAATTACAGTACTTATACACTATAATTGTTACAATGGATTTCACTTATAAAAAATGTAAAACCATTTAATTGATTATTATTATTTTTTATTACTTTTAATATATGCGTCCTTATTTAACCTTATGGCTTTTTATGCGCAGATTACCTCGACCCGAGATCGGAATATAATTACACTTGCTTTTTGTGTCACTATTCGACCAAGCCGGACTGATTTTTATAATAATTGTAAATAACAAAATAATACAGCTACGATATGAAAATTTCGGCCCAGTACCTTTATCAATTTACAAATTAACTGAATCTAAATATAAGATAAACCGCTGTTTATAAAAAAATACCGCTACACGATATGAATGTCGGCCTAGTACCTTTTATTAAGGACGGTTATTTATTGCCTTCTCTAGGACAAATTTTTGCAATAAGATTACGGGCTATCGACGCCGTTTATGAGGACCGTAGGACTCGAAATTTAAAGATCTGATCAACTACCACGATACCGTATTACGCGGATCGTAGGACTCGAGATCTGAAAATTTGATCAACAACTAAGGCCTTAAGCCATGGTGCTCAGGTTATTTAAAAACTTTGATTAATGTTTGATGGGCGTAATTAAATTGTTGTCATTGGTGAAAAATGATGACAAGTTTTTATTTATTCGTCAATCGTTATTGCAAAAATCGTCGCGCTACTTTTATACGCATAAATGGTGGTAAAACTGACGCTGCGTTTTCGCGTGCTTTTGTAAAGAGAAATTTCGGTAATTTATTTATATAATAAACTAAATTAATTAAAAAAAATTAATTGGACATAACAATAAAAAAAAGACTGTATTCCTACATAGGATCATTTATACCTATACATGGTCATGTATGGCTATAATAGTCATGTTAGCTCATCGATAAAGTTATAGATGGACCATATATGTCCATGTATAGACGATATATGGCCATGCATAGCTTATATTCGGTTCATGTGTAAACCATCTATGGGCACATATGAAGCAAATAAGAGCATTAGAATGTCCGTTATTTTCCAAATTAGACTTTTTTACTTGGCCATGATCTAATTCGTTTATTCGTGATCTAAAAATGATGAAAGACAGTCATGTATGACTATATATAGCCATATATGTCCGTAATTTATGAAACATATATGGCCGTTTCTAGTCCGCGTATGGACAAATATGGCCATACATCAAAACGTATGACTATAAGGGTGTGTTAAAAAAAAAATTTTTTTTTCAATTTTTCGAGGAAAAATCAAAGAAAAAAATTTTTCCCCGGACAATGGTGAATATAGTTTAGATAGCATAGTTATAACCGGTGAACCTGGCTGGACTAGCTTTGGTCCAGGCCACGGTTACTTTTAGTTAAATTAATTAATTTAATCTCATGAGCTGAAGGAGGGGGGGGGGGGGCTCGCCTCGTTCCCTGAAAATTTGTGCTTATTAATTATTAAAGAAAAGGAATACCTGCGAGCTCTCTCATAGGCTGACCAATATAAAACGAATTTTGTGATTGGTCAGCTTGTAGCGGGTTCTCAGGACGTCTTGACACGATTCTGTTTTAGAAATTGTATGTGCCGGGCCCTAATAGCGAGTGACCCGGCACTATTCTGACCTTCAGTCAGTAGCGAGTTCGGCAACTCCCGAACCGAGCGGAAATGCACGAAGCTTGATTCAAATTAATCAAGCTCGTGAATGAACAGTAAGAATAAGACGTCGTGACGTCACAGTCATATATAGCCGTGTCCGGCCAATTTTCATATATATGGAGCATTCATACATGGCCATATATAATTCATTTTTCACGAGTTCAGCTTATAATTGAGCCTACCGTACATAACAATAATACTAATAATTAGATTTGTGTTTCTCAATTTTTCAAATATGTAATAAATAAATAAATAAATAAATATTTTTGTTCTTCCACAGACATATAATTATCCTGTGTGTAAAACCGTAAGTCAGTTTTATTCATTTGAAGTCAATAATTTTTACTGATATTCTTATCCGTCTAACCTGTTTTACGTTTTCAGCTACAAGAAAAAAATAAAAAAAATAAAAGAAAAGAAAAATTGGGTTTACTATAAGGAATGCTCAGCAAAGTGATGAGGATTTTGATAGTGAATCTGAATTCGGATCTGCTTAAAAAAATTAAAACTCTCTACAATAAAATACAATTAAAAATATAATAAACTTTGGGAAGCAGACTCTAACTTTAACCGATGGGTTTGTGCAAGCAGTAAAAGTAATTTTTCTCCATATCGTAAATTATGTAAAGTTGAAATTGCCATGAAATTCGGCAAATGAGAGCTCAGCTAATTCTACGTTCATTAGTGTTAAATAATCCTGTTTCAAAATTAGCTAAACAAACCAAAGATGCTGAAATACACTTATCTGCTTTTGTAGTAGAACATAATTTATCGTTATGTGTAATGGAACATCTACCTCAATTAATAAAAACAGTTGTACCTGATTCTGAAATTGCAAAAACAGTTACTTCATCGAGAACTAAAACATCATGTATCATTAAAAATGTATTAGGCAAAGAAGCTGAAGACAATTTAATCAGTGATATGAAAGAACAATTTTTCAGTATAGTTATTGATGAGTCTACTGATAAATCGTGTAAAAAACATCTATGTGTTGTCGTACAAATAGCTGACTCTAATTTTAATATTATTAAGGACGAATTTTTTAAATTAATACCTGTCACTGAAGCTGACTCAGAAACACTATTTAATAGGATTGTTTCGGTTTTTAACAGCACTGAAATACCTTATAAAACAAATATGATTAGTTTTGTTGCAGATAATGCGTCAAATATGGTGGGAAAAAATAAGTCAGTAGCTGCAATGTTTTTAAAGAAAATACCCAATTTATTTGTAATGCGGTGTATTTGTCACATCTTTAATTTATGTACGTCTTATGCTTGCGCGAAGCTTCCTCGTGGGAAAAGGAATCTATAATTATTTTAGTAATGGTCCAAAGCGTTTAAGTCGATTGGAAGAATTTCAACACTTTGTGGAAGTCGAGCCGAATAAAATTTTACAGCCTTCTCAAACATGATGGTTATCATTACAACAAGTTGTAGATCGATTGGTACAACAGTGAGACTTTTTTTTATTGATGCTGTAACTACTAATTGTTTACTAATTGCAGATCAAATTTTAGCTCAACTAAATGATCTAACAACTGAATTATTTTTACACTTCTTATCATTTGTGCTACCGATATTCAATAATTTGAACCAAATGATACAATCAGAAGAGCCACAAATTTACAACCTTCTAAGTTCTGTAAATCTTGTTGTTAAAACTATTGCTGACTGTTATTTGGATCCTTATTATTTCAGATCTCGTGATGTTAAAGATATTGATTATAAGAATCCTCGGAATTTTTTACGTAATAACAAAATGTATTTTGGTGCGTATGTTGAAACATTTATGTTAAACGAAGAACAGTCTGTACCTGCTGATGCAATAAAAATTTTTCGACTTCGTTGCTTAGATTTCTACATTAAGGCTGTGAAAGAATAATCACTCGGATATCATTGGCTCATCCGATTTTAGAAAATTTGCATTTTATAAACCCATTAAAAATCCGATTGATTTCTACCATCACTCCAATAATGATTCGATTCCCAAATATAATATCGAGTGACAATTTACACAATTTGGACACTGAGAACGCTCAAAAATATTGAGTCTCTCGACTTTCAAAAGTTATCGGTAACGGAATTTTGAAAACAAGTTGAAAACCTTAAGTACCCTGATGGTTAGCGAATATTTCCATTGCTAACTATATTTGTTTTTAGTCTACTTAGTTTGCCTCATTCTTCTGCTAATGTAGAACGAAAATTTTCAGCAATTAATGACATAACATCTAATAAAAGGTCTAAATTAGGAGATGATTTACTCATCGGTTTGTTATATACTAAACAGCTGCGACGCAATAGTTCACGTTTTCATATTAACATAACAAAGTCAATGCGAAGTCGGTTCACTTCAGATATTCATAAAAATACTGAAAATGAACCTTAATATGGCAATTTCATCGCTTTAAGCGATAAATATTGAAAGTGCGACAAATTAATCTAAGTACAAATACTTAATAATATTAATTTATATAAAAACGCCTATTATAAAAAATTGATATATATTTATTATTTGTTATACATTACTTGTTCTATGTAAAAGTATTAATTTAAACTATTTTATTAAAATTAATTCATTAGAACTATTTCAATCAGTATTGCACGACTTATGATGCGAAGCATCAGAGAGTGCTTTACGATCGGAAAATTTTTCTCGCCTCACTTCGCCAACTATTTCAATCATTATACCTTTGTTGATTCACGGAATTAAGATATGTTGCACACCATTTTAAAGATAATTTAATAGAGATTAATTCCATAATTATCAAAAATTCATTTAGTTCAATAAAAACCGAACAAACATCAAAATCGTTTAAAAAAATTTCCTGTCCGTCAAGTATGAATCCCGTATACACGATAAATTGCGGAAAAATCAAGTATTTGAATCAATTTTTTTTTTAAATTGTTTAAAAGATTTGTAGATTTCCTATTGAAAATGGCTAGGTAACTCAGGGTCGTTTAATTACAGTTAATAAAAGAAGAAAAAGGCTGTATAACTATACACATATATATATATATATATATATATATATATATATATATATATATATATAAAATTAACATGGATGGTGATATATCCATACATTATACGTACATTTATTCCACCAGGGGCGCTAACACATTACCGTTCTAGTACAGCTGTTTTTTTTTTTTTGGGTTATTGATAATTGGTGAGCCTGAATTTTTTTCAATTCAGTTCTTTTTTTTATTTCTTTTTATTTTAATATATTTATTTTTTTGTTATTAATCGAGATATTTTGAGAAAATTCTTTTATAGTTATAAAAAATTACTAATATAATTGAAAAAAAAAAAAAAAAAACAACAAATTTTAATGACAGGAAATTGTATATTTTTTAAATTTATTCGTGCTTCCTGCCATTTTTTTTAATTACTATTTTATTATTTCACAATATATTAGCATTATGAGTCGTGCACTTTTGGATTTTCTAAATTTTTTAATACTTAATTCGGCCAATGGAATAAATTCCAGCCTGAATTAGTTTATTGACGTTATTGTGAAATTAGTTTATTGCGGCCGGTGTGCCTAGAATAAATAAATAATTTAACAATGAATTCAATGGACTCATTCATCTAGTGATTTTCAACGCGAGAAATTATTTTATTCGGGCCACTAAACCTTGAATAAATAATTCAGAGTTACAGAGAAGATTGCGGATAAGATTTGTGCAACGACTTTGGAGATCACGAGACTCGACGCGTAGTTGAAACGGTTGGTAGACGTGAGACTACCAAATTTGTTTACGCGGGACCAAAGGAAAGTTATTAAGTAATTAATTACAATTAATTCGGATATTTAATAAATCAATTAAAGGCCTTAATTAACTATAATTTACCTTCAGATATTTTCCGCAACCAAACGAAAATTTATGTCTGGGGTTCGGTTTTTATCAACGCTGTTGTTCAGCTTTTAACTTGTGATCTGCTCTTCTTCTTAAATGTCTCTACTTGTATTCCTCGTTTATCTCAATAGTCACTCACAATGGTTCTGAAATTATTAGTAACCTGTCAAGGATCAGTGCGCATTAGAATATATAATTAATTAATTAAACTATCGATCTATGGAGGCCTGAGAATCAAAATTTCAAATAAATAAATGAATTGCCTCGTCCCACGTGAAGTGGAAACAAACTTCTATAACTGCGCCTGATCAGTTCCGTCGTCCACCTCATTTCTAAATATATCTTGTTCCGCTCGGACATCTTGGTTCACTCCTGGAAACTTATCCCTACTCGTAACTTAAACTGTGGGAGTAGTGAATTTTCGGCTCTTAGTAATCCATACGACGCCCGGTGACAAGTCGCATGACTAACCTTAAATTTACGAGTTCAACGACCCGTTATCGACAGTGAATAATTTCAAATTTCAAATATTCTAATTTTCAGGAAGTTCTCATTTTCTCTGTTACAATACGTTTAATATATTAATCTTGATTATGTATATTTTTTTATTGAATAAAAAATGGAAGTAAATAATATACATATCTGCCATTGTCTTCTATACAAATTTTATCAAGGAAAAAATGCTCCTGAAGCTCAAAGAACAGTCTGTTCAACTTTAAGTGACAGTGATATTGATGACTCTACTTGTCGAAAATGGCTTTGGAAATCCACAAATGGGAATTTCAATTTAAATGATAAGTCAGGCTCTGGAAGGCCTTCAACAATCGATGCAAAGGCATTGCAAGAATCACTGGATTAATATTCGGCGCGAACGCAACAAGAACTTCCATAAACGTTAAACGTCGCTCAACAAGCTATTTCTGAAAGATAACGTGCTTAAAGTAAGATTCAGAAACAGCAAAATTGGTACCTCATGAATTAACCCGAGAACAACGAGAGAAACGAGTTGAAACCTGTCTGTCGTTGCTTTCACAGCAGAAAAAAATTTTTTTTTGTGGAAACTTGTAACAGGTGACAAAAAGTGGATTTATTATGACAATCCTAACCGTCTAAAAGATGCGGTAGACCCAGGACAACCAACGAAATCAACATCAAAACGTAATGTTTTTAGAGAAAAAAATATTGCTTTGTATTTTGTAGAATGAATGGGGCGTGCTAAATTGTTTGTTACTCAAACCAGGAAATATCGTTGCTGAAAAACGCCACAGTTGTCAATTAGCTGATAAAATCAACGAAAAAAATCTGAACGTCGGTTGACCCTGCGGGCCAGCCCCAAAACTTCCCGCTGTTTTCGGCCTCAAAGAGCTCGAAAACATTAGTGTAGATATATTTTCGAGCTCTTCGAGCTCGAAAATGCTATCACGTGCAATTGTTTTTTTACGATCTTTTCAAGCTCTAACAAGTTACCTGTTATGCTGAAGTTTGAAAATTTAAGAATCGAAAATCATCAATGAAGCGGTTTTTAAAATTTAGTTCCTGATTATGTTCAGTAAAATAAGTGTATTGAGGTAGAAATCAATGTCAGGGATCAAAATCAAGATTTAAAAAAGTTTTGACTCATGTAAGAAACAATAAAATATGAAATATCCGATAAAAATATTAAAAACTACGTTTTATCGATTTTTTTGTTGATAATATGATTTCAACTAAAAGCCAAGTTCGATGACATTATATGATCAAAAGAAACCATAAAAAAGATGAGTTGGTATGATATCAGGTACATTTTAGTACGTTATATTATGATTTATCCGGAAAAAATAACATAAAATGTTATTTTTTTAACTTTTCAACGCCGATATCTTTTGAACTAATCAATCGATTTTGATAGTTGACGTGGCACTTGGCGCGTTTTATTGAATTCTAGAGCTGATTAAAATTTGAAATCGATCGCGTCAGTCGTTTCGAAAATATTTAGAAAAAACCATTTTTCACCATTTCTTCCTCCCGCGATAACTCTCGAACGAATTATCCGATTTTGATGTTCGAGGTGGCAATCGACGCGTTTTATTGAGTACTAGAGCTGGTTAGATTTTGAAGTCGATCGTACAAGTCGTTTCTGAGAAATCAATAAAAAACTAGAAAAATTTTTTTTTTTTTCGTAATTCGCAAATATTTTCGAGTCTATTCGATCAAATAATCGGAAATTTTCAGGAAATTTGATGGCCAATAAGCTCTTTCGATTGCTACCTCAACCATCCAAATCGATTTATTAGTTCAAAAGTTACAAAGAGTTTACACACACACACACACACACACACACACACACACACACACACACACACACTCGGACATCATTCTGAAAATAGTCAGAATAGCTTCCTAGGACCTCAAAACATCGACATCTGATGAAAACTCGATTTTCGAAAATCGGGGTGAAAACAATAACTTCCCGAAATTTTTGAAAATCGTCGATTTTCTTAGCGGAAAGTTAAAAAAAAGAAAAGTGAGCTGAGAAGATTCAGTGGTCAAGTAGGGATAAGCCAGAACTTAGCCTCAGGGGGGGATACTAGAGAAGGAAAAAACGCAGGAGAAAGTGGAGCAGCCAGTAACAGGAAATGCAGGATAAGGCCTGGAAAGAAAGCCGAGAATAGTGGGGAACTGGCAAAACAGATAGCGGACAATAGTCGCAAGGATGGCAGCAAAGAGAGGTGGGGGGGATAAAACAAGCAGCAATCAAGATAACACAAGTTCAGATAGGTCAAATAAAAAGAAAGGAGGTAGGAAACAGTATGGAACGCACGCGGCAAAAAAAGTCGCAAACAAGCCGAGTCCTCTGACAGCCGAGAAGTGGTCTGAGGAAATTAAAGAGCGAAGCAAAAGGAGAAACACGATATACATGTAGAGAGACACGGACTTAGGAGAAAAAAAATCCAGAATTGGAAGGAATAATCAAACTAAGCTTAGGAGAGGTGGTGAAAATCAAAAGAAGTATTAAGATGGGGAAGGGCTACGTAATTCACCTGGATTCAATACAAACCAAGCTGAAAATCATGGCGAAAAAATCAGGGTTAAAAGGAAAGGGTCTCTAGGTTGATGACGACCTCACAGAGCGACAGGCTGAGGTGATATTGTGAATGGAGGCCGAAGTAACAAATTTGCGGAGGGACAGGCAAAATGCTAGATGGAACTACATGAAGGTGGAGCTAAACAATGTCTGGTGGGTTTGGGATGAAAAAAGGTGTGATATGAGAAGCATAACAGAGCTGCAAAGTGTACATGATCCCAGTAAAAGCGGACAGGGCTAGGGGTAATTTTCGATTCGGGCGAGACAGAAGGAAGGAGGAAGAACAAAAGAGGTAACAAGCTAACAGTTATCTTATGGAACATAGCAGGAATTAAAAACGCAGAGGAAGCAGTTTTTTGGAGCAGGCGGAGGTAGTAGTGCTGCAGGAGACATGGATGGTGGAAGAAAAAATAGAGGAGGCAAAAAAGAGGCTAAGCGGAGACCACCAGTGGTACTTCAAAGTGCTACCAAAGACAAAATGAGAAAAAAGGGTAGGGCAAGCAGTAGGAATTAAAAAAAGCATAGCAGAAAAGTTTGTCATCAGGGAATTGGAATTCGGTTAGCAAATAGAAATGAAAGACAAAAACGTTGAATGCACAATGATATCAGCCTAAAATAATGTGGGAATCAATTGTATGGAAAAGAACCTGAGAAGCATAATTGAAGAATGCATATGGAAGGAAAGAAATATATTTATGATTGGGAACTTAAACGCAAGGACGGGATCGGAGCCAGGCAATAGGAGGGAGGAGGAAGAACGAGGGAGGAAGGAGAAAGAATCGCAGGATACGCTTATAACCAGCGAGGGAAAAAGACTACTGAAGCTATGTGAAGAATTTGGATAAGCGTACTAAATGGTAGAGGGAATGGAGATAGATGTCCATAGGTGGTGGAGAAGAGGATAGCAGCACGGTCTTAGACCTGATAATAAGATCCGGGGAAACGGCTGAGATGGGAGTAAATGACCTGGAGGATATACCGAGAACAGAGTCGGACTATCGCCCTGTAAAAATGAAACTAGGGTGGAACGGAAACGCTCCAACTATGGAAAATAAAGCAAAAGGGGCAGATAGCAGAGAACAAGGATACCCATTTGAAGGTGAGATGGAGAAGGATGCAGACAAAGGGGACAGCAGATACTTATTCAGATGGAATAAGGATAAGATAGAGGAATACGGTGAGCAATGGATTAAGGAGTGGAAAGGTTTAGAAGGAGAAACAAATTAGAGCAAAATACTGAAGACCACGAAGACAGCTGCGAGACTTTGTGAGATGGAGAAAAGGATCTCAAACAAAATGAGATCCAGAGACCCTGGTTCGGCAAAGAATGTTAGCAGAAGAAAAAACAGATATACAAAGCGCTAAAATAATAAATGAAAAGAAGGGGAGAATGGAGCAAAAGCGAACTATACGCAGCAAGGGAAGAACACCGGGAGATATGCAGGGAGAAGCAGAATAATTGGCAGGAAAAAAAGAGGGAGAAAATAAACAAAAGCAGGAATATGTCACAGTGGTGGGTGGCAGTGAATGCATTCAGAAGGAAGCCCAGAGGGGAAGTTAGTAAGGAAATAAGCAAAAGGCAATGGGTTAACCATTTTCAAGGAGTATTGGCCAGTACGCAGATAATGTAGCAATGATAGGTGAGAGTGAAAAGAATATAAAAAAAATGCTGGAGAACCTGAAAATCTATGCGGACAAAAACGGGCTGAAAGTGAACGCGAAAAAGCCTCAAGTTTTGAGTTTTTAGATCTGGACTTTCTTTAAATAAATTTTCTTAAAAAAACTTTTCTTAATTTTCTTCAATAATTAATGTTTTTTCGATATTTTTCTTCGTTATCAACTTCACAATTGATTTTCTCGACATCAAAATCATTTCGAAGATAATGTTTTTCATAAAAGAAATGAAGCTTGTCACTAAAAAAAAATTTTTATTATTGGAGAAATGATTGAAAACTAAAGAATCGCTCATTATGCGATTTATGGCAAAATCAATAAATTTAAAGCTTCGGAACACTAAGAAAGAAAAATCGCAGCGCTTTGCAATTTTCACGGGGTTTTTTAGAACACTTAGAGGTTGAAGAAAAAGCGACGGCATCTTTTGTTTATCCGTTAGATCCAAAAGTATACCAAGATTTTCGGAAATCCTTAAATATGCGAATTTTCAACTGTTTTTTAATCAACATTATCGCTTCAAAAAAAATTTTTCCATCAAAAACCGCTAATCGTATAATATAGAGAATGTTTTGCAATATTCAAAACCCTACTTCCATTCTCTGTACGACCACAATGTCCCGAGTTATCAATTGTCAAATCAAAAATGCACTTTTCTGCTTTGATCAATGAAAACTCGGCACCAAACCATCGTAGAGACTTTTTGAAGGCAGAAAATTAAAGGGCATACAATTTTCTAAAAAAGTTATAATGGCCTATTATTAAAAAAAATTTATTGAAGCCCATAGACTTTTTAAAGACGAGCAAAAATTTGGAAAATTTTTTTTGCATCAATTTTCTTAGGATTACTCCGGAACCGTGCATGATAAAAAAAAATTAAAGTCCAGATCTGAAAACTAGAACTTGAGGCTGCAATTTGCTTTTTTTTATTTTTACTTTACGACCATTTTTTACCGAGTTAGACCATGTTGGAATTCACTCAAAAATTTAGAATTTTTTTTATATCCCTTAATTTTTGTGACCAGAGTATGAAAACGGAATAAGTAAGAAAATATTCTAATTATGGTCGCCACATTACTGGGAGACTTAGATATGTCTGGAAATTGCGAAAATATTTGAAATTTCAGGAACTTTTTGATAAATTTATGGCCACTATGGCTCATTGAAAATAATCAAATAATCTTTCAATTATATTTTTTGCTTTCAATAATGCTCAATGACAAAAATTCTTTATCATACTATAAAATAAATGTTGTAACAAGATCAAGTCTTAACATTAATATTTAACGGTTGCTCGAAACAATACAAAAATTCGATAAATTTATTTTCAAAAATATTAAGCGACCTGTAAATATTAATATTTTAAGTTCAAACTTTAGTATGCTTCTCTACGACCTACTAAGAAATGTTCGAACTAGTGAGAAAGTAAAGATTTAAAAAAAAAAAATTGAATTTCGATGATTTTAGAAATTTCAAAAATTCTTGAGCAACCTTTAAAAAATTTTGTATCGAGTTAAAACTTTAGCAGAGAGCTTTCAAATACTTCACACTTACATTTTTCTGTGTGAGCTTCGAAATAAAAAAAGTCGAAAAAAAATTGTCATTCTAATATATATATTAGGGTGGCGCAAAAAAACCGACTATATTTTTTTTTCTATTCTTTTTTTTCTATTCGATGTTTTAAGAAGCCTCTCTAAAAATCAGTTCGATAAAAAATTCTTAAGAGGTCGCTCACAAATTTTGAAAATATCAAAAATGATCGAAATTTGAATTTTTTGTTTCAAAACTTTTTCTTTCTCGTGACAGCAATAGTTTATATTTGTGAAATCATGACTACGCTGAAAATTGAAGCACAATATTTAAGTATTTAAAGCTGGCTCAAGAATTTTGAATGTTTCTGAGTACTGTCTTTTGGTCGTTTTTGAGCGACCTTTGAATATTAAAAATAAAGCTTCTCGATTTTTTCACCATCAATTTGCATGACAATGAATAAAAATATAACCCGAGAAATAGAAATAATAAGTCATTCACACACTTTTTTATTTTTTAATTCAATTTTTATGTTTTTTGGCTTATTCAAAACTTACCAAATTTTATTGTTTAAAACTGTCCTGTATATTTTTGGTTATGAAAATTTTATATTTTTAAGAAATGACAATAATTCAGTTATAAAAAAATACGAAAACCAATTCAAAGTATTAGTTACATATTATCAGTTAACATTCAAAATTCTTGAGCGCCGTTAAAATATTTGAATTTTGAGCTCAAATTTTCAGCATAGTCATGATTTTACAAATATGAACTATTGCTGCCACAAAGAAGAAAAAATTTTGAAATAAAAATTCAAATTTCGATCATTTTTGATATTTTCAAAACTCGTGAGTGACCTCTTAAAAATTTTTTATCGAGCTTATTTTTGGAGAGGCTTCTTGAAACATCGTAAACTAACGAATTTTCATAGGAGACTCGAAAAAAAAAAACAGTCGGTATTTTTGCGCTACTCTAATATATATATATATATATATATATATATATATATATATATATATATATATATATATATATATATATATATATACATATATATATATATATATCCTATGCTATTTGTTTACGTATTGCCATAGTATAGATATATATATATATATATATATATATATATATATATATATTGAATCAGCCAGCAGTGTAATGAGACGTGGCAAATATTTTTCGATTTATTGTACTTGGGAGGAAATTCTTCCCAAGGATTGACGTCATAATTCAGATGAAAGTTTCCCGAATTATTGTAATGATTATTTAAATTATCATTTATTATTTTAAATATTTATGAAAAATATTTTAAGTTTAATTATTATTTATGTTATTTAAATTAATTAGTTTCTATTATTTAAATTATTAATATACCCTAGTAGTCAATCAGTTTATTCTTTTATTAGTATAAACAATTATTAAGCCGATAATTGTTTTTAAAAAAGAATTTATTTTATTAATATAAATAATTATTCATCAGTAAAAAGGAATTAATTTTATTTACTATTGTGTGTATTGTATGTAAATTTCTCATTCGCAAATTTATAGTTTGGAACTTGGGTTTGTGACACTGTATTGAGTGTGAGATGAGAGTGGTGTCACCATATTTTTCTCTGTCTCTAACACATACAGAGAACAACCCGGCTTGTACTTATTATTATTGTTTAAATGACTTCCGACGATATTATCTTTTTTTTGTTTAAATGAATTACAGCTTTATTTATTAATTAATCAATTACATATTAAATTTATATACTACTTCATTCGGAATTCCTTTGTTTATATATTCCACCCGCAGGAATTAAATTATTATCATTTTGAATTTTATAAGGCTGAATAGCCAAATATTACTGATTATGGTTTATATGTAACTGCAAGAAATTTTGAATTATTTTATTATACTATATATTTGTGAAAATCAATAGTTATCAGGTAAATCTAATATTTATTTTCCTAAATCTGTCTTACTATCTGCAATTTATTTTCAATATTCATTTACTATTTCTGTAATTTATTGCTATCATTTTCTGCACATTTAATATTTATGAATTCATTCGATTGTTAATCCGCCTTGTCAGCAAACTGCTCGCTCGGATTTTCCTCTCGCAAATTTCCCCCTGGATAATGATTTTTGTCTGTTTTGAACAAACGGTCTGGATCTCTCATGCACTAACCCTGCCTGAGAAGCTGGTTCAGGCACAATTATTATTTATTTATTATTTATATTATTGACTCTTTTGAATGTTTATTTAAATTAAAGTAATTATAATTTGTAGAATCATTTAAAATTTGATATACCCGTGGGTGACCGCATAAGATACCGGGTTCATTCGCGTCTCCGTCCGGAATATTTATATGGTTTACATTATAAGTTATAAAAAAAGTTACAATAAAGAAAACAAGGAAACATTTTTGAGAAAAGAGATAACTTTTTTACATCCATTATGGTCCATTAAGACATCTGTAGGATCGTTAGGTATGCCAGCTCATTTCTGTTTTAATGGTATCCATTGCACTCGATCATAAGGTGTTTAACGAAAAATGGGTCACTACATTTTTTGAACATGGTACAAGGTTCGTTCGAGAGTAGGTAAGAATGACTTAGCTGCGTGTGGCCAATACGGATTCCTATTATTACCCGCTGCAACCACCTGCTGAGTTTTGAAATTGCTTCTAAGATGTTTTTTCTGAAGTCATGGAGTTTACTTGGCAATTGCGATCAGATTATTTTCCAGTGGTTATTGATCGCATTGTGAATAAGTTTTTTAGCTTTCGTATGTGTTAGTGGTGAATTCGGTGGGCACTCTTCAGAAGTCGCGGCTTTAGCCGCCCGATCTGCAAGTTTGTTTTCCAGGATATCAATGTGTACCGAGGTCCAAACGAAGCTAACTTGCTTTTGTAGAGATTATCTAGAGCTTGGCAGATGTTTTGGATAATAGGGTTCGTAGTAAACTGGTTTTTAATGGCTATTAAACAAGACATCAAATTGGAGAAGACAGGGCTCTTGACAGTATCATGATGATCTAGGATTATTTTGAAAGTGTGCAAAATCACCTTAGCTACACAGGTAAAGATAAATCTGCTGTCACTTACGCGTTCCTTCGCTATTTGGCCAGAGTTGATAACTACCAAGCATCCCGCATTTCCTCTGATGATAGGACCATCAGTGTAGTATTTGACGCAGAGCGTACATTTGTTACGAAGCTCGCAGAAGAGTAATCTCAAAGCTTTTGGAGTTGTCGTGTGGCGATCAAGGTCGTTCAAGTCTGTATTCACGGAGATATGTAAAGAATGGCATGGTGGATAATCTAGGGATCGTTCATGTATAGTTGGTAGGGTAATCCCGGGCTCTACAAAGTATTGCGATATCTGAATTCTAAGTTGTTGCGATGAAGTTCCCTTGAGGTAGCGATTGGGTTTTGCGCCCGTGTAGATACAGTCAAATTCAGGATTGTTAGGAGTTATGGATATTGAGAGGGCATACTGGAGGCATAGTTTTGCCCTGCTGATAGTTAGAGGGTTTTCTAGTTTCGGCAAGAACTCTATAGGTCAGGCTTGTTCTGAAGGCTCCAAGGCAGATGTGGCATGCAGAGTTCATGACAACTTAGAGAGTATCCAAAAGCGAATAATTCGCTGAATCGTACAGTATGAAATCGTGATCAAGCTTCGATTTGATGATACCCGTAAATCCTCCATAGGGCTTTGGTGCTACTTCTCCGTTTTTTTCCTGCTAAGGTCTTCAAAATACGCAGTCGCTTTTGACTCTTGTTCTGTAATGCAACAATATGAGTCTTTCATGTGAGTTTACGGTCAATCGTGAATCCCAGGGTTTCAATTGGATCTCGTTTTTGAATTGGTTGATTATTTAAATAGAGTTTGAGAACTTTTTTTGTGTCTTGTTTTGAATCCAGATTATCATGTATTCCGATTTAGTAGCTAAAAAAGTAAAGCAGCACCTGTCTGCCCAAGCTTGTTAGCCCTTCGGAGCGTTTTGTACAATGTAAATGGTGGATTCAATGTTTTTTTCCCAGAATGTTATCGAAAAGTCATCGATAAACAGACGCCCTCGTAGCGGAGATTGTACGATTCGTAAGGCAAGGTTTATTGTAACCGTGAAGAGAATGATGCTGAGTACTGAACCTTGTGGCAATCCGTTGATGGATACTAAGCTGTAAAGGGTTTCATGAATCCTTACTTTCATGCTATGGTCAGTCAGAAAGTTGATGACGTAAGCTATGAGATTGCCCAAAAATCCTTATGAGATCATAATTTTAATAACCTTATGTATCGATGTTCACTCGTACGCTTTCTCTATGTCGAAAGTCACCTTAAGGAGGTGAGCATGGTCTGCGAGAGCCTCACAAATATTGGCTTTGACGCTGACTAAGTAGTGAGTGATAGACCTGAACTACATGAACTACACTGATGGTGTGCGAGTCCTCTTTTTCGAGTCACCATCTGATACACAAGCAAATCATTTTTTCCCATAATTTACAAAAATTGCACGCCAGTGAAATCGGTCAGTCGTTAGATGTTTTCGTATAATCATTATTTAGCTTAAGGATTGAGATACCCATAGCTTCTCTCCCTTGATTGGAAAAGAGTGTGACTGCCAAAGATGATTATAGATTACTAATAAGTACTCAAGGTATGAGTGGGGATGATTCTTGATCAGTGCCTTTGGCGTGCCATCCGGTCTAGGACTGGAGTTGCGAGGCTTGGAGATAGCTTGCAGTAGCTTGTTGAAAGTGAGGGGGCTGTTGATATAGCCTAGATTACAGGTTGATTCCCTATCTATAGGATGTGACTTAGGCGTGGTATAGGATTTACTTCCAGCGGGGTAAGATATTCTTGAATTTAATGCGAATGCTTCGGCCAGGATGTTGGCTGTTTCCTGGGAGTTCTTAATTATCTTACCATTAGGATCCACGATGTTTGATGTGTGTTTGATGTGTATAGGAGAAAGTTCGGGAGAAATGCGTCCGATTTTATTCCATACAACTGCTAAAGGTGTTTGCACATTGATTGTAGATGTGAAGTTGTTCGAGCAATTTAATTTGCTTGATTTAACGGTGCGAATAGCAACTGCTTGACATTTTTTAAATACAGCCATGTTTTCTACGCTAGGATTCTTTTCATATTTACGGAAGGCTTTTTTGAGTCTTTAATTGCAGCTTGACAATCAATGTTTCACCGTGATACAGATTTTCGTCGCATTAACCCTGACGATTTGAGGATAGAATCGTTGGCTGCTGCAGTTACGACGCCAATGAACGGTACAATGATCTCATTGGCTGTCATGTTTATGAAAGATGAAGGCTCAGGAAGAGAATATTTCTTTTCGTTAAGAATGTCGTGAACTAGTTTCCAGTTAGCATTCGTTGTAATCTATTTTTGAGGGAAGTACGATGCATCATTGATTGTCCGTTGGAGGTTGATTTCAATTGGGTAATGGTTGCTGCTGCAGTCGTCCTCATGGGCAGTTTATTCAAGGTCACTAGCTATAGAAGATGAAGCGAAGGTGAGATCAATGGAACTTTGTTTGGCTGATTTAACGTCAAAGTGTGTGTTTGACCCGTTACTGAGGAGGACAACATCATCGAGCTTCTTGCACCAGATTTCTATAGTTTTACCTCTGCCATCTGTATTTTCAGATTCCCATAACGAGTTGTGAACATTAAATCCTCCGCAAATGATGAATAGCGTGGGTAGCTGATTAACAAGATCACGAAGCTTGTTCTTATTCAGTGGTCTACCATTTGGGAGGTATATGCTGCAGATAGTGAGAGGTTGAATTGTTCGAACACTCACAGCCACAGCTTCTAGAGGGTTGTTGAGTTGAAGCGTTTCTATCATCCACTTCAAATTTATACTCTTATCTTAATTGTGTCCATCATTCTTTTGTACTTTCTAATTTTCCTGTTTTTTTGTTACTCTTTTTTTTTATTGTTACTAGTCTTAAAATTGTTAATACTTTTGTGGAAGTTAGGCAGTGGTAAGAGGTATAATTAATAGAAGGAGTTAAATTAATTATATAGAGGATGAATATGTATATAATAGAGAAGAAGGTATATCTAATTAAATCAACATTTAAGTATTTTGGAGCTTAGCAAATTCATAAATAACTGATTTATCGGCGCCGAAATCGCGCGTAGTCGATCAACTGATGGGTCGTATGTATCGATGTACGTATGAGCATTGTTCTATCTCCTACACTCTCCCTTAATGCGAATCCGTACTCATCATCATTATGTTTCACTCATTCCTAGCGACTTAGTGAGTTATGAGTGTCTCACTTTTGCCAATGATTTCGTAAAGATATCAGCAACCATTTCGTATGTCGGTAGATATACAACTTTAATTATCCTGTCACAGATAGCCCCACAAAGTTAAAATGTATCCTGACATGTTTGATACGATCATAGTATCCCGTAGTCGTTGTTAATTGTACAGTGCCTTGGTTGTCGCAATATAATAGTCTGGCTGATAAGTTTGGCGATCCGAGTTCATATAAGAAACCTTTTAGATGTATTGACTCCTTCGTTGCTCCGATGAGTACTCTGAATTCCGCTCGCGTCTTAGATAGAGCTACTGCTCGCTGTTCTGCGTTGAAATACGCTGTCATAACATGTAATTGGTGTATTTTGGCTCCTATTCCAGCCGCCAACGCCGTTATTAGCCTAACTGATCCTTGTCTTGCCACTAGGGCAAATGTTTCTTCATAGTCGATGCCTGGTCTTTGCGTGAATCCTCTGGCTACTATTCTAGCCTTTCCGCGCTTTATTATTCTGTTTTTGTTCATCTTATTCTTTAATATAACCCTCGATCCAATTATATTTTTGTCTTTCGGTCATTCAACTATCTCCCAGGTGTCGTGATCCAGGTGTGATCAGACTTCTTCTACAAGTGCATGTACTCACTCGAGCGATTCTTCCACGTGGATTGCTTCATTTAAGTCAATATCCTCTGTCATTACCGTTTCTTCCATGAATGTTGTCTCCATAAATTCTATTTCATGTTCGTTTCTATCATTTCGTTCGTGGTTCGGCGATTTTTCAGATGCTCGACCTGTTATCTCACTTTGAAGTTTCTTATCTTTGGGGTATAGCGATGTCTCGAGCAATCTTTTTTCACCGTGATTCTCATCGTCTGTGTCGTGGCTGAATACGTCGTCCTGTTCTCCTTCCCTTTCGTATTCTGGTGAATTTTCTTTATCTGTTAGATTTTCCCGGCTTGAAGCATGATTGGAGGCTATACTAGAGATACTGACGTATCTGTACATTTCCTTTGGTCGTCCCGGTTTTCCGGTCTTTAATTTCGTTGGTCTACCTAGTGCACGTCTTATGTGCGATCACGGTTCATACTCCTCGCATGACTGTTCATTCGCAGCAATTCTCCCTGGCTCTTGGAGGTGATCTTCGTGTGAATGTCCGTAGTCTATATCAACAGGCAATACCTGTATCTTGGTTTCAAAGTCGAGTCTTCGATTATTTCTATGTCTCTCGTTATGAAGATTTCCCTCGTATCATTTAATTTGATCCTGTATACCTTAACCATTGGCGAATATCCTATCAACTTTCCTTCTATCGCTTTATGATCCAATTTTCGTCGTCCTGCTCCTATGCTTAGTACAAATGCCTTGGATAAAGGCAATTCCTCTTAAATGTTTCAGGACTGGTTTTCTTTCAAACCATAATTCGTGTGGTATTAGACCTCGAAAGCTTCTGCTAGGGTACCTGTTCCTCAGGTAATTTGCCGTATGTATTGCTTCTCCCCAATGCATCGTAGACAGTTCTGACTGTATTCGCAGGCACCTAGCCATTTCAACGATGGTTCTGTTCAATCGCTCAGCTACTCAGTTTTGATGACGTGTATACGCTGTCATCAAGCGTCTTTGGATGCCTTCGTGACTCAGATATTTATTGAATTGTTTGTTGCAATACTCGTGTCCATTTTTGAATTTCAACCTTTTTATTTTCATTCCAGTTTGTCGCTCAGCATAGTTTTTAAAATCCTTGAATGTTTGAAATACTTAGTCTTTTCTTTTTAGTAAGTACAGCTCACACCAACCGCTGTAGTCATCAATGAATGTTACAAACTACCTATTTCCACCTTCTGATCTAGTACTTGATGTCTGGCACAAGTCTGTATGTACAATATCTAGTAACGTTGTGCGTCTTACCATCCTTGGTGTGAATGGCTTCACCGTTATCTTACCTCGATAACGAGCATCACACGACGTTTTTCCTGACGACAGTTTTTTTATCCCTGTGGTTCGATCTCTTGATAGACTGACAACGGCATCCATATGTAGATGTCTAAGTCTCGCGTGCCACTTTGAATCGACCACTAGCATAGAGACTATTATTATGATCCTCCTTGACTTCTGTGATACCTGCTTCTTTTTTCGTCCAGAATTTTACCAATCAATGTTTCCATGTTGGGTAGTTCGTCTCTGGATCGAATTGCACACCTGAAGTTGTTAAAGCTAGGTGGTAACCTTCTGAGAATTAGCCCCACCAGCATATCACTTGGTATCTCAATCTTCATACTCTCTAGCTGCCCAACTGCACTCGCAAAGCCGTCTAGACGTTTTCGAAATCTGTCATCCTCGTCGATTTTAAATGACGTAATGTCTGTTAATAGTTCGATCTTCCTTACGTGTCCCTTTAAAGCGTGGACAGACTGAAGTTCATCCAGAACTTCTTTCACCGTGTTGCATTTTGACACCGATTTTTATTCCGCGTTCCCAGTAGATAGTTTGATGTCTGCCTTTGCCTTCACGTTGTTGGTCTTCCATTTTGCCAAATCACGTGGCGTTGCGTCACTTCCTGTTGGAATTGGAGTATCGCCGCTTACGTAACCCCATCGGTCATGCTTCACCAGAATTGACCTCATCCTCACCTGCGAGACGTCGTAATTCCTTTTGTCCAGCATCTTGATGCGCGAGTAGTTTAAACTATTGCGCACACATGTTGCGCATATCTCTGCATATAACTCTACTCTGACTATTTCTCATGATCTTGCAAAGACTCTCTCACAGACTTCATGAAATGTCTATCTTATTCCTCAAAATATGTTGTTTTTCAAGTAAAATGCCGTTGGTTTGGTTTTGATATCGTGAAAATCAATATTTCTGTCACTTTTTCTTTAGAAAAAGTACAATTTCATAAGTTTTTCTTTTCATAACGATTTCTTAATATTTCAAAACCATTAGGAATAAAGAAGTTATTGGGCTATTTGAAGAGAATATTATATCAAAGTTTGGCGCCAATTATAAGTCAATCTATATTATAGAACACGAATGAGAACTGTTTTACTGTGTGGGGTCCACTGAACCCAGTGTGTTTGCTATGAAATGATTCTGACGTATGTCCTCAACAGGTCAAGCTTTAAATTTTACGCTTTGCACTTGCGTAAGTCTGGAATTTTCCTGTTGGTGCTTGCGTAAAATTTTCTTTCATCACAAGGGTCATGACTCTCTACGAAAGACGATCCGCTTGAAAGTTTAATTAGATAACAACGGATAGATCACTTGATAGTGACAATTTTACCCAGTTAATCTTATAAGCTTTTGGTACCTACGTCTATTGCTGCGAAACAGGTTAACTTGGAGATTTGAAAAAAACATTATTGAGTATTTTCTAATTTTTGTTAACAATAACTGCAAAAAAAGAATTTGTTTGACCGTAGTAGTTATGAAACAGTTAAAAACAAACCTTATTTTATTCAAATCATTCTGACAATCGATAGAATGTTAGTTATTGATTATTGATTTATTAATTAAATTAAAATAACAAGTAAGTTAAATGGTTGAAAGATAAATGGAGTATTTCAAATTTCGAAACGTTCAAAGATAGTCATCGAATAAACATTTCACACCCGAGTCGATTCCGTGCCTCAAAAATTTGATTTTTTGTGAACCAAAAAAGTGTTTTGTTTTTGTTCAATTTATATCTCTACAAATATACTTTTTATGAGGTCCAGCAATGAAACAAATTGCTCAGAAAATCAAAATTTTTATTTTTACATTCCTGAATCATTTTTCCACTATCCAGAATAATATTACAATGAGTTAAAAAAATTTCACGACTCTGCTTTCACGTGCTCGTAACAGCCCGTTCAGCCTATTCTTATGACTCCATTGCTACTTATAATATAATATGAATGATTCAACAGTAATGATTTACACGAATAAGATGAGCACTACAGAGAAGTCTCTATTACATCGCCACTTACTGCCGAATGTCGAAAATATGCCAAGAAATAGTTAATGGTCTTTTTATCTTGCTGTAATAGTCCAGTTGGCCAGGAAAAATATTGTTTATTTGCAACTTCACTTTAGATGATTGGCGCTAATTTTTTTTTTCTTAGACTCATATAACATTTCTAAATTGATTCAATTATATAAAAAATAGCCTTTTTGAAACTAGCTTTAAAATTAAACATCTCGAAAAATATTGAGAATGTGTTAAGACATAGTACAAGTGAATTCTACACGAAGAAAGAAAAACAGTAACCATTGCTGTGCCGACCAATAATTTGGTCAGTACACTATACAAAATAACAAAGTTTCTTTCAAAACCGTAAGTATTACTCTAGCGGCAGCAATGGTTACTGTCTTCGACTGCAGTCAGTATTAGTGAGCACATGACGGGGACAGCGGTAGTGACTTTACAAATATTAATCGTTTACCTCTTGGAAAGTAATCATCACGTTTTATACTCGTGTTTTTGCGATACATCAGAATTCTGAGTTGTTGAAACTTTGCTTTTGTGACTAATGCAGGGTGCAGTAACCACTCATGTCATAAACCACAATCATAATCGCACACTATCAAACATTAACTGGTCAAGTAGTACAACTCAAATTAATAAATAAAATGAACAAAATAATAGTGTGCCTGAACCTGCTTCTTAGGCTGGGTTAGTGCATGAGGGCGCCAGCCTGTTTTTACAAAACGGGAAAAAATTATAAAATATCAGGGGAAAGATCACGGGACAAAATCTTGAGCGAGAATGTATGCACGAAGCGGAATGACACTCAAATTTATTTCATTAAATAATTATATACTTATTATAGCCAAATAATAATGATGACTAATTAAGCTATCCCCAAGAAAACTTAGATTAAAAATTTACTTAACATTAACTTACACAAAGAAAACCCTTATCTTTTTCTTTATTTATATTAATTACTCTAGGGAGGGAAAAATACGGGTATTTACGCATATTTAGCAACACTGGGTTGCAAACAATCACATCACAGAAATTTTAGCCAGATAAATAACCATTACTTTACATTAATTATTCATAATAAAAATCATTAATATAAAACAAAATCATATAAACTTCTGATGCCATAATACTCATTTATCTTTGAATAATAACATTAATCATTAATAATACTCAAATACAATTTGGTAATATCTATTTAAATACTGTTATTTGACAAAATGCTTAGTACGCTACTCTCGCTAATCCGGCCAGAAATTTACTTAGCGTATTTACACAACCTGTGCACCAAACTCTGGGACATACACTGAATATCTTTAATTTATTATTATAATAATAACTCGGGTTGACAAATACACTGGAGAACAATGTATTTTAGTCAAATTAGATTTGTTTCAGGCAAATAAATTCCATACTTGAATGGACTCAATCAATACTTATTTGAGACAAAGATAAGGTTCATTTGAATGAAATAATACTTTGTTTAGAGTTATAACGTAAATCGTTCAAATACTCGCGATGGGAAAAAATATTCTAAAAAAAAATTTTGAAAAAAGCCAAATTTGTCAAATTTTTAATTCTTAAAATTCGTCAAAATTGACGATCGACATAAAATTTTTGTCTCAATTTTTTTTGTATTACACCCTCTACTTATTTTAAAAGATTCGGAAATTTTCAGACCTGTTTTGTGTTTTTGCAAAAAAATGAATTTTTGAATTTTACTGACAAAACAATTTTTTTTTTCTTGAATTTTTTGTTAAGTAAAGTTAAGCAATCATGTAATTGAGTAAATTTCAGCAGTGAAAATTTCACTTACTGTCATAATAATGTGAAAAAGACCATCATTGACGGTTATGTTCTTATTTATTTTATATCTATTGATTGTAGTTTTTGATTATTAAAGAATATAAATTTTCGAGCTTTGTTAACATCTTTTTTTTTTTTTTTTTTTTTTATTTTTAGCTAAGTCAAGTTGAGAAATCAATCAATTTTGTGAATTTCAGCAGTAAAAATTTCGCTTAATGACATACTGATGTGGGAAAAGACTAATACTGATGTTTATAGTCTAACTCATTTGATATCTATCAAATATAATTATAATATTTCATATAATAACGTGAAAAAAGACCATGAGTGACAGTTATATTCTTATCTCTCGACATCTATCAAATAAATAAGAATATAACCGTCAATGGTGGTCTTTTTCACATTATTATGACAGAAATTGTAATTTTTACTGCTGAAATTTACTCAATGACATGATTGCTTAACACAGTTCTGAAAATTTCAGAATCTTTTAAAATGAGTACAAGGTGTTATACAAAAAAAATTGGGCAAAAAATTTTATGTCAATCGTAATTTTTGACGAATTCCAAGAATTCGAAATTTGACGCATTTGTCATTTTTCAAAATTTTTTTTTCCATAGCCTCAAGTATCCCTTTCAAAAAAAGATTTAGATCGTTATTGTAACTATTATAGTTTTCGAGATATTGAATGAATAAAGTTGAAATACTGAAAATATCGCGAAATTTTTAATTTTGCATAATTTTTGAAGACAAATTTGCCAATTTTTTTCCTTTGGCAAAATTGCGTTATATGGTAATAGGAAACTTCTAACCAAAATTTTTCCAAATCAAAAGGGATCGATTTCAACCATTGGTCGATTTGACATGGAATGACCCATATATAAAAGAAAAATATAATTTAACTAATGAACAATAATAATTTTCAATTTAACAAAATAAACAAATTATCTTATCTGAATTAATATAAATAATAAATTAATAACAATAATTTGATGCCGTGTTATCTCTCAATAGGTTAGAAAAAAAGAAAGATACGGGACTACCCTCAGTCACACTCAAATGAAATAAATTATTTTATGGTAATAATGATTTATATAATAATAATCACTAATAAATTAATTAGTTCAATTGGTCGCTGGAGTAAATGATATAAATTTAGATTTTGCAAACCATTATTTCCAATAAAATGAATAATAATAATATCCTAAAGATTATTCATAAATATTGCATGTGATAAATAATAATTTAAATCATTATTTTCATAGTCCAGAAATTTTTCATCGGAACAATGACATCAGTACTGACGGAATTTCCTTTCCCCAGTACGGTGAGATCAACAAATATTCGCTGCGCTTTACTACTACCGGCTGATTGAGGATAGATATAGACATATGTATACATGATACGCAAGAACTACTAAAAAAAGTAGAATCTATACATCTATATATGCTATCCTAATGATAATAAAACAAAAAGAAATCTTAACAATAGACTTTCAATTATTTTGACAACTAGCTATGTATCATCCAGGATGTTTATTAATTAATTAACAATATTCATCCGTGTGTGATCCACATACGTGGGTTTTTCACCGCGGCGATCAACAACTACCGGGCGTTATCAAGTGAAAATGCGACAAAAGAATTACAAAGTACTAACTCGTGGATGTTCCCAACATACAGAAAAATTAGGTCCAAGCAATTGTTGCACAATTCACCCAGTGAATTTATCAATTTGTATGAATGAATTTTATAAACTGATAGCATCTACTCGCCATCACACACCATATCTGTCTAATTAGTTTTGGGCCCATCCACCTGTTGGTCGCCGATAGGACGCTTCGATCGCCCTTAATTATTATTCTTATTATCATTATTATTTCTCCAGCCCTGGGCCTGACTAAATCAAACAAATAAAATATAAAAATGCTTTTTCCTTGCCTGAATGATACATGTATATAGTTAATTAAATATATCTAATATTTATTTATCCAAAATTTATATTTTCAAATTATATAGTAAATTAAATAATTATTATTTTTAATTATAAAATCAGCGTCGATAGTGTACGGAAAGTATCGATTTTTCCCCTACTTTGCAGTCAATGTTTCCTATTACATCGATACCCGGCTGTAAATTTTTGTCATAATCAGATATTAAATATGGGTTGAGGAATAATTTCATTACATATTATGCTGCCCAAATATTTCAAAATCCTAAATAAAAACTTGAAACTAATAAATATTATCAATTTATATTTTTAAATTGTAAATTAAAATTAATTCAAACACGTGCTCACACATACACTGCGCGCATGCGCCAGTTTGCGAGCAGACAGCTGTCTTACCGCCAGAGTAATGGTGGAAAGCCCGCGTAACAATTCAAATTCAAGCTTAATAGAAAATTTTTTCATCTCACAAATTAATTATTAATAAATAAATTAAATCGTTACGTGACATAGTTATCAACTCTGATTTGAATAATGGCACTGTACCGCCATTTGTTAGCTACAAACAAATATATGTTTGAATGGAACAAATGGTTTTGTTCAGTCAAATTAATCTATTTATTTGGCTCAAATAAATTGTTCTCTCAGTGTATTCCACTCAATTATCGTGATGCATTCTAGTGAGGGACCAGCGATAAACGATGCAAAAATTGATAATACTATAACGTATACCGTAATTAATTTCCGCGACGGAGACGCGGATCAACCGGTAAACCGTATGCGGTCGCCCACGTGTTAAAATAATAATAATAAATAATTATTAATAAATGATACTAAATGATTTTAAATATTTCCCTCGAATTAAAATAAATAATAAGTTTTAACAATAATAAAATTATAAATAATAAATTCTTGGTGTGCCTGAACCAGCTCCTCAGGCTGGGTTAGTGCACGCAGGCGCCAGACCGTTTATCCTAAAACGGACAAAATTTTATTCAGGGGAAAATCTGCGAGGGAAAAAATCCGAGCAAGTGGCTCACGACAAAGCGGACAAACAATTGAGAAAAATGAAATAAAATGAATAATAATAAAAAGAAAGATAGTAAATATATAATAAATAATTATATTACAAATAATAAATATTATCAGAAAAATGAAATTAATTAGTAGGAAAAGATTCAGGGAAAATAAATATTAAATTTCCCAGACAGCTGTTGGTTTCCGTATTTTAATTTTCAACACTAATCAATATAATTAATAATATTTTACAATAAATAGTTTTTGTTAAATTAACCACGATAATGACACTCGGTGGTTATAAAAAAAATAATACAAATATATAAACTCAATAACTTAAAATAAATAGAATTTAATTTAAAGTAATCAATAATTTTAATTATTAATATTAAGTATATCAGAATTCCATTTGAGTCTCCCCAAGAATAAATAATATTAATATAATATTTCCTTTTTATATATATCTCCCACTCGTGAGAGAGAGAAAGATACGGTGTTTTAATTCTCACTCACGCTCAAAAAGAAATAAATTCCTCAATGTGAAATAAATTTATTAATTTTAAAATAAAAATATCAATAATAATTTTATGACCGCTGGGGTAACAGATAATCAAAATAAAATAATATGATGCTATGCAATTATGTTAAATAATAATAAACGTAAATAATAATGGATAATATCATACAGATATTTTTAATAAAATAGAAAAATAATAATTATATTAACTCGGGAATTTTTCATCCGAGTGCTGACATCAGTGCTTGAGGAATTTGTCCAAGCACTGTATGCGCTCTATAGCTATATATACTGTTCGTGTATATATAGGTATACCGGCAACGCTTTCCCAACGCTGCACTCAACTCATACATATACACTCATATATATGCGCAATAATATCAGAAAATATTCACTAATAATAAATAATAATGATATTTAACGATAATTATTTATGATATAAATAATATATCCTTTAATAATTCTTTATGAACAAATTAAGTTCCCCTCGCCGCGACGACCAACAACTACCGGGGGAGGTTAACACGTGAAAAATAAATGCTGTGAAAGGAATTCAAAGTACTTACTCAAAATCTCCAAATCAGCAAAATAATAATAAATATTACAATAATGAAATAATGATATCAATTATTTGAATTAATTCACCCGGTGAACTTTACTTATTTGAACCAAAAAAAAACTTTATTGAAACAAAAGAAATGTAACGTAATAACTACACAATCAGTTTTTCGTCTATCCACGATGCTCGTCCGTATCTTTCTAACTTAATTATCTAAACCTCCACCTGTTGGTCGTCGCACATATGGCACCACCGTCGCCCTTAATTTTTATTTTAATTACTTTTGTCAGCCCTGGGTCTTACTTAGATTAAAAATATAAAATATACAAATGAATTCTCGGACATCTGAATGATACATAATTAATTAATTAAATATATGAACTGTTTATCCATATCTTTAGTGTCGGAAAATAAATTAAATAATAATAGCCCAACTAATAAACATCACTTGACGTCATCAGTTGGATGACAAGTTTAAACAAAGTAATATGTTGACAATTGTTGGGGCATAATATAACGCTGGATTATGCATCCCAACTAATTCAAAATTATAAATAAATACTTAAAATAAACAAAAGTCACGCGTTTGTGTTTCAAATCATAAATTATAAAAATAAATTAAATCACACATGTGCTCTCTCATACCCTTCGCGCATGCGCGAGCACCGTGCACGGACTGCCGTCCCATCGGCGAAATGGCGGAATGCCCGCGCAACGATTCAAATTCAAATATATAATTAAAATAATTAACTTAAAACTAAATAAAGTCAAATAATTTGAATCGTTACGTGACAATACAAATGACATACCGGCATTGAAAATAATTTACTTTTGTAGATTTTTAATAATAATAAGTACGTAAACTATACTTTTAATTTATTATAACAAAATACACATTCACCAAATTAACTTTCTTGAATATTGTATCCCAGCAACTGGGCCAGAAAAAATTTACAAACTACTGACCAGCAACAACAGGTCCTACCTTTACAATGGCCCGGTCCTCTCTAAATTATGTTTTCACTGTCAATTTTCTGAGGGATGGGTATTACTTATGTGTTAATCCCTTTATTGACTTCGGATCCGAAATTATTAGTTAAATTAAAATATTTAGATCTATCACATTACCTGAGTTATGTCATGATAATAAACTAAACCATATTTTCCGTGAATATCCATAGAAACAATAATTATTAACTGGTTAAATAATTGAAAAAAAATTATTTCAGTGCACCACATGATGGAAGGAAAATATTGAATTTTAGACCACCGTGTCGACTTACTCTCCATCCGGTCAATATTTTTATATATACTTTACACACTTGTGTGATCCTAACTAAAATAAAAATATTCATTTCATTCAAAAAATTTAAAATAATTATCGAAACATAAATATGACAAACAATAGTTCCAATAATTTCATGAATAAATCATTACGAAATAAATAATTAAAATAATATAAATACTTAAGTAATAAAATATCACTAGCGTACATGTTTCGCGCGCAAGCGTGCGCGTGTCGTTTTTCATATATTTATTTTATTGTATATTTTTGTGTCGTTTGCATATATTTTTTCGCATTCGACCAATCACATTACGAATAGTTTGGCTTCACATATATTTCATCTAAATTTTATTATAGGATTTTAATTAAATGCGCACATGCACTTCTTATTATCTAGGAGGTGTTGTTGAATTCACGGCAAGATGGAAAAGCGTACGTAGTGATTCACGTTTGAATCACTACGTGACAGTTCTTATAAATAAAATTAAATATGGGATACATTTCTTATTTTTATACTTGAACAATTACAATATATAAGAATAAATAAATATATAAATAAAAGTGTCAAGCAACTAGTGCAACGTAGCCTCACACTGTCAATAACTGATTAACATAATTTTATATCATTTTCTGGTGATGCATGCGTTGTGCGATTGTGCGATTGTGAAGCGTGCGCAATGTGATTACGATTGTGGTTTGTGACATTACTGCGCCCAGTATTAGTCACAAAAGTGAAGTATGAACTGCTCATAACCCTGTTGTATCGCTCAGAGACGAGTATAAAAAGTGATGTTACTTTTGGAGAGGTAAACATTTGATGTTTGTAGAGTAACTATTACTGCTATCCCCGTAATGTGCTCAATATTACTAATTGTAGTCAGAGACAGTTACCATTGCTGTCGTTAGAGTAATTCTTAAGATTTTCAAAAAAATCTTGTTTTTTTGTATACTATACTTACATTAGTGTTCGGCGTAGTAATGGGTACTGTTTTTTTTCTCCATATAGAACACCGAATAACGAATAAAATGAGAACTTATCGATGCGTCTACTTCGAGAAATTAACAAATTATTAATTTTTTAATACGAAATTAACGATTAGAGTGTAGATCGCATAAAGAAAGAGTTAAAAGTCAAGGATAAATGAATCGATCATGACTTTCTTTACCAATCTTTGACGTCTACTACTTATAAAAATATTGTATTTGGTCGTTAAATATCATATTGTATTTCAAATAAAACTATGTGAATTAGCGTTATTTCATTTTTTTGTCTATAGGCATATATTTAAGACGGGTTTACAATAAAATTAAATTGTTACAGAATTGATATTCAATCAGCGCACCGGAACGAAAGTTTCTATCAATGTTGCAGTGGATTTTGTATTGACTTACTGCAAAAATTCTCTGATGAAATAGGGTTCACTTATGAATTAGTCAGAGTCGAAGATGGAAAGTGGGGGAGTCTTGAAGTAAGTAGAATAATATTTAGTGATTATCTAATAGTATGATGTTACTTCAAAGTACACATTCGAATTTGGTGGCGTTAAGGCTCAATGATACTAATTCTATTGAATAAGCTCGACTTTCTACGGAAATCTACCTCTCACAGTATTACCCTTCAAAAATAACAAGTTATCTAGGGGATCAACTAGATGGCCTTGGTATAGAAAGCTCTCCAATCGTCAACGAATCCTCCACGTTATGATTTACACGGGTCAACCCCGAACTGTAGAGAGAGTACTTCTGTCAAAAGTAAAGAACCTTTGCGTTCAATGGAAAAAGTATATTGACGTTAGCAGTGCAATAAACAATATCAGATTCTATAAAGAATGAAAAACAAAAAAAAAGTTTGGCTTTTTACCGATAAAAAATGAACGAATTAAAGGTCTAAGTGATTACGAAGGACAAAAAATATTTGGATGAGGTCAAGTTTTAAATGAAGTTGAAACAGAAGATTCCAATAAACAATCAGTACTAGTATTTACGTCATTATAATTTGTTTTTTTATGATTTCAGTATAATGATTGAGTAGTAAATTTTTTTAATTTAAATTGTTATGCGGGCATTTTTCCATTACGTTGGCGTTCGAAGCAGCTATTTGCTCGCTACCAGCGCGCATGCGCAACACTGAGTGTGAATGTACGTGCTGTATATAATTTATATTTAATTTATTAAAATACTACTAACTAAAATTGGTTAATTTTGAGCATTATTCATAATTTCAACGACATTAGTGGGTTTAATCTAACATGAAATTATACCACCATAATTGTTTAATGCATTAAACAACATATCTTAGCTGGGTGTTTGTGCAGTGGACGCGTTTATTGTGAGCAAACGGAATTGACCATCGAGCGGGAAAAAAATCAATAATTTCCCTTATAACACCGCCAATGATATAATAATAAGATAAACTTTCATTAAATTATTTGGAACTCTAAAAACACGATTTTCAGGAAATTAAATCTTAGATATAATTAGGAACTCACTGCAATGTCATTCGTGTTAAGTAAACATATAGAAATATTTAATTTATTAATTAAATAAAGTCCAGGGTCAGAGTGATAGGGAAGAGATGAAGAAGCATTGTGCGTGTATTTGTGCGTTGTGAGAAAAAAATGTCCCAGAGATATACGGATTATTGTATTGCCGTGCAAAGCACAGAAGTGGTAACTTTTAATTCGGCCATTTTGGAATATTTAAAGGTGAAATGAGGTCAAATTTGAATGTTTAAATTATAAACAGATTAATTTTCCACGGTTAATCAATTACCTTGAGTGAACCCCGTAGGCGTGCACTATTTTATCGACGCTAGGTGCGCCAATTTATGGGGCTCGTCTACCAGACCCAATTAGAAACTAAGTAGGGGAGGGAATTTTCCGATAATCACCAAAATCGTGCGAGCTGATTAGTTTTAGGCAAGTTAGGGCAAGAGAATGGTGAAGAAGGTAGAACTGGACCAGCTATCCAAGCAATCACCTGACACCGTGTACGTGATATATAAACAATTTGAAAATCGGTTCCGTCGGACTAGGACGGACTTAAACACTTAACTTAAAGTAGAATAAACTTTCAGCTAAAATCCAGAATTTATAATTAAGTAAATCACAATCGTAATGGTTAATTGATCGCATTGTGAGGCAGTTACCATCTCTTTATGAAACAAATTCTCGGCGAGAAAGCCAGAAATTATTATGAACAAAACTTAGGATTGAAACAGCTGGTTCAATTATTTCCACGGCAGGAAGGTCAGAAATTTTGATGTTAATAAGAAATAAATTTTACTGCAATGGGCCTAAAATAATAAAACGAAAATAAAGAACTAATAATTGTGAGACTGATAAATTCAGAAAATTAAATAAAATAATTGAATAATTTATTAAATGAAATTTAGTGATATGAGTGAATAAATAATTAATCAAAGTTATTAAAAAATAGCGCAAATTGATGTCAGTTCTAGAATTATCAATTATTGAAAATTTGTTAAATTAATATAAATTCTATCCAAGTTAACGTGAAAAAAACGCGTACATGAAAGGGAGAGAAAAGGGAATAGACGTGCAAATTAGAAAAGGATAGAGCGAGTCTGAATGAACTCTCAACTTCATTAATTTTTCATGACATCAATAGTCAAACACAAAAAATACATTGAATAAACTGTGTTGATTAATAACGTAGATCTATCATTTAGGAAGAAAATTAATAGACTAGTTAGAGGACTGAAATAATTTTATTAATTAAATCAAGTTCGTTCGATAATTAGAATTACTAATTTAATTTTATGCGTGTGTGAGTTGAGTCCTGTGAACATAAGATAAATGAAAATTAAGTGTGTGTGTGTGTGTGTGTGTAAAGCACACTCTAATGCTTCGCATTAGAAAGCGTGCAATTAAGTCCTAGAAGGTTTCGGTGAATTTGGCAATTTGCCAAATTTGATTGAAATAAAGCTTTATTAAAGTCTAGACTAATATGTATTCAACTAAAGATCCAGGTGATCAGGCGGGTAGCCAATTGCAATAGACCAGTGGACATACGTAATTAAGTTAAGTCAAGATCTAGTTGATGAGGCTGGTGGCCATTATTTTATAAAAGTCCGGCGAACTCATTAGTTTACAAGGAATAAAAGTTTGGTGGTTTCATTACTTTATAAGAAATGAAAGCCTGGTAGATAATGAAAGTATGATGGGTGATAGAGCCCATTTATGATCAATAAAAATCAGTTTATATACTTCGTAAAAATTGTTTTCATATATTTGATTTCTCAACCTTCATCACTATTATAAAGTTTAAATGACCCTGACTTTTGAAAAATTCACATCGCTGGTTCTGGAAAGCCGAAATTACCAGTGCCACCCTTATTAGGATCTAGAAAATGTTAAAATGTTAAAAGATTGGTTTATCAATATTTAATTAAAAAAAAATTTCAATTGAAAATATTAATTTTTGAATTTTTTATTTTCAACCTATAACAGATCAAGTTAATTGAAATTTATAGAATTAAGTTATCTATGAAAAATGATTCATCAATATTTATTTAATTTTGTAATCATAAATTATTTTATGCAATCTAACTTTTTCAATGAGTTAATGAATTTTTAATATATTATAACGTTTGAAAAGAAATCGTTCAATTAACTTGAAGAGAAAAACATTTGCCAAGTATAAATAATTTTTAAAATTGAAATTTTTACTGCCATGAGTATAATTTTTTATTTATGTTTTTTAAATATGGTGATTCATTTCAAAATATTCTATTTTTTAAAACGGTTTGCTTAATTGACTTAAAGAAAATAATATTTGTCAGGTATGTACAATAACTAAATTTAAAATTTTTACAGCCATAACTAAAATGTTTCATTAATTTATTCATATTCGAAAATTTTGCCGTCATTAATCGATCACACGTATTGATGTGTGACATTAGTTTTCTCAGTAGAGATCACCTTCGTAGATGCAACCTTTTTCTCGCGCGTGAATAACAATCAATTTTTATTCTATATATGATCGATTGATTCTCCGAAATAATACTCAATATCACATCAGGATATGCATTAAATTATGTTTTTGATATAAAGTGCATTAAAAAATATTTACCTACATTGTTCATATCATAACTTGCCGGATACAACAACAACTATGTCATAGTGAAATGGACCAATCAGATCTCAAGTTTTTAGGCCTTATGCATTATCATTGGTTGTCCAAACCAGACAAAGCGAATTATTTACTCAGGGAGATATAAATCTCTCAACTTAAATTTCAAAAAGTCTAAATGTGCATGGGTGTTGGCTCGATATTTTTTTAAGTATTGTTTTTTATCAATTAAAAGTATATATATATATATATATATATATATATATATATATATATATATATATATATATAAATATATATATATATATGTATTTATGTAAACTTTCTAACTAATAATAGTTCTAAAACCTACTTGATTAATCGAGGCTGGGCCACACCTAATGAAATCTTGAATTTAAGATTTTCAATTATTTATTAATCAATTATCATTACAAGGATTGTTTTTCTTGCTTCAGAAGAAAAGCTGAAGACGGACTTGCTCAGAAGATTATAATCATTCGAGATTCATAAATATTCAAAATGTAAATAGAAATCTTAAATTTGAGATTTTGTTAGGTACAGCACAGCTTTAATTTTAATAGACAGTAATAATACATATGTACTATATAATAAAGTAATAATATTTGTACTAACATTAGCTGAGAAAAAATGTTTATATATAATCATACATAATTATATATAACTATATATGATCATATATAATTATATATAATCTTGTATATATATCCACATAGAATTATATATAATTATATATGATGATATATAATGCAATATTTAAACGGACAGTGTCATATGTAGCTCCATATATAATTATATATGATTATATATAATACTATTCCGAGAAAATTTTCTTATATATCTATACTAATATATAAATCTATAGGCTCTGTCTGTACATGGTGATTTTATTTCGAATTATGCGTCAAATATCATTTTTATGACCTACTCATACTGTATCTACCTTTTTTAGAATTTTCGTCTGTCTGTCTCTCTGTCGGTTTGTACCTTTATAACTAATCAACCACTTATCTGATTGAGATGAAATTTTTTATACATATACAAGATGCTGTCACTTAAAATATAGGCTACTTTTTAAATCAATTATAAATCAGAATTCGGGTATATAAATTATTTTTCTAAAAGTATAAGAAAAAAACAGTTAAATTACAGCCATCAATTGTTTTTATTCCATTAGCGTCAATTGTTTTTATATAACGCGTATCAATTGTTTTTTATATTTTTTTTTTTAGATTAGATTTTGTTTCATTTATCAATTGTTTCTGTCAATTGAATCGTCTATCACATTTCATTAAGCAGTCAAAATAAGAGTGTCTAATCTGACTTATTTGTAACTAAGTAAGAATGTAAATCTATTTAATTTATTACTTGAATTTTTTTAATTTATTGTATGATATATAGGATTAAAAAGACAAAATTACGTATCTTACGCAATATGTAAAATAAATGAAGATCATAACCTATAAATAATCATTTATATTATTTATAAACAATTTTTGTGCATTAACTTATATAAAAAATTGGATTCAAAAGATAAAGATAAGTACTTGATTTCACTTAGTTATCTATAGTAATTTTTATTTTTGTATGCTAAGGTAACCAAGATTGACCAATTCAATATAACTTATCGTAATTAATAATTTTATATTTTAGATATGTATCGTTATTATTCGTTATATTTACATTAAAAATGCCTAAAAAACGAAAATCAAACTTGAGTTCATCATCAGCCAAAGCAAGAAGCAACAAACTTCTTCGCCTATCTGAAACTCAATGTGAACGAGACGAGAGACTGAAAATTCAGAAAGAAAGGAAAAGTAATTTACGAGCTAATGAAACACTAGAACAATCTGAAATTCGCCTTTCTTCTGATAGAATGCAACATGCTAATAAGAGGAAAGTCGAATCAGAGATAGCTTATGAAAGAAGATTGGCGGATGATCGTGCACGCCACCTTATGACATATCATAATGCATCTGATGAACGACGTATCCACCGATTATCACGTGATCGTCAACAGCACACTATTGCACGCAATAACGAATCAGATGAACATCGTAATCAGAGATTGACTCACGATCGTGAACACCATACTTTATCTCGCTCACAGGAATCTATATTTGATCGTGAAACTCGCCTAATGATCGACCGAGAACATCACGCTCTTCAGCGACGATCAGAATCTGCATTCAAACGCGATGAAAGTAGAGCTGCAGCTAGAAATAGATACTACAGGTTAAAGAAGAAAAAAGAAGCAAATTTAATGATGGAAAACGAAAGAATTTCGGCTCTTCGTGAATCAGAGTTTAACGACAGACGAACAGAAAGATTGTCTTTGGATCGCCAATGGCATACCGTCCATAGACAGTTAGAATCTGATTCAGAACATCAGCAACGATTAAATGCTGATAAGAATAGACAAACTCAGAGACGAAATATCCGTTGGCAATCAAAATTGAATAGTGGTTTCTCCTACGATCCGTCTATTAATTACAAACAGGAATCTGATGTTGGTCCAATGACTAAGGTTTGTAATAACTGTAATGCATTAAAGTGGGTCGGTGAATCTGTTGGATTATGCTGTTCATCAGGTAAAATTCGATTAACACCTTTACTTGAACCTCCCGAACCTTTAAAATCTCTGCTGGATGGAAAACACGTTCAATCAAAATCATTTTTGAACGCTGTAAGGTCTTACAACAATGCTTTTCAGATGACTTCATTCGGTGCAAATATTGTATCTGAGGGAAACTTTATGCCGACTTTTAAAATCCAGGGACAAGTATACCATTTAATTGGTTCATTGTTTCCTGAAAGTGATCAACCTTCAAAATTTTTACAGATATATTTTATAGCTGATTATAATGAGCAAATTAAACTTCGAATGTCCTATAATAATAATTTAAATAAAAATCTCATAACAGACCTACAAAATATGCTCCTTCAAGTAAATCCTTATGTGCATGACTTTAAATCGGCTTTAGAATCTATTCCACTCGAAAACAAAGATAATTATCAATTAGTAATCAATGCAGACCGTAAACCAATTTCCGATCATAAAGGCCGGTATAATAAGCCTTCTACAAATGAAGTAGCTGTAGTGTTAGTTGATCAAGAGTGTCAAAAGAGAGATATTGTTCTATCTTTGCGTACAGGAGATCTTCAAAGAATAAGTGAGACTCACCGGTCGTATGATGCCCTTCAATATCCACTTATATTTTGTCGTGGAGAAGACGGCTATAATTTTAATATATTTCATTCTGGACAACAAGCAGAAGACACGAATAAAAAAATTTCAGCTTTACAATTTTACTGCTACAGACTTATGATGAGATCTAATGAGTTTAATAATTTACACCGTTATCGTCAAATTTCAAATCAATTTTGGGTTGATATGTATGCGAAAATCGAAACCGAGCGATTGTCATTTATAAGAAATAGTCAAAAACAACTTAGAGCCGAAAACTATATTCACTTACAAGATGCTTTGCGCGTTGAAAGTAATATTGATCATTTAGGTCGTTTAGTTATTCTCCCATCCAGTTTTACAGGAAGCCCAAGATACATGCATGAGCGAACACAAGATGCATTTAGTTATGTAAAGAAGTATGGTCGTCCTGATCTTTTTGTAACTATGACCACTAATCCTAATTGGATAGAAATAACAAGAGAGCTGTACGAAGGGCAATCTGCATCTGACCGGCACGATATTATATCTAGAGTTTTTCACTTGAAGTTGAAAAAATTAATTGATTTATTATTTAAAGGAAAAATTTTTGGATCCGTTAAATGTTATATGTATTCTGTAGAGTGGCAGAAACGAGGTCTTCCTCATGCTCATATTCTCTTATGGCTTGAAGATAAAGTAACACCTAATAGAATAGATAGTATTATAAAAGCAGAATTTCCTAATCCTCAAGAGGATTTAGATTTATATAATATTATTAAAAAACATATGATTCATGGACCATGTGGAATAATTAATTCAAAATCTCCGTGTATGAAAGACAATCGTTGTAGTAAACGATTTCCGAAAGCATTTGTAAATGAAACGATAACTGGAGAGGATGGCTATCCATCTTACCGGCGGAGATCAACGGAAGCGGGAGGATTTGTCGCTCAAGTTAAGGTAAATGGAAATAATATAGAAGTAGATAATCGTTGGATCGTCCCTTATTCACCAGTATTATCCCGAACTTTTGAAACACATTTAAATGTCGAGTATTGTAGCAGTGTGCAATCTATAAAATACATTTGTAAATATGTGAATAAAGGAAGTGATCAAGCAACGTTTGGACTTAAAAATGAAAACGATGAGATAACGAAATACCAATCTGGGAGATACATTAGTACCTCAGAAGCAACTTGGCGTATAATGTCTTTTCCAATACATGAGAGATTTCCTTCCGTGGTTCACTTGGATGTTCATTTAGAAAATGGACAGCGAGTATATTTCAACACAGAAAATGTTATTGATCAAATTACTAATCCCAAAAACACAACATTATTGGCCTATTTTCAATTATGCCGAGAGGAAATTTTCGCAAAGACACTTTTATATGACGAAGTACCTGCATATTATATATTTGATAAACAATCTAAAGTATTCAAGAGGAAGAAAAGAGGAAATCCTGTTGAAGGTTATCCTGGTATTTTTAAAGAACACGTTATTGGAAGAGTATACACAATTCATCCTGGTAATACAGAGTGTTATTTCTTACGTCTATTACTTCACACCGTTAGAGGCCCAACATCTTTTAAAGATATAAGAACAGTTAATGGTGTGGTATATCAATCATATCAAGCAGCTTGCAAAGCTCTTGATCTTATTGAAGATGACTCCCATTGGGATGAAACTTTAAAAGAAGCGTGTGTTACCGATAGTCCATTTAAACTAAGGCAACTTTTTGCAATTATTGTAGTATTTTGTCACCCTTCTGACCCTAAAGAATTATGGACAAAGTATAAAAAATATTTATATGAAGATTATGGAAGAAAATTGATAAGAAGTTTTCCTGATATTGATTTAAATTTACATAAAGAAGAGCTTGAGAATCGTTGTCTCATAGACTTAGAAAATACAATTATTTCTATCGGGGGAAAACCTTTAGATCAATATGGAATGCCGATACCGAATATTAATGATAATTTTCAGATAAACAGAGAATATCTAGCTGAAACAAGTTATGACAAATCGATACTGATGGCTTTTGTGAAAAAAAATGAATTCAAAATTAATATAGACCAAAAAAAAATTTACGATGAAATTATGAATAGCATAGACACGTTAGAAGGGGGAATGTTTTTTATTGATGCACCTGGGGGCACAGGAAAAACGTTTTTAATAAATTTGATATTATCTAAAGTTAGAGGTAGTGGTAAAATTGCGCTTGCAGTAGCATCTTCAGGTATCTCAGCAACCCTTTTACCTGGTGGTAAAACGGCCCATTCCATGTTCAAAATACCGATAGACATTGACAGATATGAATCACCAGTTTGTAATATCTCTAGGAATAGTGATAAAGCAAAAGTGATGAGAGATGCATGCTTAATAGTCTGGGATGAATGCACGATGGCCAACAAGAAAGCAATAGAAGCTGTTGACAGAACACTACAAGACTTACGAAACAATACAAAAAGAATGGGGGGCATAACTTTTTTATTTTCCGGTGATTTTCGTCAGACTTTACCGGTAATTACTAGAGGTACAAGAGCTGATGAAGTGAATATATCTCTTAAACGATCTTATCTATGGAATAATATTAAAAAACTATCACTAACTGTAAACATGCGAGTCCATCAAGGAGGTGATCCAATTTCTCAAAAATTTTCTAATTTATTGTTGGATGTAGGGGGTGGAAATATAAACGATGAAAATGGAGAAGTATCTCTGCCTGATGAATTATGTTCAATAGTACCATCTATAGAAGATTTGATAGAAAAAGTATATCCAGGTATAAGAGATATTTAAAATAAAGAGGACTCGTGGTTATCAGAGAGAGCTATTTTATGTCCTAAAAATGAAATGGTAGTCCGTATTAATAATACTATAATAGATAAGTTTGATGCAAATGAGATGGTTTATGCATCAATCAATACCACGATTAATCCAGATGACGCAACAAACTATACTGTTGACTTCTTAAATTCAATAAGTGTACCAGGACTTCCATCGCATACAATTAAATTAAAAATTGGCGCTCCTATAATTTTATTGAGAAATTTAAATCCACCTCAACTTTGTAATGGTACAAGATTACGAGTCACAAAATTACAAAAGAATGTTATAGAAGCTACTATATTAACTGGATCAGGAAAGGGTGAGAGTGTATTCATTCCTCGCATACCTCTTATACCTAATAATTTTCCATTCGAATTCAAACGCATTCAATTTCCTGTCAGTCTATTTTTTACAATGACAATAAACAAAGCTCAAGGACAAACAATGAGCATTACTGGAGTAGATCTTCGAACTCCCTGTTTTTCACATGGACAACTATATGTATCATTATCAAGAGTAAGATCAAATAAAAATGTATATGTTTGTGTCAATGGAGAAAAAACCCGTAATGTAGTCTATACTGAAGTACTGAATTAATAAATTAATATTTGAAAAATATAAACTTCGATATAATATTATTTATAAGTAACACAACTCATATAAACATATATGTATGCATAACTTACATAAATACATATGTATGTATTTATATAATCATAAATTTATATGTATAAAGTATAATTAAAATATTAAAATATTTATATTATTTTATTTTCATTGATTATTTTTTTTATTGTTTTCGTACAATCCACATCATTATTAAAATAGAAATAATTAAATATATGTATTAATTTTCTAAGTTAAATTAAACTCATAAATAACTGTAAACAATACAAGTATCTACCTGATATAATTTAAGATAAAAATTATTCATCTTCCTCAGTCTCAACAATAATTTGAAAATTGCTTAACGGCTGACGGAAATCATTTGTATGTAAATAAATGGGTGTTATTTCAACATTTGCTAATTTGTCGACTTCAAAATTGAAATGAGACAGAGGATAAATGTCTAAATTAAAATCAATTCTGAATGTTGCATATGCATCTTTGATTTTGAGAACCTTTATCAACATAAAAAAGTTAACTATTATTAATTTGCAAAATATTAGATACATACTATTTTATTAATTATTTACTTGATTCAAAGAAATCTTATTTTCTATTTCAGACGGTCGATCGTTAACTATTATTTGATAGTTATTATTATAACCTTCGTTGATAATAAAGATAAATTTATTTTTTCCATTTATTATTTTTGACCCAACAATCATTGAAACGTACCCGGTAAAACTAAAATTTATAAAGTTTATATTATTTTATTGCTATTATCATTTTTATAACTATACGTAGATATTTTATTTATAATCAATTTTTATTGACCAATCAAACAAATATTTTTAGTCGTGTAAATGAGAATTGACTAAAAAAAAAAAAAAAAAAAAAAAAAGCGAAAACTAAAATGTAAAATATATATATTTATATATATATATATTTATCAATATATATATATATATATACGTGTAAAATATACATCATAATATAAACATAAATTTTATTATTGTATATATATGGTTACCTTCTCTTTTTTCTAGGATAAATAATTCCATAAGGATCGGTTTTAGAAAAATCGATATTATATTGCTTCATCATTTTGTTTTAAATAAATTAGTTTTTAAATTTAAATTTTATTTTATAAGATTTTATTCATTTATTATAATTATTTCCAGATGCACAAAATTATTTTGTTAATTCTTTTATGTGTGATAGACGTTATGAAAATATAATTTAGTAAATAAACAGTTTTTTTTTTTAATTACTTTAATTAGCTAACTTCACGTTTTCATAAAATTTATTTATCACATTTCAATTATTTTTATTTACTAATTCATATAGTATTATCAACATAAAATATTGGTTCAATATAATAATTTTGAACTGAAAAAAATGGCGGTAAATCACTATGACTTAGAATTTTTATTGAAACAAGCAAATAAATTATTCAGTAGAGATAATTGAGCTCATGAAATAATTGATCAAACAATTGGTAATATTTTGCTTTTGAAATAACTGTAATTGATAGTTTTTTTTATTCATCTAAAAATTATTTATAAATTAAAATTTTTTAATTTATTATTTAGATTTTGTAAATGAAAATAATAAAATTGTTTATGTTGGGTGTTCGACGGTGGTAAGAGTTCTTCTCAAATCTGGAAGATTTCATGAAAATGTAGGGTTTCATGAAGGCGTGTCTGAGTCCACTGGGAAAGCTTTCGAGGATGCGAGAAAAGTTGCTATCATTTAAAATATTATTTGTAATCTTAAATATTATTATAATAACTACTCTATTAACTACTAATTTTTAAATAATAGATATCATACACGGATGCCCTATATAGGACATTACTATCATTCGAAGAATTTGGCGAACTGATAATTAAAATTGAAGAAAAAAAAAAAAGATTAGAAAAACAAAAAAAATTAAAAAATGATTGGATAAAAAAAAGTAATAATATATTGATAAAATAATAAGAACTAATCCTGATTAAACAAAGCGATTTACTCAATAATAAATATGTATCTATATAGCATTAAGATTAAATCGTTTTGAATTATTTTGAATCGTTCCTTTTAATCAGGGAATTAATTAATCGCTATCATAATATAAACATTTGATATTTAATATAGATATGGTGGAAGCTACAGTTAGTAATAAAATCTTAGAGGAAATGGAAAAAGATTCGATGACAGAAGTTTAATTAAAAAATAATTGATTTAATAAGAATTACGTTATGTGATAATTAATTGTTCATAAAAATATTTTAATTGCTATTGACATGATTTTAGTATAATTATAATAATGAGACTGACTATGATGATTATAGGAAACATAATACTTGAAAATGAATCGAAATAAGCTCAAAGAACATAAAATAACATACACATAGATACATATGTATATATATATATATATATATATATATATATATATATATATATATATATATATATATATATATATATATATATATATATATATATATATTTACTTGAATTATTTAGTAAATCTTATTATAATAGTAATATATGTATTGTAGAACTTACGTGTGCGAAGCCACGGGTAGCGGCTAGTAATCATATATAATTATATATAATCTTATACATATACCCATAGTAAATTCCCGAGAAAAAATGTTCATATATAATCATACATAATTATATATATCTATATATGATCATATAGAATTATATACAATTATATATGATTATATATAATAACATTCAGAGAAATTTTTTTCATATAGAATCATATATAATTATATATATCCATATATTACTGTATACAATCATTAGGGTGTTTAAAAAAAAATCATTTTTTTTTTATGGTATTCAAAAATTGAAAGTACCCAGTTTTTCAATCAGTTGAATTTCAAATAATTTTGTGAAATGATTCAATGTTTCCCAAAATTTTATGTAAGTTTTTTTAAATTTCACATCACAACAGAAAATTAAAAAAATTTGGAGAAACTTAATAAAATTTTATACAATTATCATCGAGGCCGACAAAAATAAAATTTCATATAAGTTCATGGAGTTTTTTTAAATTGTGTAAAAATTCATCACGAAAACTTATGAACTCTGTCTTTAGCAACATTTCACTCTAAATACATCAATTAAGCACATGACTTGAACTCTCGTAATGTGGACCAGTGATCAACGTTCAGGACTACCAGCCAACAGGAGCCGTGTTCGAACCCAGCAGAATTCCAGGATTTGTTCATCATTTACTGCTATCAATTCTTGTTTCTGAATTTGTAATGCGTTCGCGCGGTAATAACCAAATCAAAAATTTGTTATTTAATTTTTTTTTTTTTTAAATATTTTTTAATTATATATAACTTGATTATATACAATCATATATGAAAAATGTCCAAATATAATTATATATAATTATATATGATTATATTTGGCCATTTTCCATATATGATTATATATAATCGAGTTCAATATAATTATATATAATTTTATATGATTATATATAAAAATTTTTTCTCGAGTATATAAATACAGTAACAATAATAATAAAAACCTGGATAAAACGTAGCTTGGAAAACTGGCGTTAAGTGAGAGTTATTCAATCCAAGTTTCTTAATCGAGGATTAAATTAGGATTGCTAGTATATTTAAACACTTTTAAAACATAGATATACTATTTATAGTAAATCAATCCCGTATTAATAAAATTTTAGGTTGAAAAACCAGCTTTAAGTCACTGATTGTATGCATTGAATATGCTACAAAATAAAGCTAAGAAAATAAGATTTTAACATGAAATGCATGCGTTAGCGAGGTCTTAAACCATATTCAATAATTTTCTTGATTTTCTGAACTTTCATCACTACCAAATTAGAAGGAGGAATAATCAGAATGTTAAGCCCTGATTGACGAACTCGATTTGAAATAATTCAAACACGATCCGAAACAATTCAAATTTGGCAAAATAGACTATCTATAGGTATACACTATAGTATGGATTGAATAATTCCAAATGAGATTTCTAAATCAGGTAGTTTGACGACAAGAATTAAAGCTTTTTTAACGAGCTTTTAGGGCCAGTTTTTCAAACCGGGTTATTTATTTAAGTCGAGTTTAAAGAACTGCCAAAATAAGAAAATAAGTAACTAATGAAGTGAAGTAGCTCGTGAATATATATTCTGAATGAGTATATTTAATTTTGAAAATATATGTTCAAGTGTGTTTAAAATATAATAACCTTAATTAAAAGAAAAAAAGTGTAAGTAGTTAAAAAAGATTTTAATAATGAATCAATATAGTTAAGAATAAATACACGAATTTCGTTATGTTCAATAACAAATTAATATTAATGGAAATGATTAAAATTAAATTATAAGAGATCGTCTCGTAAAAATATTGAATTAAAAGTAGATGACTATCAAGTAAATAAGTAATTTTATCAAGTTATCACGTGGTTAAAATTTCGCGTAAGTACTTAATGAGATTCATTCTCTATAAATTGTCTAAAGGTAAAAAGTAAAATTTGAGAAACCAGATGGTGAGGCTGGTGGCCAAATCCTACTACTACTGCGTTGAGAATCTTAATAATACGCTGTCAGAAAATCACAACAATTCAATTGGACTCCGTTTGTGAGTAGAAGAGGAATAAGAAATTTTCAAGCTCCACAAGTTTCGAGTATTGCTGTCTTTACATTTTTATTTAAATTAAAACATATTATCGTTTTTTTAATAACTGCAAGTAGCACATGCATATTGAATTAAAACTAATGATATTAGCAAATTAGAAAAGTACTAATTATTTTAATTTTAGACAATATTGCTGGATTAATTTAAATACAATAAAAATAATGCTACTCCCGAATTCATTAAAAATACTAACACCGCCAGAATATTTACTACAAAATAATACTTGGTTCATAAAAAATTTCACCATCAAGTATTATGAAATCTCAAGGGTTGTCACGTAACGATTCAAATTATTTAATCTTAGTTAGGGCTTGCTGAAGCTGGCCCCCATCAATTTTAATTTTCAAACTGTTTTAATTTTTCAATGCTCCAATCGTTTGTTCGTCGTTTGTTCGTTATTGTCCGTCGATTGTTGTTGTTTGTTCGTTTATTGTTTATTTATAATTAAATCTTCAACCTCAACTTAGCCCCCCTTAACTTATCGTCATTTCATTTCTTCCTGTTATCAATCAATTAATATTCATTTTCGTTTGTTCTTTCATAATCTTCGTTTGTTCGATCATAATTAACGTCTTATCGCCTTTTATTATCAATTTTAATTAATTAACATCTCATCACCAGTGTAGCTATGTCGCGCATGCGCATTAATACTTGTGACGCAGTGGGATCTCCTTTCAGATGCCCGGGAACATTTAAGTTTAAGATTTATTACAAAAAAAAAGTGAATATCTAATCAAACAAAATATGAACTTTTAATTGTGCTTGTCGTTATGAAATTTATATAAAATAATCTATATTGATATTATGAATAATCTTACTATACAGCATCAATCTGAATAGTTAGTAAATTAGTTATTAATTAATGGAAAATATAAGTGAAAATCGAATTTATCATGCTTTTCAGCGTACGTCTCTACATTCAACGTGAGTGCATATATATTGTATTTATTACTTGTGAAAATTTGATGTCTGCAAATTTTTGGTTGTGTATGTGAAGATTTCCTGTGCGTGCATATTTATATATGTTGAATTTTGCAGCAAATTTTCCATTCATTTGTATAAATTAGATTATTTTCAGTTTTGATATCTACTGTAAAAATTAAATATTTAAAAAAACGATTTTTTTTTTTATAATTTTTATAGCCTTATATAATTTATTCTTTGCATAATTTTATTTTTTTTCCTCAATAGGTTCATTTTTGAGTAAATAAAACGAATATTGATTTTTATGGATATTTATTTATCACTCAAGTATCGCAATTCATAGTATTGTGAAATCGAAATACACTCTAATTTCATTTGAACATCGATAAATATCATGAGACCACATAGATAAGTTTGGAATCATAAGTTTAGACGGAAGCACTGTAATAAGTAAAAAAAATTTTTGTCAGTTGACCCTGCGGGCCAGCCCCAAAACTTCCCGCTGCTTTCGAGCTCCCTGAGCATTGACAAATTAGTACAGCAGCTATTACATTTTTTAATTATTTCAAAATGATTTTATGTCTATAATGACATTTGAATAGAAGTTTAAAATAATCTGTACTGTGTACATAGATACTTCTGTACACTCAAAAATTGTTTTAATTACCGAATAAGCATTTTTGAGTATACAAGATTGTATTTGTCATGAACTATCTTTATCAGATATAATTTTATAAAAAAATCATTTATAGTGATGCCATAACCTACATTAATCACACCTTAAGATTATCGTTATCCAAATAATCAAGGTGCTCAAGCAAAAATTTGCTCTTATTTTACCGCAAAATGTCTGTCGTAAATTGGAGGTAAACGAATTCAAGTTTGAGCTGTTGAGCTGACTGTCCTTGAAATTGATAGCAAATAAACGTCAACTTTATTCAGTTTTCTAACTACAACATGAGCATAACACACAGTGCAAATTAACAGAAAGTTAACTGAAAATTTTGATCTTCAACTCTTGCTAGCAATTTGCTGCCTAATTTTAACCGCATTTTGGTAAAGTTAAATCTTTAAATTGACATTAATATGCAATAAACATGGTTACCTGGTTTTTGCTAACAATCCTCATTTAGCCGCTCATTATTAACCATTTCAATTTATTTTAGGACGAGACTATTCGCACCCAGGCGTGTATGGAGCGTATAAAATTTTGGAAAGTCATTGTTTTCACCCCGATGTCCGAGTGTATGTATGTATGTACGTACGTATGTAAATATTCTGTAACTTTTGAACGGATAAACTGATTTCAATCGTCAGGGTGTCATTCGACGCGGCTTGTTAAACATTATAAGCACGAAATTTGAGTTCAATCGGTAGAGTACGTTTGGAGATATTTCAAAAATAAAATTTTTTCAAAAAGGTTTTTTTTGAATAACTTTTAATTTGCTCGATTGTTTGATTCCAAAATCTAATCAGCTCTAAAACTTTGTAAGCCGCGTCGAATGCCACCACAACCATCAAAATCGATTCATTCGTTCAAGAGAAACCGTTAACGAAAGAATTAAAAAAATTGTTTTTTTTAGTTTTTTTGAAATTTCTCAAAAACGTCTTGATTAATCAATTTTAGAATTTGATTAGCTCTAGAACTCAATAAAACGCGTCGATTGCCACCTTAACCGTCTCAATCGGTGAATTCGTTCGAGAGATATCGTTGTAGAAAAAATGGTAAATGTTATTTTTCGAAATCAAAGGCATACAAAAGTATTTTCGAGCTCGAAGAGCTCAAAAATGTATACTCAACAATGATTTCGAGCTCAAAGAGCTCGAAAGCAGTGGGAAGTTTTGGGGCTGGCCCGCAGGGTCAACTGACAAAAATTTTTTTTACTTATTACAGTGCTTCCGTCTAAACTTATGATTCCAAACTTATCTATGTGGTCTCATGATATTTATCGATGTTCAAGTCAAATTAGAGTGTACTGCGAATTGTGATACTTGAGTGATAAATAAATATCCATAAAAATCGATATTCGTTTTATTTACTAAAAAATGAACCTATTGAGGAAAAAAAATAAAATTATGCAAAGAATAAATTATATAAGGCTATAAAAATTATAAAAAAAAAAAATCGTTTTTTTAAATATTTAATTTTTACAGTAGATATCAAAACTGAAAATAATCTAATTTATACAAATGAATGGAAAATTTGCTGCAAAATTCAACATATATAAATATGCACGCACAGGAAATCTTCACATACACAACCAAAAATTTGCAGACATCAAATTTTCACAAGTAATAAATACAATATATATGCACTCACGTTGAATGTAGAGACGTACGCTGAAAAGCATGATAAATTCGATTTTCACTTATATTTTCCATTAATTAATAACTAATTTACTAACTATTCAGATTGATGCTGTATAGTAAGATTATTCATAATATCAATATAGATTATTTTATATAAATTTCATAACGACAAGCACAATTAAAAGTTCATATTTTGTTTGATTAGATATTCACTTTTTTTTTGTAATAAATCTTAAACTTAAATGTTCCCGGGCATCTGAAAGGAGATCCCACTGCGTCACAAGTATTAATGCGCATGCGCGACATAGCTACACTGGTGATGAGATGTTAATTAATTAAAATTGATAATAAAAGGCGATAAGACGTTAATTATGATCGAACAAACGAAGATTATGAAAGAACAAACGAAAATGAATATTAATTGATTGATAACAGGAAGAAATGAAATGACGATAAGTTAAGGGGGGCTAAGTTGAGGTTGAAGATTTAATTATAAATAAACAATAAACGAACAAACAACAACAATCGACGGACAATAACGAACAAACGACGAACAAACGATTGGAGCATTGAAAAATTAAAACAGTTTGAAAATTAAAATTGATGGGGGCCAGCTTCAGCAAGCCCTTAGTTAGTTGTAAGTTAAATATCTTCATTTTACGTTTAAATTTAAATCGTTGCGCGGGCATTTCGCCATTTCGCCGATGGAGACGGGAGTCCGTGCACAGTGCTAGCGCATGCGCGCAGCGTATGAGAGAACACGTCTGTGAAATAATTTTATTTTATAATTTAAAAATACAAACAATTGATTTTTGTTATTTATAAGTTTTTTGTTTATGATTTCGAAACAGTTGGGATGCATAATTCAGCGTAACATTATGCCCCAACATTTGTTTAACATATTTTTATTAAACTTGTCAACTGACTAAGGATGTCAGTTGATGGTTGGAAAAATATTGACCGCCGGCGAGGGGAAAATCAATACCTTGGCTATATTCCCGACGTCAGTTCTATTATTTTCAAATAATTATTATTTCATTTATTAGATAAAATAAAAACATGCATATGTTATAAATAAATAGTTCATACACTTGAATAATTAATCATGTATCATTCAGGTGTCCAGAAATTATCTTTATGATTTATATTCATAATTTAAAAATAGGCTCAGGGCTAGTAGAAATAATCATAATAGTAATTAAGGGCGATGGGCGCGCCACGTGGGCGACGACCAACAGGTGGAGGATAGAGTAATTAAATTAGAAAGATACGGGGAGTTATTGTGAGCGGACGCCGTCTTGGGTTGCAACATACGTTAGAGATTGATTTATCAGTATTATTGTTAATAATTACAGTTGTGGTGATCAGTAATTGTCATTCACCTGGTGAATTAATTGATCGTTGTTTTTTTTTGGATATTATTTTGCTGATTTTGGGAGATTTCTGAGTAAGTAGTTTGGATTCTTTTTGCCGTGTATTTTCACATGATAACCTCCCCCGGTAGTTGTTGGTTGTCGCGGGGAATAAAAATTAATTTATTAATAATTGATTATTGAATGATACATGATTTACATTATGAATAATTGTTGTTAATTATTGTAGGATATTTCTTTTTGTCATTGTTAAAAATATCCAGATATTTCTATCTATATGATATGTATATATATATGTCCATATGTATATAAATATATATATATATATATATATATATATATACATATACATAAGGCATATGCAACGTAGGTGAGCGTTGCCGGTAGACATAAACATACCTATAGATATATATATATATATATATATATCTTTAGAGCGCATACAGTACTTGAGTAAATTCCTCAAGTACTGACATCATGACATGGGTGGAAATTCCCCAAAGTATTAAAATTATTTTTTTTTGTTTTCACTCGAAATTTTTGTAAAAATATTAAGCATTATTATATATATTTATTATTATTTATATTTATTATCATTTAAAATAATTAAGTAACTCCACGTTTTTTTCACTTTTGATTTATTTGTTACCCCAGCGGTCAAGATCATTATTGAAATTTTTATTTTAAAATTATAAATTATTTTAATACAGAGGAATTTATTATTTTGAGTGTGAGCGAGAAGTAAAAATTCCGTGTCTTTCTCTCTCTCACCAGTGTTGAGAGATAATATAAAATAAAATTATTGTTAGTATTTATTATTTAAGTGAATTTAGAATGAAATAATTGTTTCTGTTATTTAATATTAAAAATCCAGGTCATTAATTAATTTAAATTATATTTATTTTTGGGAATATTGAGTTTACATAATTTGTGATTACTACCCCCAGTAGTGGAAATTTATAACGATTTTAGTCGTATTTTGGTAATCACCAGGTTTTATTGTCACTAAGTTTAACAATACTAAATATTGTGAAACATTATTATTTTACTATTGTTTATAAAAATTAAACATTCGGAAACCAACAGCTATCGGGGAAAATTTAATATTTATTTTCCTCTGGATCTTTTCCTACTGTTACATTTTATTTTTTCTGCTCTTATTTATTACTTGTATGTAATTATTTATCATATATTTACTATTTTTTATTATTTCTTTAAGTTCTATTGTATCGCTCGAGTTTTTATCCACTTCACCACAGGCCACTTGCTCGGATTTTCCCTCGTAAATTCCCCGTGGATAAATTTTGTTCGTTTCAAGTAAACGGTCTGGCGCCTGCGTGCACTAACTCAGCCTGAGGAGCTGATCCAGGCACGACAACATTTCATTATTGTTTATAATTTAACAATTATTTGAATTTATTATTTCATTTTAATTTGATCTCGATATTTATCATTACTTAATATCGTTTATTATTATTTATTATTATTTAGTTATCACGAGTGGGTGTCCGCATCCGCTATATTAAGCTGTTCCGCGTCTCCGTCGCAAAATTTCAGCTAGGTATACGTTATAGGGTTTACAAATCATTTTTTTTACAGAAACTATTATTTATTTACGAAGTAATATTTAATAATTCATTTTACTATCTAAGATACCCGGTATCCGATCAGGGAACTAGTACCCGATCACTCATATATTTGTATATCTATATTTCTTAAATTTTATTGAATATAGATATATAAGTACATGATTGAGAACTAGTTCCCTGATCGGGTATTAAGTCTTTTAACTTATATATTGAGACAAACCGCTTTTTATTTCGCGATTTTTACCAGCAGCCACCAGAATTCGCGGGTTGAACCCTGGCTTAGGCTGGCCTCTAATAAATTTTATTTTACTTGGGACAGAGCAATGGGCTAGAGTTCTTGCAAAGCAAGGACCCGCACTTATTCAAACTCGGCAACGTATATAAAAATCTGTTAACTCACCTCACGGCTTATTATTTATAAATTATTTCTTATAATTAATTTAATTATCGTATATAACTTAATCAATCAGTATTATGTCTTATTAAATAATTTTACCAGTATTTTAGGATATGACTAAAAGGTAGTAGATAGAATATGAAGTTATACAGAAAATATGCAAGTTTATTGCTAGTTATAATAATTCTCAATTACTTACAATAAATGTCGCTGAATAATACAATGTAGGTGGTCCGAATAACAATGGATGGCCACGTGAAAAGCGTTGGTTGTTATAATCAAAGAATACACTGATTTTATATTTTATAATTAATACGCTGATACTACAAATGTATCAGCGGTAACGTACTAATGAACTTAACGAATTAAATATGCCTTAGTCTCAAATAATAATAAGAATATACGATATATAATGAAATCGCAAGCTAAGTTGCCAGTTAGATATAAAGTATAATAACCAAATTAAATCATAAATGAATACAATGCAAGTAAATTGCCGGCTAATATTTAATTAAATTAGAATATTCGAATACGTCTAGACGCTAATAGATCCAAGATCGAAGTCTAAGTTGTCTAACCGATAATTGAGGGTCTGGGACTTGCCGCTGAACTCTGTCCCCACTTCACCCTTACGGTCATGCGTCGATGTGAAAATTAGTCATGTGACCACGGCACTATGACTTGGGTAGTTTCAGACGACAAGAAGACGGGGAAAAATGGGAACCGCAAGGCTGAGGACGACGAAGACAATTCACATTGTCTCAATATATATATATATATATATATATATATATATATATATATATATATATATATATATATATATATATATATATATTCGAATTAAAACGTCAAGAAAACTATTTAACGAGATATTATATAATCACTGCAAAATAAATTATTTAACAAAATATAAATCAATGAACTTAAACAAAATATTAATCATAATCGTCTGTACAAAAGTTTTCTTCTTCAATTTTTTTAATTAATAAAGTTTCGTTTTGAATTTCCAATTCTAGCAGCTCTATTTCATACTTGTGTTTTTCAATAGCTTGTTCCTTTAAAATAACCGCAAGTTCATCTTTCGTCGAGATTTTGATTTGCCCTTGAGGGTCTTTTTTTGACAGTTTCGATTTAAAACTAGTTCTGTCCTTGTTCATCTTTAATGGAGCACTAATCGTAGATTTTAAGTTTGATGGATTATTTTTTTTCCAATCTTGAACCTCGTTTTTTTTTATTAAATACTTAAAAATTGAATCGTCGTCAGATCCACTCTCATCGTCATCAGAATCCAAAATTTCACCAACTGTAGAACCAACATTATTATGATACTGATTATGCAGACTCTGAACAGTGACCTGATGAATAACAGCCAGAACCGCCTCCAACACAGCATTTTTTTCAACTGTCATTTTCCCTCCCCCTTTGATGATTTAAAAAAATCAATGTATGATTTTGAATTATCATAGAAGATAGTAAAAGAAAAAAAAATTCAATTTACAAGTACCCATACATTCTTTTTTAAAATTACTTGAATGTTTTTTTGCTTGTGTTTTTATGTTTTTCCAAAATGTTTGTATGTTTTCTGGAGATCGGTACGGATGTGTTTCTTTGTATTTGTTAGCAGTTTGGTTCCAGGCTGATTGCTTGTCTTTTGTGGTAATTTTATCGGTTGTTTTACATTCAACAATTTTTTTTTTTCGTCAATTAATCTAATTAAGAAAATCTTTTGGTCGTTACTTATTCTGGGTGCCTTTATTCCTGAAGCTTCCATTTTTTTTTTTAAATTAGACTTATATTAGGTGAAGTATTAAGGAGTCGATTGTAATTTGCTAATAAAAAAATAAGAAAATTGGATTAAATAAAATAAAAGAAAAAGTTATAAATTTTTAACTGTGTTTTGTTTATTGGTGTTCAACTTCTCAATTTATCAAGAGAAAAAATGGATCGATGTAAGTATAAAATTATTAATTCAATTATTAAATAATGTATATTAATAATATTTATAATAAAATAATTTTTTTTATGTTTTTCTGAACAGTTACTGCAGAGATTGACTGGAAAATCCTTCGGGAAAGATTTATTCTGTCGGAAGACAGAAGTATCTCATCTGGAGTCGATGGAAAATGAATGAATTCCTGACGCAAAGAAGCAATACTATGAAGAAGACTGTGTATTATATAACGTATACCTAGCTGAAATTTCGCGATGGAGACGCGGAACAGCCTAATATAGCGTATGCGGTCACCCACGCGTGATAACTAAATAATAATAAATAATAATAAACGATATTAAGTAGTGATAAATACCGAGATCAAATTAAAATGAAATAAAAAATTTAAATAATTGTTAAATTATAAACAATAATGAAATGTTGTCGTGCCTGGACCAGCTCCTCAGGCTGGGTTAGTGCACGCAGGCACCAGACCGTATACTTAAAACGGACAAAATTTATCTAGGGGTAATTTACGAGGGAAAATCCGAGCAAGTGACCTGTAACGAAGCAGATAAACACTTGAGACACAATAGAAATTAAAGAAATAATAAAGAAATAGTAAATATATGATAAATGATTACATACAAGTAATGAATAAGAGCAGGAAAAATAAAATGTAACAGTAGGAAAAGATCGTGAGAAAAATAAATATTAAATTTTTCCGGAAAGCTGTTGGTTTCCGAGTTTTTATTACTAATAAATAGAAAAATAATAATATTTCACAATATTTAGTTTTGGTAAATTATTAGTAACAATAATACCTGGTGATTGCCAAAAATATAATCGCCGTATCACAATAAATTATATAAACTCAATAGACCAAACATAAATATAATTTAACTTAATTAATAATTTTGATTTAATATTAAATAAAAGAAACAATTATTTAATTTTTAAATTTTCGAAAATAAGAAAAACAAATAATAACAATCTTTTTATCTCTTATTCTATCTCTCAACACTTGTGAGAGAGAGAAAGACACGGGATTGATCCTCACTCACACTCAAAATAATAAATTCCTCTGTATTGAAAATAATTTATAATTTTAAAACAAAAATTTCAATAATGATCTTGACCACTGGGGTAAATAAATAAATCAAAACAAAAAAAAGTAAAGTCCCTTAATTATCTTAAATAATAATAATGAATATAAATAATAATATTCGATATTCATACAAATACTTTGAGTGAAAACAGAAAAATAATTTTAATTCTTTGGGGAATTTTCACCCAAGTGATGATGTCAGTACTTGAGGAATTTGCTCAAGTAATGTATGTGCTCTATAGATATATACCTTCATAAATATCTATATCTACCGGCTACGTATACCGACGTTATGTATGCGTCATATATATCTATATATAAATATCTGGGAATATTTAACAATATACAAAGGAATTATCTAGCGATAATTAACAATAATTATTGATAGTAACTACCAAGTATCATTCAGCCAGTAAATATAAATAACTTAATTTCACCCGCCGCGGCGACCAATAACTACCGGGGGAGTTTATCACATGAAAAGATATGCCGTGAAAGAAATCCAAAGTACTTACTCAAAATTAATATTCTCCCGTTGATCAAATCCAGACGATTAAACAATTCCACAACTAAGTGCTAATATTAACAGCAATTTTAATATTTAGCAAAAAAATTTAAATACTAAGACGCAATTATACACAATGCTACTTTGAAGACAGCGTCCGTACACAATCACTGCCCGTATCTTTCTCATTTAATTACCCTATCCTCCACCTGTTGGTCGTCGCCCACGTGGCGCACCCATCGCCCTTATTTATTATTATTACTATTAGGTGTACAAAAAAGTTCTACCCGTTTTTTGTCAAAAAAAAATATATTCAAAAATTTTTAATAAAATATAAATTTTAATCAAAATAACCACCATCAGCATCTACTACCCTTTGCCAACGCTCAGGCAACTGATGGATCCCACGGCGATAAAAGGCTTGATCTTTTGTCGAAATGAAATCATCTATTGTTTTTTGCATTTCGTTTTCATTTTGTAAGTGTTTGTCAGCCAAGTAATTTCGCAATGAACGGAATAGGTGAAAATCACACGGTGCAAGGTCTGGCGAATACGCCGGGTGCGGTAAAACTTCCCACTGTAAATCATTTATAGTGTGGTGGACGATTGAACTTCTATGAGGCCTGGCGTTATCATGCTGCAGTATCACTGGTCGAGGTTTTTGTCCCGCAAATCGTCTTTTACTGTTGATTTCATCTGCTAATTTTTTTATTGACAACTGTAGCGTTCTCCAGTAACGGTTTCTCCTGGTTTGAGTAACTCATAATATAGCACGCCCCACTCATCCCACCAAATACAAAGCAATATTTTTTTCCCAAAAACATTACGTTTTGGTGTTGATGTCGTTGGTTGTCCTGGGTCTACCCAATGTTTTCGACGTTTAGGATTCTCATAGTAAACCCACTTTTCGTCCCCTGTTACAAGTTTCCACAAAAAACTTTTTTTTTTTATGGCGTGAAAGCAATGACAGGCAGGTGTCAACTCGTCTCTCTCGTTGTTCTGGAGTAAATTCATGAGGTACCCTTTTTCCTTCTTTTTGAATCTTACCTAAAGCATGTAATCTTTCAGAAATAGCTTGTTGAGTAACGTTTAACTTTTTCGCAAGTTCTTGTTGTGTTTGTGCAGAATCTTGATTCAGTAATTCTTCCAATTTCTCGTCACTGATTGTTGAAGGTCTTCCAGAGCGTGGTTTATCATTTAAATTAAAATCTCCGTTTGTGAATTTCCGAAACCATCTTCGACAAGTACTGTCATCAATAACACTGTCACCATAAGTTGCACAGATTATTCTTTGAGCTTCAGCAGCACTTTTTCCTTGATGAAATTCATATAAAAGACAATGGCGGATATGCTCATTACTTACTTCCATTTTTAACTTAATAAAAAAATATATATATCGAAGACTAATATATTAAAAAATTGATGAATTTAAAGAGTACAAACAGCTGTGCATGTACATATACGTATTCATAGCTAACCTATAAATAGCTGTTAGATAACTCCATCTTTGAAAAACGGGTAGAACTTTTTCGTACACCTAATATCTTTACTAGCGCTGGGCCTTGTTTAAAATTATAAATATAAATCATAAAGATAATTTCTGGACACCTGAATGATACATGATTAATTATTTAAGTGTATGAACTATTTATTCATACGATCTACATATTTTTATTCTATCCAATAAATTAAATAATAATTATTTAAAATCATAAAATTGACGTCGGGAATATAGCTAAGGTATTGATTTTCCCCTACCCGGCAGTCAATATTTTTCCAAACATCAACTGACATCCTTAGTCGGATGACAAGTTTAATAAAAACAATATGTTAAACAATTGTTGGGGCATAATGTTACGCTGGATTATACATCCCAACTGTGTCAAAATCATAAACAAAAACTTATAAATAACAAAAATCAATTGTTTGTATTTTTAAATTATAAAATAAAATTATTTCACAGACGTGTTCTCTCATACGCTGCGCGCATGCGCTAGCACTGTGCACGGACTGCCGTCTCCATCGGCGAAATGGCGGAATGCCCGCGTAACGACTTAAATTTAAACGTAAAATTAAAATATTTAACTTACTACCATTTAAAACTAAACAATTTGAATCGTTACTTGACAATTATCCTATGAGCACAACTTTTAGTAATTCCGATGAAATCACCTATAGTTATAAGGTAACTCCCAGTAGCATAAAAACGTAACGTCATTAAAAGCTGTGTGATTGGAGTTACTGCATTATTTCTAAAAAATAATAAACAATTTTTTCGTTGATCAATTTAATTATTAACTAAAATGATCGAAAGATTACTCATATAATTTAGTTAATAAACTATGAAACAAATAAATTTTTATACAAATAAATGATAATAATGCTAATAATAATTTTTTACCTTACAGTAAATAACTCAAAAAAATTTTTATACTTATTTAATAATTGAAGAGTGGTATTTTTGTTGAAACTAAAGCGATCCTTGAATTCAACGTCATTTAAAATATTATAATAATTTCGCCGTTGATGAAAAATTTGAATAGCTCGCTGCTCCTCTATTGGATTGTTCAAAAGCTCCTCATCGGACTCATTATCAGAAGAAAATATAAATTCTAAAATACTTTTCATTTTTTGTTGTATTATTTTTCTATAAAAAATTTCAAACTATCAATAAAATTATTGTAAAAAAAATTCATTATTAATTATTGAATTAGATTTATTCATTATTAAAATCGTTTATGATTACTTACACTTTTTTTTTATTTAGGTTATTTTTAAAACACACTTGAACATACATTTTCAAAATTAATTATACACTTTCAGAGTATATATTTATGAGCAATTTCACTTCATTAGTAACGTTTTTTTTTTATGTTGACAGTTCTTTAAACTCGGCTTAATAAAAAAACTTGGTTTGAAAAACTGGCCCTTAGATACTTTTTACGAACATTGTCTATGACTTTTAGTTTAAAAGTTATTTGAACTTTAACAGTAAAAAACTGATTTTTTTTTTAAAATCTTGAAAATTTCGAATAGCAATAACTTCTGAACTATTCGAACGATTTAACCCGGCGTCAAACTTAATCAAGGTAATTGCTTATAGAATAAACATGAAAAATTTCATTGAGGTCCGATAAGAATTGTAGGCGCTATCGTGATGACAAGGCTGATCATATTCATAGGAAAAGCATGCGCATTTGAAACGTCTTAAGTAATAAAAGATATATCTTTAAAATATAAAATAGTCCTGAAATTTAGAGATTATTTTATTCACAATAAATTAAAACTGACGGAATCAGATAATGATGTGAAACACATAAATTATCTGAGATAAAAATCGTAATTAGTAATTTTCCTAACTTTTTGCAAACATTCAAGGTCACCAAATTATTGGAAGAAATACTCGGATCATTAAGTTTCATAACAAAAATTAAAGCTTATTTAATGAGCTTTTAGATACTTTTTACGAAAATTGTTTATGATTTTTAGTTTAGAAGTTATTTAAACTTTTACAGTGAAAAACTGATTTTTTCGAAAAATCGTGAAAATTTCAAACAGCCATAACTTCTGAACTAATCGACCGATTTAGCCTATCTTTAAACTTGATCAAGGTAATCACTCATAGAATAAGCACGAAAAATTCCATTAAGATCCTATCAGAATTGTAGGCGCTATCATAATGACAAGGCTGGTTATATTACACACATATATATATATATATATATATATATATATATATATATATATATATATATATATAAATTTTTTAACAAATGACATTTTTTAACTCTACTCGACAAATTATGATAGGTTATGACAAAATTCCTTGAAAACCATGAGGACAAATACAATACCTAGATTCTTAGAAAAATCAATCTAATAAACCTATCCTCCTTGATAAATGATCTCAGGGGTTCTCGATCTATAAGCTTCTGCTTGGGCAGAATACCCATAAAACATTCATTTATGTCAATTCCTGACATAACAAAAGTTAGTAATATTGTTTTGCTCATTACTTATTTTCGATTAAATTCGTAATTTTTCGTTGCTAATTTTTTAATTTTATGAAAAATTAGTAATAATTTCTTGCTAATTACTTATTTTTACGAAAAATTAGAAATACTTTCTGGCTAATTACTAATTTTTGAATAAAATGAGCAATATTTTTTTGCTAATTCCTAATTTTTTTTTAAATTATGTAACGGAAATAGGAAATTTTTTTTCTGCCAATCACTGGTTACGATTACGCTATATTTTTGGTTATGAATGTGCCAGTAAACTTCTTGAATAGGGAAATTGTACTTATTTCAGAGATAATTACAAATTTATATTATGTACTTTCGATGAAAAAAATTTTTAAACAACGGGAACATTTTTATCGACGTTCAGTAAAATATTGAATAAGTGAACGTAAATTTTAAAAGTATAAATCATAAAAAACTGTATGGGAAATAATTTTTCGGCAATTGAATTGTCTACAAAAAGTCTTATGATAATTTGTGGTAAGTCTGATAGTTTCATCGGAAAAGTAATAAGATTTCGAAATTTACTTTATACTTCCAGCTTCAATAACTTTCCAATAGATGGATTTATCAAAAAACAATAAAAGACATTTTTTTATTCCAAATGGATTCGGATGGAAACATAATTTTTTTGAGTGAAAATCTAGGTTTAGTTTGAAAACCAGCAATATCGGTCGGTTAGTTTAAAAGTTGTAGTGTTTAATATCTCAAAAAAAAAAATCTGTTTTTGTTATTTTCTCTCTAAATAACTTTTGAATAAAATGCGATAGCTATTTCTGGTTAAATTCATTCGAAAGCTTATAAATGAAGTTTTAATTTTCGTTATTTCGCTTAATATTTCAACAATTTTTTTTAATTGATTAATGACTGAAATTTTTTAAAAAATTAAGCAAATTTTTGATTACGGTTTCAACTTGTAATGTCTCTTGAATGATATATTGCAGGTAAATTTCGTTGATTGCATCTTGTAGCTCATAAAAAAAGCTTAATATCACACTACACGGAGAGAAAATTATGGTAACTGTTCCTAGTACGTTTATGAAATATCATCCCATACCGTTATGGTAATGATTACTTGGGATTATGGGATATAGACCCATACTTTCTGGGAAAAGTTCCCATAAGTATAGGAACAATTACTATCATTACGGTAACAGTTCCCATATCGCATGTAAAAGAATCATGGTAATGATTATCATACTCATAGAAATAGTTATCATAAGCAAATAGTAACCAATCCTATAATTACATTGTAATGGTTCCTTAGTATATATAGAAATGAGCCCTATATATTATGGTAACTATTCCTATAATATTATGGTAACGATTACCATAATATTATGGTAACGATTATCATAATATTATGGGAATAGTTACTATACTCATATGGGAATGGTGACCATAAACCATGGTAATAATTCCCATATTTAGAAATTATAATAACTTTTTTTTTTTTGTAAGAAGCATTTTTTTCTTTGTACAATACAAAATGTTACAAAATTTTAAGTATACAAAAATAACGCTTATTACAAAAAAAAAAAATTATTGTAATTTCTAAATATTATGGTTACCATTACCATAATATTATGGTAACCATTATCATAGATACATGGTAACGATTACCATAATTCCATAGACACTATTCCGATATTATATGGGAATTATACTCATAATTATAGAAATGATTACCATAATATACATATAGGTGCCGTTCCTATAATCAACATTCCAAGAAAACCGGTTACCATGCATTATGGGAACCATTCCCATAATATATTGTAACTGTTACCTTAATTTTCTCTCCGTGTATATGACTTTATCGAAAAAAGTATTGTTCAGATATTATAACGTTCAAAAGCAACTATATGGATTGATAAATATTTACCCATGTGGCCACGATAACGCTCACAATTCTGAAGGAATCGGAGTAAAACAGCACACATATTTTTTGGTTTGATAGGTAGATTAAACTCAGAAATGAGCAAATTAGTCAATTAATCTAGAAGTTATGTTTGTTCAAAATTCTCAAATTGAAAAAAAAATTATCTTCTGTGGATTTATCTATAAATAACTTGCACTCAAACCTTCTTGTTCATTATTATTCGAGATATTTTGAAGCGTTTTTGATTAGCTTTTTTTTTTGTCACTCAAATTGCCATATAGACGGATTTTTATAATTTTAATGGCATCGAAATTTATAATAAATGATAAAAAAATTAGTTTTTTAATTAAAATTTATCGGAAAGCTTGAGAATAATTGATTAAAGAATGAGAAATCTACTTCCATTTCAGTTGCCGAATGGCCTTCTTTTAATGTTAGAGGTAAAAAATTTGGGTCGAATGTCTTTTTGAACGTTAAAGTCGGTTTATTATTTCCGAACATATTGCTGATATGAAATGAAAAAACACCGGTGAACTCCATTTTGTTTTGTTATTTTTCATTACTTGAATTTTCGCAATAGAAGATGCGACATCACTATGTCCGATCTTGGAGAGCTCAAAAATGTATTCACAATAGTATATTCGAGCTCAAGAAGTTTTGAGACTAATTTATTCCATGTTAATAGACTGTCATTATTATGTTTATTTACTATTATTATTCACAACTTATTTCAGATTACCTTTACTTTTTTCAGAATGGAAAATGGAATGGCCTAATTGCTGACATAGTCAATCGCAAAACTGATATGATATTGACATCATTAACTATAAATGCGGAAAGAGAAGCAGCAGTTGATTTTACTGAACCATTTATGGAAACTGGAATTGCTATAGTTGTATCAAAGAGAACTGGTATTATTTCACCAACAGCGTTCTTAGGTGAGTCACTTATTGTGTTAATAATAGTAATTTTATAAAAATAAAACTTTTCTCTTGAAATGAATATACATAAATTTTTTGAGAATCGAGTGTCGGTTTGACATGGCATAAGAGTTAAAAGTTATTTTTAAGATGTCATTCGTTTCATTGTAAGTGCTTTAGGGACATTGGTCAGCTTCATTAGCCCATAATATTTGTTGAAAACTAAGAAACATAAATGGAGCGGTATAAAGATAAATTTGTAATATAGGAAAATTAATTATATTTTCAATGGATGTCGTGATTTTCCTTCACTGGTTAGATACTCAAGGCTTGAATCCCAGTGAGTGCGAAAAGCAGTTTTTCGACTTGTCATCAGGCATGCTGATTGGAAAGGCTCGAAGGTCAGTCTCAAATACAATTAAGTGGGAGGTAGTTTTCCGAAGATTAGCGTATATTCAAAAATCATTTTTAATTGAGCGTAAGACAGTAGCTGAATTGAGATAAAACGTTCGAGCTGGCAGTGAAGAAACACATAGATCTGCGCTTGAGGCCATTCACCAAGCACGCTCACGACGTTTTTCCACAAAGTGCAGCACCGCTTGGTGGCCGGCAGCCGCACTGAAAAAAGTACTAGAGCTTAAAAACTTTAAAATTAAATTAAATTTATTTGTAACACTTATTTGAAGTAAATTCTGAAACCTCAGATTGGAAAATAATATGTTCATCGACCTTGGACTGTCAATATCATATTTATATTATATGAGACATTGGAAAATAATTTGAATAGTGATCAAAAAAAGGGCAATGTACAAGTAAATTTAAAGACATGTAGAACATTAAAATAAGTACTTACAGTAATTACGAATACCCAGGTGAGCGTAGTTTCTTTAATAAATTTCAACATAAGATTTGCCAGTTAGTAACTTTTTACTTTGGCATGCGTAAAAATCAGGCCTGTACTATTTTTTTGTTGCGTGCAGAGCGCTTGAATACTATAGTGAGAAAAATGAGATTCGAAAAAAATTCATTTCTTTCAGAAATAATAATAATAAAATTTTATTTTATTTATTGATATCAATCAATGTAAGTTCTTATAATTGAAGAAGTAATAACAAAAGATATGTACCGTACACTGGAAAAAAAATTTGCTATAATAACAAAAATTAAGATTACGCAGCTATTTGTTATGATAGCAAAACTATCTTGGTTAACGCAATGAAGTGACATTTGTTGTGATTAGTAAAGTGAAGTTGCTGTTGTAACAAATGAAATTTTTTGAGGAAAAATTATTAGAACACTCATAAAATTTTGTACTTCAATTAGGTAAACAATGTCATTAATAATATTATCGCGAGTTTTGGATTTTAGACGTAAATTCTCGTGTAAAAGTAATCTTAGGTCATAGTGATCATCATAATGAGTTTTTTGATGATATCACGGTGATTATCATGATGATCTCATGTATCGACACAATCATTAGCTCATGGTGAGATTATCATGATACTAAGATTTGGAAACAAATTTATTCGTATTTTTGTGATAAATAGTTTTCAACAATTATATCATGATTTGATTGTAGTTTCTCGAGTTGTATGATTAAAAAGAATGTATGCACCAATATCATGATATTCTGATCAGAACTCTACAATTAGATCAAGGAATTTATTATAAATGGTTTAATTTGAAGAAGGATATCTTGATGATTTCCAGATAAAGAACTCGTCAGGTTGACCCAATGACAAATAACTTTTTTTCCAAATATGGATATCTTGATAAGGAACTCGTCAGGTTGCACTGACGGCGAATTACTTTTTTTGAATAAAGATATTCTGATGGAGTCCTGATAAAAAAATCATTAGGTTGATCCGATAGCGAATAACTTTTTTTTTGAATAAGAAAAGACAAATATGGTCCTAATAAGGAACTTGTCAGGTTAACCTAATAAGGCAAGTAGATAAACAGGGATGTTTCCCCTCCCACAACAGGGATCTGCAATACCATCGTGAATAAGTAGGGGCTGGGGGTAATCTTCCATACCGACAGTCGAGATAGGGGGCGCTAGTAGTGCTTTCTGTTGATCTTCTATAACGGCGCCCGAGAGAGGCCGCTAGTAGCATTTTTTTTAGTCGATTTGGTGGGGAGTGAATGAATAAGGATGTAGAGGGCGTTGGAGTGGGGGTATTTTTCAAATTTAGGTGGGAAAATGACGTATGCTATTGTCATATTGTTTAAATGTTTTAAGATTAAACTTTAAAATATGTGGAAGGATGAGTTGGCGGGGGTATTTTTATAACAAATGACGTGTTTTTCACTTGTTAACGTATGATTTACCTTAATCTATCTTTAGCAACTTTCACTTTTTTGTTTATAACAAATGAATCATTTGTTTTCTGAAAATTTACACTTTTATCTGATATTTATCTATTTTCGCCCATTTTTCCACCAAAATCATAGTGGGATTTGTATTATAAAACCTCTATTCATCCAACAGGTTTGTACAGTATACGTCTCAGTGTGTGCATAAAGTTAGTGGTTAAATGTGCTTAACTGAATCGTTTTCTATCTGTGCTTATGGCTAAGTTCAGTGATCTGATTTTTGAGTTATTTGTTCAACATCCATACATTTTGGATTGTATTAAAACTCAAACTTCATGACCAGATGCAATTCATAAAATTGATTGCTTAATAGAATTAGTAAATCTCATAAGAAAATTGGAAAAGTTGGAAAATCGCATGATCAATAAATAAATAAACAACGGAATTGATAATCGCCTTTGTTGGGTTTAAAATGCCGGATTGCACATTTGTTGTAAAGGGGCTGTGTATTATTGATGTAAACAATACCAAATATACCAATGGATTGTATCATAGTCAGTATTGGCTACTTCAATCACCTATAGAATATATAAATGCTACGGTTATTCGTGAAAGTGAAGACGAAAACGGTGATCGACACGGAATTATGTGGGATACAGGCGATACACCATATGACTCATTAAATCTAATAATGACTAAATTAATAAAAAAAGTGCGCTACTTTTATGTCCAAGGAGCACAGGCGAGGGAGAGACTTGAAAGGTTAATCGATTTTGCTGTTCCAATCATTGATCTACAATTGATGCGACATTTTTCATTCGATTGCTTAGAAGAACTCAACAAACCGCGATGTTTGCATCGTATCAAACACACAAAAAGAGGTCATTTCGCATGTGCATTTGGTACAACACAACAACTCAAGCACTGGTTCTTGAAGTATTGGGGTGTTGGGAAATCCTATGAAAAGTCTGTTCAACTATTTTACCAACTAAATGATTTGAGGAAAATGGATGTCACCAACACAGCATGTCTTGATGATTTGTTCATTTTACGTTTTGCAAAATCACAAATTAAATTTGTATGGGATAAACTTCCAGGGCATTTAAAATATAATGAAAAATTAATGGACTATTCATTTTGCATCAAATATAACCCACTATCAGCTTTGAGCCATGATATTCCAGGAATATGGCTTTATCCATTAAAAAAATATTGTACTACATGCAAAAAGATGAGAGATAATTATTGAAAATCAATTAATTTGTAAACTCTACATGTATGTAGATTTTAAAACTACTTATAGTAAGTAAAAAAAATGTAGATTAAAAGGTATGATATAAATAAAAACACAATAACTATAATTAAAGTGAGTTTTATTTCTTTAATCTTCCTCCTCCTGCTCCTCAATACAATATATGTTTTAAGTTAATTTTCTTACAGTACTACTTAATGGGTTATATTCAATTATACGATCATGTAAAATAAGACAATATGCAGATGTTTGATCCGGAAACTGTTCATCAGATTAAAACTCAAGACGAATATCAACTGGTCCAGATTTAGTAGATTCATTTTGTTTCGAACAGTCGATAATATAGAGTGGCGCTTGTTGTAAATATTCAGTTTTTGTCAATAATGGTTTCGATTCTTCATTATAGTATGACGTTTCAAAATTAGTATACATATCATATATTAAAGCATACTGATTACGACTAATGTTTAGATTTAAATTTCCATATGGATAACTTTGAGAATTGAGAAGTAACTTTACATCTCTAATATTGCAATGATCGAATTGACTGGCATTTTTCGTTACAACATTTTTTCTAGCAGTTGGAAATCCTAGGATCACATATCGTGTCTTTTCCAATTGTGTCGAAGTCTTGATTGGCCAAATATGTTTCGTTGTTTGAGGGAGTAGTGGGTATTCATACAATTGCCATGTGCGAAAGCTTATTGATATAGCTGGATCATTAGCAATAAAGTTGAGTGATTGAATTTTTTGCTTGTCCGACATTGTGACATATGGGACATTCCATTCTACCTCATTGAGAAGAACTTTCACTATTTCAGCATTACTATCAGCGGCAGCAGGTGTATGTATATATGTATTATCACGTAACGATTCAAATTATTTAATTTTTATTTAGTTGTAAGTTGATTATTTTAGTTTGATATTTGGAATTGAGTCGTTACGCGGGCATTCCGCCATTTCGCCGATGGAGACAGCGGTCCGTGCACGGTGCTAGCGCATGCGCGCTGCGTGAGAATGAGCACATGTGCGAATGAATATTAATTTAGAATTTAAAAATGCAAATACTTGACTTTTGTATAATTTAAGCTTTTGTTTATGATTTTGGAATAGTTGGGAGGCATAATCTAGTGTAACATTGTGCCCCAACATTTGTTTAATGCATTATTTTATTAAAACTTCTCATCCGACTGAGGATGTCAGTTTAGTGGAAAATATTGACCGCCGGGTAAATCGATACCTCGGCTATGAGTCCGACGACAATTTGATAAATCTTAAATAATTATTATTTCAGTTACCGGGTACAATAAAAATAGGAATAAGTTATACATAAATAGTTCATATATTTAATTAATTAATTATGTATCATTCAGATGTTTAGGAATTGTTTTTATATTTTATATTTTTAATTTAAAACTAGGCCCAGGGCTAATAGAAATAATTATAATAGTAATTAAGGGCGACGGTGGTGTCATGTATGCGACGACCAACAGGTGGAGGTTGAGATAATTAATGCAGAAAGATACGGACTAGTACTGTGTGTAGACGCTGTTTTGTACAACGCATTTATTACGTTCTATTTTGGAAATGAAGTTTTTTTTTCGTTCGAATAAGTGGATAATTAGTAAGGTTCACCGGGCAAATTTAATTGGCATTTACTTCAATATATATTATTTTTTTATCATTGGAAACCGTGAATTTTGAGTAAGTACTTTGAATTCCTTTCACGGCATTTATTTTTCACGTGATAACCTCCCCCCCCCCCCCCCGGTAGTTGTTGGTCGCCGCGGCGAGGGAAAGTAATTAATTAATAATTGACACTGGATGACATATGATTTGCATTGTTTGTAATTATCATTAATTATTATCATCATTTATTATTGGTGGATTTATTCTGATATTTTTGGCGCATATATGTATATGTGAGTTGAGTGCAGCGTGGGGAAGCGTTGCCGGTATACATATATCTACATCTATAGTTTATATATCTATAGAGTGCATACAGTACTTGAGTAAATTTCAGAAGTACTGATGTCATCACTCGGGTGAAAAATTCCTGAGTTATTATAATCCTACCAAAAACAGATTCTCTGTATAACATCGCGCCAAGTACACGTTTAAAATTTTTTACAAATAAGAAAAAATTGTTTTTTACAAAAAACAAAAATCAAATCGAAAAAATACCAAGTACTTAAAATATAATTCGAAATCTTGGAAAAAATTTTCATAAAATTGAGAAAAAAATTGAAAAAAAAAAATTTGAATGTACTTGGTGTGCGTTATTAAATTGTATTCAAGCAAAATGAATTCCTAGAATTGATTTTGAATACAAATTAATTTCTAATAAAATTAAAAGATATTATTTTTTCGTTTAAGCGCACACCAAGTACATTAAAATTTTTTTTTTTCAATTTTTTTCTCAACTTTATGAAAATTTTTTCCAAGATTTCGAATTATATTTTAAGTACTTGGTATTTTTTCGATTTGATTTTTTTTTTTTGTAAAAAACAATTTTTTCTTATTTGTAAAAAATTTTAAACGTGTACTTGGCGCGATGTTATACAGAGAATCTGTTTTTGGTAGGATTGATATAACTGTACCAATGGCACCATTAACTAGACCAAACGTGACATCAATATTTCGTCGAAGCATAACTTTTGCACCAATTTTAATAACAATTGTTCCAGCAAGTCCAGCTGATCGACTAGCATCTTCTTCTATTTTACTCAAAGTGTCACATGCTTTCTTTTTTAATGATTTAGGACAATCGATATAATCATTAGCCTTAAGTATAATTTCTTCAGAAGAAATTTTATTCGTCATTACCGAATTTATTGAATCACACTGTTTCCAAGTGGGTACCAAGCAAACTGTATCTAATGGTATTTTTTCAATATAATTACATACTTCTTGCAATCTATCATGTTATGACAATGAAGAATCAATTGTAATTTTTCTTTGTTCTAATAATTTGATATCGTCAACTGTCATTGAACCAACTCGTACTCTAGAGAGTAATTCACCGTAAATTTTATCAGTTTTTTGTCGCATATTGATGGTTAGTTCTTCGTAGCTGAATAACTCACTCCATAAATTTACAGATGTTAATGACCCAATATATTTTTGCGCATCTTCTGACGATAGCGTCATATAACTTGGGTCTTCATGAACAGGAGGAAGTTGGAGTAAGTCTCCGAAAACAACCACGTGTCTTCCACCAAACCAGTCATCAACATTAAAAATTTCTATCAATCGCAAATTTATGTATATTAAAGTTATATTAGAAATCATTGATATTTCATCAATGATAAATAATGTAACGTTTTTTAATTGATCACGTAATACTTTTAGTGCATTATCTGATAGTTGTTTATAAGACGGTGTAAAACCGTGTTCAACTGGCAATTGAAATACTCGATGTACAGTAAGGCCATTGATATTAAAAGCTGCAATACCGGTTGGAGCAGTTACAATAGTATCTTGATTCATTTCTTCTTTCATCCAAGGTTTAATTACATTGATCAGAAAACTTTTTCCGTTACCTCCTTCTCCACTGACATACAATCGAATTTTTGTATGGTCAGACATTACTTCGTTTTTAATTTTTTGAAAAACTTTAGTCTGATCAGCGTTCATATTATTGATCATATCGGTTAAGGTATAGTTATTATCTTGTCTTTTTGCTGCTTCATCTAGAATTAGTTCTTTAGCTATTAAATTCATTTCAACATCATTACAATCTGCTGATTTACTTTTCGAATCTTCATCATCATTGTCATCCTTACATTTATTTTCAATTTGGTTTTTTATATAATCTAAACCTTTTTGAAACTCTTCAGCGTATTCATGATATGCTTTAGCTTGTTCGAGTATATGTTGCTGATATCTAAATGATTCAGCGTAAGTTTCAAACCCATTTTTCAAATCTTCTGTGTCACGCCATGGTTGAAATAATAACAACAATGCATAAAAGTAATTTTCTGATTGATTAGCAACATTATATCTGTAATGATTGATTAAATAACCTCGCGTCCTTCGTTTTAAATATAACGATGGACCTATTTCATAATATTCAGTGATATTATTTTTCGGCTCAGTTTTAGTCGTGTCGTACCATCTAGCAAAATCATATAAACATACACTTTCTAACTCTTTAGGGCGATTAGGATAATAATTATCTATCCATGAAGGGCAAAATATATCAGTAGATTTAGGATTAATTTTTTCCAATTGTTCAATTTCATCTTTTGTCTTTAATTTTCTGTTTCTTATCATTCGAACATCCAACCATCTGATAACTGTGTCTGAATCTGTTCCATGCAAAGAAATACCCAGCAAGGTGTCAGCAGCTTCTAGAGCTCCAATTTCTCGGTGATTTAAACTACGAAATCCTATCCTCCATAAAAGCTGAGGTAGAGTTTTAGTTGACTTATTTTCGTCTACTGTTTTCGATTTAGATGAAACGATTTCATCGATTGTTTCCGATGTTTTAGCAGTTTCTGTTTTTGTAGCATATTTAGTCACATAATGTGTCAGTAAGATCGATTTTTCTCCAATAAATTGTATATCCATGTTTTCTTCCCATACACATAAAATTGAAGGATTATAATCGTTAATGTTAGCTTCAATATCAGTACGAGGAAGATCATAAAGCCGACTTTTGGTTCTTAAATTTCTACGCCCAGCAACCGAAGTAGCAACGTCACGAAGTACAAAATGTTCGGTAGTAGGTCGTGGAAATCCAAATCGACAAGATTTAATAACTCTGCCTGATTTTGGTTTTTTCGTTCGTAAGCAATAACTATTATGATGATGTTGTTGATGTGTAGTCACACGTCTGTGCAGTGTTGGAGAAGTTCTTTTGTTAGGTAACTTACAAGTTACATATTTCATTATAAATTCAGCAACTTCTTCATTTGTATTTAAACCAATAATTGGCGCACCTTCCACCCAAATTATAAGATGAAAATGCTGAATTCCTCTACCTTGATATTCCCTTCGCCAAAAGTAATGACTTATTTTACCAAGAGGTTGGCTATCTGACAGAATAAAGTCAAGAACAGCTTGAAATTTATTGTCTATGAACCTTGATACTGATACTGAATCTGCTGCAATCACTGCGCTAGCAGATAACTTGTCTAAACGTGGTGCATTTACTTCTTTTACATATTCTATTAGATCATCCCAAAGCCATTCAGCAGGACTTACTGTCAAAAACCATGTTGCAGGTCCATAATAACGTAACATACAATGTAAATTATTTTTAGGTTTACTCCAAAATTGTTCTGAATTTCGAAGTCGAGCAAAAAGGGTTGTTAAATTCGCTTCAAGTTGACCACTTTTTAAATGTTTTAAATAACCTTCAGCTGTATATTTTTCACGAGGGTTTGTAACATTCAATGTATGAAAAATACCTTGACCGAGTTGCCGAATATTAGAATCATTCAATAAATAAAAAAGATATTGTTGATTTAAACGAAAACGGGAATCGGCTGACATTAATCTTGCTTTAATGTATTCAAAAGCAGTTATAGGTACTTTTCTGTCTTCATTTTGACCATTTTTACCATAAGGATATAAATCTGGAAAACACTGTAAATCGAGTGTTTTCATTCGGTTATCCAATGCTTTATCATTAACCTTCAACATTTGATACATATTCGTTGATGAGTCGTTAATTCTTTTATCATGAAGAGGGTATATAGTGTATTGGGCATATTGCGATCCATCTGGATCTGATACTGGAGTTAACATAGCTCGTTGTCGAGTATCTTTACTTTCCTTAATTTCAACAATGTTTTCATCCATATTTTTATCGTTATTTACTGATAAAAGTGAATTGTTATCGCAGTGATCTCCAATAATATTTTCGTGTTTAGATAAAGATAGTTTGGTGTAGCTATGATCTTGATCTATATCACTTCGTATTGATCGTAATGAATTACTATAGGAATGATCTTTAACAACTTGTATTGTTGATAAAGATATTTTTCTATTTTCATTGATATCAATTTTTTCATTTTGCTCTTCTGCTCCAATATGTTTGTTTTTTGTATTTATACGGTCATCGATTGCCATTTCTTCTTCACTAGCATTTTCAACACTCACATTAAGTTCAGAAGTTTCAATGTTTTCAATATTTATTTCATTCACGTAATTTTTATCGTCACTAGCTTCGATATGAAATTCAATATTTTTCTTATCTAGCCAATCACGTAAATTATTGGGACATTCTGGTAATTTGATTTCAGCATAAAGAGGATTATTCTTCTTTAACCATATCAATGTTTTAAAAAGTTTTTCTAAGTTAACCAAATTTTCCCATATGGTTTTAGATTTTGTAGGTATACTACGAACTACGATGTATAATTCGTGATTTATGTTTATTGGATCTGTCGTTGAACAAATTCTTTTTAACGTTTCTTCTATGGGTAAAGGAAGATGAAATATTTGACCTTTCAGTTTCTGTATTTGCATAGTATGCGGTCGATTTTTTTTAGCAACTGTTCCTAACCTTTGAACTACTTGAAACGATTTCGCTCGTTGAATAAGAATTTTTTCTAAATCGTTTAATGTAACTAGTTCATTTGGTATTGTTCCAACATACATATTATTTAATATACAAGTCGGAGGTAAAATTTTTGAACGAATTTTTCTTGAGCAATAAACACAAATAAAGTTACTGTTTAGATTCGGGTCGTGTTCATTAATGAAATTAGTTAAATTATCCCATATTTCACCTGATATGGGATTACGCATTTTACTCAGATCAATGACATTTTTTATAAAACATAATTTTTGACAAGATATACATTTGTAGCGCGGTAATTCCAAGGACCGTTTTGTAAAAGCTATAAATGCTGATTTAAATTCATTCTGTATTTCATCTTCGTATAAACATGATTCATCTTGTTCTTTATCTAATAAATTACCTTCTTCTTTCATTTTATTCATTATACACATTTAAAATTTTAAGTCTCCAGTTTCTAATGCTCTATGTAATTTACTTAATTTATTTAGAACTTCTCTCATTGTATATATAAGTCGTTTAATATACCTTACAGAAGGAAAATGAGATGATAATAACTCGATACCAGTGAATTGTGATTTACAAAAACTGAAATCTTGATAACAAAAGTGGTAATGACCTAATTTATCAACTGAGTGATTCAAAAATAATTGATTTAAAAGTTGCATAAAATTATTTAAATTTTTCGTTTTCAAGCTTTCCAGAAAGTTTTCATATTGTTGATATACTTCTACTTCCGAATTTGTTCGACAATAGTTGTTGCAATGCCATTTTTTTTCAACTTTTTTATCTTTTATCAATGGTAAAACATTCACAGATTGACCTAATAAATTAATGGCAATACTTTGGTTCTGTAAATTATCAAATGAATATGATGTATCATAATAGTATGATTCAGTGGATTTATAATGAAGTGATTTACCACACATATTTTTGTAATTGTCTACATCTTTAGTTGAATTAGGATCCAAATTTGAAAGATGGTATTCGGCTTCATTTTTTAATTTTTGTATCGTATTTCTTAATGCATTCATGTAATTTTTCCTCTGACACATACACCATTTAATAATCAATTGAGCTCCCAAATACTGTTCAGCTGAATTTTCTATGTCCATGGCTAAAACTAATCGCTTTATACACTCGTCAGTGGATAATTTCATTTTTATATAACTTTTCTTCATATCATTCCTACAATATTTTGCCACAATTTTTTTCGCAGCAGTAACTTTTTCTTTTAATGAAGTTTTATTAATTGTATTATAACAATGTTTACTTTTTTGTCTCTTGAATTTCTTTTTGGTTATAAGAACGTCAGTTGTTGCTACGAAATTTTTTGTGCAATAATTTTGACTAATATTAACAATCGTCGACTCTGTGGCAGTAACTTTATTAAGAAAATCTGAAGATTTCAGCCCTACAGAAATTAAATTGTCTCCGCTTTGATTGGAAATAGGTTCTGTTCGTACTATTTTTTCTTTTAAATCTAATGAGTCACTTTGTTTATTATCTAATAATAATTCAGACAGATTAGTTTTTAAAATTTTTAAATGTTCTCTACGAATACGAGAACGAAGAGCTCTACTTTCTGCTATTTTTATTTGATTTAGAGTTTTATGCCCTGATGAATCAGTATTATTAATAGTTGGGAATGATTTTAGCACATTCGTTTGAAATATTGTGAATAAATGTGAACGCATAAGACGATGATTATAGACAATATTCTCTGGCTTTTGTCTATATAATAAAGATACAGCAAATGCAATAGCAAACACACCACAGTCACTACCATTTGGTTGGTTTTGTACTTTAAGATACACAACTGATGATGCTAAATTGATGTCTAAGTATGGATATAATTTTTGTAAAAAAATTTTTTGATCATTATTTAATGAAAATTTATTCAAAGAATCATATACATAAATTTTTTTTGTGTCATAATATGTACATATCCAATGTTTATCATTGCTGTATAATATTTGAATGTGTTTTTCAAGTCGTGGAACAGGTACAATTTTCTCAGGTCTTGCTAAATATAGTGTGTCACGATGATCATAATTTGAACAACTAGCTAAAATTAATTTAAATTGATAGATGTGTTCATCTTGTAATTGATCTCCATTTAAAACCATATTTAAATACTTTTCATGTATTAGCGGTAAAGTATTCTTGTTCTTAGTTTTTCTACGTTTTGATGGTGCTAATTCTTTTAGTGCGGTAATTTCTATTTTTCTTTTGAGTGAATTCCTTAATGACTGTTTATTAAAATTTAATTGTTGTTGAAGTTGACAGTTATTGTTTGAATTTTCATCTTTGATATTTAAATTCGGATTAGATTGCTTATCATTTTTGTGTTTAGAATTATTATTGTTTTTGACCGATTTATCTTTACTATTAAAATTTTGAGTGTATTCTCCATCACTACTAAAAATTGGCTTCATTGATTGATCACATTCATGAATTTTTAATTTTTTTCGTTTTGAATTATTATCGTTTTTGACCGACTCATCTTTAATATTCAAACTTTGTCGAGATTGTTTATTATTACTAAGAATTGGCTTCTCTGATTGATCACATTCGGGAATCTTAAATTTTTTTCGTTTAGAATTATTATTGTTTTTAACCGATTCATCTTCAATAATCAAATTTTGCTTAGATTGCTTGTCATTATTAATAACTGAATTCATTGATTGATCATATTCATGAATCTTTAAATTTTTTCTTTTAAAATTATTTTCTCTTTTGATCGATTTTAATGTATAATCACTGCCGATTTGTTGATTACATTCATTCGTAATTGTTGAACAAACTCTATGCGTACCTGGTTTTGTAATTATCTGTGGGAAACCAGAGATAATCTTTTTATTAAATATTCCAATCAAATGTGGACGCATTTTACGATGATCATAAAGAAAATTACTTCTTATTGGCCACTGGTCTAAAGCTAAAGACGTAGCGAATGCTATCGAATAAACACCACAGTCAAAATTATTTGGCTGCGCTTGTACATCAGGGAATTCAATCGTACTATCATTAAATACAAATTTGGGGTAAAATCTTTCTAGAACAATTTTATGATTATTGTGAAGAAGATTTTTTTTCGCTGAATCGAAAATATAAATTTTTTTTGTATCATAATAGCAGCAAACCCAATGATCAGTACCGTATTTATCATTTGCATTATAATCATACGCCGTATCACGGCTATGCAGTATATGAATATGAGCTTTATTAGCATCTAATTCACTAATTAATTCTGGATGTTGAACGTACCAACTTTCTAAAAATGGATACCTAAATTGTTTGTGAAGAAGGAAAGCAAAATAATCAATATGATGATCTTCTAATAAACCATTATTAATTATAATAGAAAAATCTTGTTGATTCAATGGTTGCATGGTTTGTGAAAAGGAGTTGGAAAAATAAAGATAATAAATGAAGTATATTTGTTAAATATCAATATTGCTTTATTATTATTGTTACAATAAAACAAATTAGTTCAATAATTAAAAATAAAATAAATGTAAAAAGATTATTTTATTAAATTAATTAATTAAATCATTCACGATTAATAAAAATGTGTGAATAAAATTACATATATTTCTTCAAGATTTAGTTATATTAAAGAAAGACTAATAAATTGACTATTTTTGAGTCGCACAGCAGACTCTTTTTTTGGTGTCGCACCGCAGACAATCTCTTTAAAATTAATATTGAGTCGCACAGCAGACTCTTTTCCTTGTGTCGCACCGCAGACAATCTCTTTAGAGTCAATATTGAGTCGCACAGCAGACTCTTTTTCTTGTGTCGCACCGCAGACAATCTTTTTAGAGTCACTATTGAGTCGCACAGCAGACTCTTTTTTTGTGTCGCACCGCAGACAATCTCTTAAGAGTCAATCAATATGTTTGAAAAGATTTCTTTCTATTTATGAAACTTTTAAAATCAAATAAAAATAATGATATATTTAAATCCAAAATTGCAACTTAGTTGCAAATGTGTTTGGATAATTATAATAATTATTATTCAAAATTAATAATTATATGAATAACAATTATTAAAATCCAAAATTCTAACTTAGTTGTAAATGATTTTGGATGATTATGATTATTATTATTATTCAATATTAATAACTATCAGAAATTATTAATATGGAATACGAATAATAATAATTGTAATGATAATTTTAAATATTTACGATTTATTTTTCACATATAATAAAAATATTATTAATGTAGAGTCACAGGTTAGAATACTGTGTTGTTGTTTGTAATTAACGTTGTAACTAACTATAAAGGTCATTTTCATGAAAACACTTATCGCAATCATGGCGGCTGCACTTGTCCGCCGAACGTTTTAGGTCAATTTGGAGTTAAGTCTTGGATATACTTTTGACTGAGTAACTTTTGTATGGAAATTTGTGTAAATTGATAGTATTTAATGTTTGTTCCACCTCAAGATTACAAGTAATCTTGAGTAAGTTGAAAAATAACTACTCCTGATTAAACAAACAAATTACTGTACAGTAATGGTAAGAATAATTAATGATATTTCGTTCAAACAAAATCAACCGATTATTCTGATTAAACTAATAGACCATAGACTACCAATCACCATGCCACGATATTATGATAACTGACAGAAAGAAAAGACATTTTTAGATAGACTAAAACCGAAGTCCAATAAAAGCCCACTATAAAAGTGCACACACCTTCTCAAATTTTGGCCACGATCCTGATAGCCAGACTTTTTAGTCAAAGAGTTGATGTCAATTAGTTGCGATCAAGTTGACGACAACTTGTTGATAACTATCAGCTTTTGCAACTGTTGACTACAAGTTATTACCAACTTTATGAGAATATTGGAGGCAACTTTCGGTCAATTGACGGAAAAACCGAATTGCCACCAACGGAAATTTGCTACCCGAATTCGCCGCCCATTTAACAGCAAAAGTTGGAAAGAAAAATTTGTAGTTAATTTTTGCTCAATTTAGAAGTAACTTTTTACTAGAAGAAAAAAAATAGTGTTGTTCATTTTTACCATTTCAGAAGGTAAACAAAATTTATACATAAAAATTTCTGCAATTTGAGGGTATAAAAATATCCTATCAAAAAGAGAATAAGTCAAGTTGACAATAAATAGATGTAAAACTTTGCCTGAAAATTGACGAAAAAATTTTTCTAATCGACTTTCGAAGTAAATTTGAATTCTAATTTGGGTAGTGAACTAACATCAAATTGTACAGCAAGTTGTAAATAAATTCTCGGAAAAAGCGGAAAAGTCCGAAGTTGACGGATGTTTGACGAAAAATTCACGAAAACTTTTCCAAGTAAACGTTTGCTAAAGCAAACTCTGCTATTGGGGGTGTTATGTCCTGGGAAGTTACTAAAGTCGGAGCTGACGCCACCTTCCGGACAGTGGGCAGTTCGTTGTCACGTGGGACCAATTTTGAATTTGAAATCAATTAATAAAATGATTGTTAGCGATGATGATGATTATTATTAGGATTAGTATGATTGCTATGATTATAAATATTTAATCAAATAATGAAATTATGGATAGGGATATTTTTAAGAATTTATTTATTATACGAGTCACTCTTCATTTAATGTACATATATATCTGTATAACTGTTAACTAGAAAAGGAGCTATTCATGATTTTTATGCGCGTGTGTTATTTAGGTTTTAGGTATCGGGTGACAGAAAACGTTCCAAAACCACTCAAACTAATTTAACTCAGACTAATTATTCATGAAATGCAATAATTGTTGTAAGATCTCAGTATGTAAATTTTCAATGGAATTTAAATGCGCGCCTATTTACGTATTTTAAGTTCACTAATTGATGTACAGATGGAGACACTTGAGGCCACTGAGGACATGACAAAGAAACTTCCCTAATAGCCACTTTAGCTCGAAATTGACAGTAATTTAACATTGAAATTGCCTGAAATTTGCTACCCGAATTTGCAGTCAATTTGACGGTAAAAGTTGTAGAGAAAAATCGCGGTAAATTTTTTCTCAATTTTGTAGTGACTTTTTATTAGAAAAAACAGTCGATAATGTTCATTCTTACTATTTCAGAAGGTATGCAAATTTGATTTAAGAATATCTATAATTTGAGAGTAAAAAAATACTTTACAATTTTCGGAGTCAAATCAACGATAAGTTGATATAAAAATTTACCTAAAAATTAACGACAAATTTTTTCTAGTTAACTTTTAAAGGTGAATTTGCATTCTTATTCGGGTAGTTAATTTATTTCAAATTGTATGGTAAGTTGTAGACATATTGTCGTAAAAAACGGAATAGTCCGAAGTTGACAGAGATTTGACGAAAAATTTAAGGAAACTTTTGAAAGTTAACTTTTGCTAAAGCAAACTGTGCGATTAGTATGCTATCAGGGTAGCCATTTTAGCTTGGAACTGACAGTAATATGACAACTGAAATTACTGAAATTTGCTGCCCAAATTCACCGACAATTTGAAAATAAAAGTTGGAAAAATCAACTTAATGTCATTGTCTGACAGTAACACTTGTAGTTAAATTGAATTCAAGTTACAGACGATTTACTGTCGACTTAACCGTAATTGTTTGCTCTCCAATATTTTGCTTTAAGTTGGCTTCAGAATACGGTAGGAGCTTGAAGTTAACCTACAGTTAGGGTGGCTATCAGGGTAAGTCCTGAGCAAATTTACTAAGGACTTAGTTTGGCTGAACACGCCTAGTATGTTACTTTGATATGACATGCTGTCGGTGGCGGCAAAATCAAAAATATCATGATCGAAATTTAATATATGATTTATAGTTTGTTTATGTTTGTTTCTTTCAACAGTTATATATAAAAATACGAAAAAATTATTCTTAATATGCATTAAAAAGCAAATGATGCACAGTTAGAAGAATAAAATGGAAAAAATAAAGAAAAATAATTTTTTTTTTTCACCAGCTATCGTCCCTAAACTAGACTTTATTGACAGCAAGTGACGACAATGCTTCAGCTCGTTACTAAAATGACAGCAACTGTACAGATTGTCAGTTGATCCCTGATAGCCACACCTTGCTCAGCAAGTTCTGTAGTGAAACATTTTCGGCTGACTTCTAGCAAGCCTTGGCTGGATAATACTTGAGTGCAAGTTGATGCAAATCAACTGCCGTCGTCTGAATGTAATTTGACAGAAAAACTTGCCGTCAATTTGAAGTGAAACTTTCAATCAGCTTAATGTCATTGTCTGAACGTAACACTTGTAGTCAAATTGAATTCAAAGTACAAACAATTTACTGTCAACTTAACCCTAACTGTTTGCTTTTTACCATTTTGCTTTAAGTTGGCTTAGCTAGAATTTAACTTGCGGTTGTGGTGGCTGTCAGGGATGATGTTTGTTCACGCATGAAATCGTTGGTAACAATTTACTGAGTTGAATTGCCAACGATTTCCCTGACAGCAAGACTTCATGGTCGGAACGTTAGTGTTAATTAAATGCGATCAGGTTGATGAAAAGTTGTTCTCAACTTCCAGTTATTATAACCCTAGCGGCAACATTGCTCACTTTTGTATCAATTTTGAGGAAGTCAAGTAAAATACAGCAAAATATTATATCGATATATACTATTCTCTCAAGATCTTGACTAAGATAGCTACTAGGAAACTGTTGACTACGAATTGTTATTGACTTTCCCAGAAAGTTCGCATCTACTGCCACAACCAGTCACCAACTTCCTGAAAATTTGAATGCAACTTTCCGTCAACTTATAGATGCCAACTATTCTTACTAACTGTTTCAGAAAGTTGGCGACCAGTTGCTGTCAACTTACAGAATTGCTAGATTTTTCGGCCAACTCGGTGACAAATTGCTACAGTAAACTGTCACCAGCTTGGCTAACACGGCTGTTGTCAAATTCAATGTAATTCTGTGATATCAAACAGTCTAAGTGAATAACTCTAATGGTAACAACTATAGACTACCACAAGAGCCGACAGTTCAATTGATCTATTTATCGATGTAAATTTTCAAGGCTGCGTACTATAAGAAAAACAAATTAAAACAAAGGACTAACAATCATAAAATAACCACGCAGCGAATACAAATTGTTGCTCAAATTGTAAAGTTGACGAAGCAACCCTGATATCCGAGCTGACCCTGTTTAAGAAAAATGATTTGCTCCATGTTAAGTGTATATCTATATCTATATATATTAGTCGATTCAAATTGTTTTAAATCATTTCAAATTTTTTCGAGTCATTCCAAATCATTTTTCTCAATCAGGGGATAGTAAGCGAGTAGCAACCCACTGCAGTAACAGCAACTCGTCATCAAGTTGGTTGCAAAAGTTGGCATTCCGTTAGTTGTCGAGAAGTTGCCTTCAATTTTTTCAGAAAATTGGTGACAACTTGAAGTTCACAGTAACATTTATAATTAAAAATGACCTCTCTACGAAACAGACGAAAAGTTTATTTTTAATTCATTGGGAATCATTTGTGTAGATTTAAGAATATAATTTTATTATTTAAGACTAATTAATAATTAGGAGTTCTTCCTAATAAAATTACATCCTCAAACTTTACAAAATAATCCCCGATTGATTAAAAATGAATTTTTTGTTTGTTAAATAGAGTAAAGGTCAAAACAAAATTTTTTAATTAAGAAAAAGGCGGATTTTTTTAATATTTTAATTTTATTTTGTTTTGTTTGTTTTTGTTTTTTTATTAATACATATAATAATTTTTAATAAAACTCCCTCTCCCGCGGCCGCCCCTACTTCCCCTCCAATTTTTGTAACCACGACGGTTCCGCCCTGTCCGTCCCCTGGCTACACCTCCAGCTGTCCATCGATTTGGAATATCTGTAAAGCAAAATAAAATGTTCAGATTTCGATAAATTGAATAATATAGAAATAATATATTAAAAGATTTCATAAAATCAAACAGATTCTCATAGATCCCCATAAGAATTTCATAAGAATGAATAAGTTCTATGAGAAGTACTATAGTTAAGTATAGGCCTTATACATACAGATTTGAGAATCTGATTTGTCAAGAATTAAACATACCAATGGCTGCTGAAGTTGCTCCCAGAGCTGCTGCTAGAGCTCCTCCCGGAGCCGTTGCTTGCGCTGCTGCTGGAGCTGCTGCTGGAGCTCCTCCCGGAGCTGCTGCTGGAGCTCCTCCCGGAGCTGCTGCTGGAGCTCCTCCCGGAGCTGCTGCCAGAGCTACTGCTAGAGCTCCTCCCGGAGCAGCTGCTGGAAGAGGTATATCGGCTACATCTGGTACCCCTTCTCTATTTTGATTTACTGGCAGGTGCGGTGGTGGCGGTGGTGGTGGTAGTAGATGCCAGTAAATTTGGTTGGCCTGTGGGAAAGGTGGCTGACCCCAATATTGGCCACGTCCACGGGCCAACCTGTAATAAGAGAGAAGATAGAGAGCTTCAAGTAGCTCTCTATCTTCTGAAAAGAAAATCCAATTGATTATATATATATATATATATACATATATAATATATATATATATATATATATATATATATATATATTTATTAGGGTGTTTCAAAAAAAAAAACAATTTTTTTATGGTATCGAAAAATTGAGAATATAACTAAAAATAAAAATTTTGGTACTAATCCGACGTCTTAATAAAATGATATTGAGGTTTATCTCGATTTATTGTACTATTTTCCACTCAAATAAAACGGAAAAAAATTTTTCTTTTTTTTAGAATTTTCTAGCTCACAAACTAATTAACGGATTCTTATGCATAATGAAGGCTTTTGTAACAAATTGAACGCTCTACAACAAAAGTCACTTATCATCTTTTGATAAATCCCACTGTTCAAAAGTTATTTAAGCTTCAAGTCAAATTTATATATATATATATATGCATCCATAAATATATACAAAAATAGTTAAAAAAATTGCACGTATAGTTTTTAAAATTTTCTACACGTGCATTTTTTTAATTTTAATTTTTTTTTCATAATTGATTTGTCAAAAAAAATCGGAAAATTGCAAATCGTTTGTTAACTTCAGGATCTATTTATCAGGATCAGGATATATATATATATATATATATATATATATATATATATATATATATATATATATATATATATATATATATATATATATATATATATATATATATATATATAGAGGATAAGAGGCTGCCCTGGCTTAAAAGTTATTTGTTTGATAAAAAATTTTTTTCGGCCAACGCAATCTTATTTTTCGTATGTGTAAAAATATATATGAATTGATGTACATATCTTTATGCCAACGGAAATATCTTTATACCAACGGAAAATAAAAGTCATGGCCAAATGCAAGTTTTTAACAAACAAATAATTTTCAAGCTAAGGCAGCCTTTTATTCTGCATATATATAACTATCTCTGTGTTGAATAATTGAGAATCTGACTATCTCTGTGTTGAATAATTGAGAATACTTACCATTAAAATTTTCCCTGTCACTCATATTTTTCTGTAAACGAATAAATAAATAATTAATAATTAACAAATCTTTTTGTATTTTCGTAAATATTATTATTATTTCACTTCAAATATCCATAAGATTGAAAATAGCAGACATTAGACCCTTGTTTATTTTTTGATAAGGTTAAGTTAATTAGACGTAAATGGAAAATAAAAGCTTTTGACATATAATTTATTAAAAACGTTTTTTATATAAATAGTTTAGTTGTATATTTGAAAGAAAGAAAAAAAATTATTTAATTGTCTGCTATTTTCAGAATTATCGAAATATATTTGAATGCTGAAAGTAAAAAATAGTGTACTTACGCGTTTGTTGTTAGCAAAAGAATGATGACCAGCTCTTCATCGTTATATTGTTAGTCCTTTGTTTTAGTTATTTTTTTTTTGGCGCGCAACTTATAAAAGTGACATCAATAAATAGATCAATTGAGCTATCAGCTCGTATGGTAATCTATAGTTCTTACCGTTAGAGTTGTTTATTCACAATGTGGGTATCACAAAATGACGATAAATTTGACAACAGCCCTGATAGCTAAGCTGGCAGCAAGCTAACGTGCTGCAGCAAATTGCCACCAAGTTGGCTGCGGGAATTGGAATGTTCATAAGTAAATGATAACTACTTGCCAACTTTCTAAGAAACTTGTGGCAAAAGTTAACATTCCATTAGTTGATGGGTTGTCTTCAATTTGCTCAACAAGTTGACGACAGGTTGTGGCAGTAGATCGTTGTCAACTTTCTGGGAAAGTTGTTAACAAGATGTAGACAAATCTAATAGCCACTTTACCTTTAAATTGACTGTAATTTAGCATCGAAATTGCCGGAAATTCGCTGCTCGAATTTGCAGACAATTTGACAGTAAAAGCTGCAAGGAAAAATTTGCGGTAAATTTTTGTTCATTTTAGGAATAACTTTTTGATAGAAAAATAGTGCCAGTAATTTTCATTCTTACCATTTCAAAAGGTAAGCAAATTTATCCATAAAATATCTACAATTAGACGATAAAAAATACACAATTTTTCAAGTTAAATTAACAGTAAATTGACATTAAATTTGCCTGAAAATTGACGATAACTTTTTTCTAGTCAACTTTTAAAGTGAATTAACTTTCTAATTGGGGTAGTAAATTTACGTGAAATTGTAGAAGAAGTTACATACAAATTGACGTAAAAAACGGAAAAGTCTAAAGTTGACGGAGATTTGCCGAAAAATTCAAAGAAGCTTTTGTAAGTAAACTTTTGCTACAGGAAACTGTGCTTAATTGTAGTTAATTTACGGTTAGGGTAGCTATCACGGTTTTAACTCGAAAATTGAAAGAAAAGATTTGACATCTCGGTGACGTCTAATATCTATAAAAAATTTCATTCCAACTGTTTGCTCTCTCACACATAAAATTACACATAAACTTAAAGTTATATATAAGTTTTTATTTTCCGTCAAATGTATAAGCTATTTTACGTATAAGAGAGCTAACAAGATAAACTAATACTTTTTATATATATTTTACGTCATTAAGATATTAAAAGTTTCATTTCAATTTCAATTTCTTCGCTAAAAATCTGGATTCCTGGGTTGCCGCTAACATTCGAAATCTTGACACAGCTCGAAAATTTGTGTACAACTTGCTGTAAAATTTGCCGTAAATTTACTAACCAAATTGGAATGCAAATTCACTACAAAAGTTGTATAGTAATTGTGGTCAAAAACGGAAAAACCCGAAGTTGACGGATATATTACAAAAAATTCAAGGAAACGGTTACATCCTCAATGGCCTCAAGTGCCTCCACCTGTCAATCAATTAGTAAACTTGAAAAACATAAATAGCTTGTATACAAGCTGACGTCAGTAACAAAAAACACCGAAAGTTGACAGACATTTGACGAAAAATTCAAGGAAATTTTTATTCTCGTTTTGCTGTCAGTTTGTTGGCAATTTCGGACAGCAAACTTTTGTAATTTCAAAATTTCAAATTACATTCAATTTCAAACTAAAGTGGTCATTAGGATATTCACTATATTTACTATGCTAAATCTTACTGACTCTAATAGCACAGTTTGCCATAACAAAAGTTACTAACAAAAGTTTCCTTAAATTTTCCGTCAAAAATCGACAAGAAAAAAGTTGTCGTCAATTTTCAGGCAAATTTTATGTCAATTTATTGTTAATTTGACTTGAAAAATTCTAAAGTATTTTTTTACCGTAAAGTTGTAGACAATTCTATGCATAAATTTACTTATCTTCTAAAATGGTAAAAACGAACATTACCGACTTCTTTATCTAGCAAAAAGTTACCTCTAAATTGAGCAAAAATTAACCACAAATTTTTCTTTCTAACTTTTATTGTCAAATTGTCGACGAATTTGGGCAGCAAATTTCAGGAAATTTCAAACTGATTTCAAATCAAATTACAGCCAATTTCAAGCTAAAGTGGCTATTCGGGAAGTTAACATGCGGTCAAGGTGACTACCAGGGTAAATTTCACATGAAACTATAGTAAAAAATACAGACTGAAGCTCCACTGGTGGCGAAAAAACTAATCATTGCTATAGAAAAATTTATGTGTCTCCTGATTATTTTATATGAATCATGGCACTTCTTACAACTGTTTATTCTCTGGCAGTGCCCTTTTCGCATGAAAAAATTTGTAAAATAATTAAAAATGGGGGTGCTATAGTATATGCTGGCCTAATTTAATTATTTAAATTAGTTCTTATAACTAAAATGGGTAAAGTTTCATAATTTTATGACGAACAATCAATCATCTTTCGACTGGAAAAGGAATTTTCGAGAAATTTTTTTATTTAAAAAAGTTTTTAAAATTTGGAGCTAAATACCGTTCTGTCTACGGTATAGAGACACGGTAGGCTCGCGCCATGACACTTCACACATATACATGTGTTTGATTTGAACGTGTACTTGGCGCGAGACACTACCGTGTCTCCTGATTGTCATATAACGGTATCATAATCTTGATACTTCTGATGATTATATTTAACGCTACCAACATGGAGATATTTCAGGAGATCACTTGGTGGTTGGAGGTTACCAAAGCTGTCAAAATAGATGGTATCATTACCATTCTTTTTGTATGCAACCCAATGAGTTCCACGACCATTTTTATCATCGAGATTTATGATTGCTGACTTTTTTTTTCCACGGACCAGACTTTGGTAAATTATTTCTCATGAAAACACCTCGGAAATATAAAATTTTTAAATCTTTTGCATACCCGATTAAATCGAAATTGGTGAGAGCTCGATGAGGTAGCGTTACATGTTTTTTGGTGGCGGGCTCAAATATAATCTCATTCCAGTCTTGTACGGTGACAAGTATAACCCTTTACCGAGGGTTATAGCCTCCATTGTTGAATTATGCCGTTTAGTCTCCTCCAATTCACGTTTAGCAGTCTTAGCAGCAATTACAGCTTTAGCGATACCAGCATCGCCCCCAGCTAATGCACCAGTAGCGCTTTAGCCAGCAAGAATTGGTATTAAAAATGGTAACAAACCACCCACTTTTAGTGGTGGTATTGGTAATATACGTGATGATCGTATATTTTTTTCCCACCAACCATTTTTACAGCTTCACGAGCACCCCGTAATGCCGACTTGAACGGTGAAATGAGTACACCTTCATTCATAGTTTTTTTAGCTGATTCTATAATTTGCCTGATAGGAACAAGTTTTTTCGTTTTCTTTAATGTCTTCTTTTTCTTTTTACCATTCCTTCTAGACTTCTCCCCCTTCATTTTTAACTTCTTTTTAACCGCATCCATCTTTTTCATGCCCATACCCAAACTTCTCTTCACTCTCATGGTTTTATTAACTCCCCAAGCCATGGCTTTTTCACCAAGGCTGGCATCTTTTGCATGAAGACTTTGTAAAGCTTTTTCAGCAAGATCTTTATCAGCCGCATGACGTGCTGCCATATTGTCAGGATTTTTAGAATAAGCAATGTCATGCGCTTTACATGCTCGGTCTAGAAGATTTATTCCCGGATCACCTCGAGCTAATTTTTTTGCTAATTTTGTACCAGGTCCACAGTACTGATATCCCGGAACATGTAATTCTATTGGTAGTTTATTTATAATACTATTAACAAAACCTTTACCACGCTTAGTTGCGACTTTACTGATATGTCTGCTCTTAGCCATTGTCGATCTATGACTAATCTCGATCGTATAAATACTCGATACTTATAAGTATATTGTTGAGTTAGAATTGAGTCATCAGCGGAATAACATAGTAATTAGTGTTCTTAAAAATAATTCAAACTGAAGTTTGAAAAACAGACAGCTAAATAACCTGTGATCAATTTTGGTCAAATAATTCAAGGTGATGAGAAAAAAAATCCAAAAACGTCATGGCGCGCTGCTACCGAATACTGTTCGAGCAGTCCTTTGTGGACGATCAAATTGTGGGAAAACAAATGCGCTTCTTGCATTGATTACTCATCCTAATGGCTTGAGATTTGAGAACATTTATGTATACTCTAAATCACCAAATCAGCCTAATTATAAATTCTTAGAATTAGCATTACATCCTATAGAAGGAGTCGGATACTTCCCATTTAATGATCATGAATCAGTTGTAAATCCAGATGATGCACAACCGAATTCTCTTATGATATTCGATGACGTCACTTGTGAGAAGCAAGATCATGTTAAAGCACATTTTTGTATGGGGCGACACAAAAATGTTGATAGCTTTTATCTCTGTCAAACCTATACGCTTATACCAAAACACTTGATACGCGACAATGCAAATTTTCTTGTACTTTTCCGACAAGATGAAATGAATTTAAAGCACATATATGATAATCATGTGAATACAGATATGCCGTACAGTGAATTCAAAGATTTATGTTCAGCATGCTGGAATGATAAGAAAAGTGATAATAAACACGAATTTGTTGTTATTGACAAGGATAGTGAATCGAATAATGGACGTTATAGAAAAGGTTTTGACTGTTTTATAAGTATAAATTAATCATCTCTATATAAATTAAAACAGTCTTAAAGGGCATTCAAGTGTGCAAACATGACGTGTAAAAATATGTCTCAGCAGAAAGATATGCTGCTCCAAATAACTAAAATTAGTGATGCGATAAGACAAAAGCATAAAATATTAAAAGTTGATAAAGACACTTCTAAACAAACTGAAAAAAAAATGTTTAAACTTATTGTGACACCGTTGAGAACATTAGTTGAGAATTCTAAAGCTTTAAAACATGAAATTAAAAAAGAAGAAGAATGAGTGCAGAATTTTTCTCTGAAAAAACGTGAACATAGGGACTATCAAACTATTTATGATAATAGTGACACACATCAAGGTCAGAATACTTATGATGATTTAAATGTGAACAGTACTAGGAGCAGCAACTTGGATGAAACCATTTTATCTCATTCTCCAACCTCTACAAGCACACCACTGAAATATCATAACTCTATATCTAAATATATTGATATGTTGAATAAAAAAAATCCTAAAGGCTTGGATACAAGATTTGGTATTCGCAAAAAAAATAATCAATTATTTTTTGGTAATTCACCTGTTCAATTTAGAGATAATAAAATATCAGTAAATAATCAAAATCATGTTCTATCTCCGGGGCTTATAGAATTGTTATTTAAAAGTGATCCAAATAAAAATTCAATTACTACAAGTGATTTAGATGTGTACCATAAACTAATTGTTTCAACGAATACTCACAGGAAAAAATATGTATCTGAAAAAAGTCTTTATGTTGAGAGGACTGCTAAATATACTAAATATATTGCTGACTTTGTTCAATCACCACAAAAAAAGAGGTAAAGGGCTACCTGACTCTATGACTGTTTCAAAGAAACGAAAATATGTGGATTATGTTTATTGGGATGATCCTAATGAACTCATAGATCGCCTGTTAATAGTATCTCAAGCAGCTCACAACTCTAGTCATTCTAATGAAATAATTTCAATCGTTGAAGAGCTACGTGAAGCTAAAATTATTTATTAAAAGATACATTAACAATAATTCATCATTTGTAAAATAACATTCGGAAAGGAAGGATCATCAAAATGGGTATCGATATATTTGGACGTGTATCTTCCCAACTGAATCAGGCACAATTCAAAGGCTGTATCAGTAGTTTTGGACCACCTGGACAAGGTTTCAAGTTGACAGATGATGGACAGTTTGACTTAGACGGAAAAAGGTTATGTGATGTTGCCGAACCTAAAAATGAAAGTGATGCAGTCACATATAATACTATGAAAATTGCAATCAAACAAGAATCAGACAATGTAAAAGCAATTAGTGACTACAATAAATATCGTATAACTGATCTTGAAGATAAAGTAACGGTTGAAATAGTTAAGCTAGAGAATAAAATGACGAGTAAAGATCCAGACCTCATTATCGAATTGAGAACCAAAGTGAGCGCATTAGAAGAGAGTCTTCTTAGTGAACTGAGTCTATATAGCCAAACGCTATCAAATCGTGTAACAACGCTTGTGAGATCTGTAGTACGTGATGGTCAAATATTAGCTGATATTGAGCGCAGAGTATCTAAACTTGAAAAAAATGAAAAATAAAAAGAAAATAATAGCCCAAGAGCTCCACAAACAGGCTCGAAAAAATTATCTTCGTCGGCATGTTGACATTCGTGGACTTGATGAGACTTGGCAAGCTGACTTGGTTGAGATGATACCATACTCTACGGCTAATAGTGGATATAAATATCTACTTACAATTATAGATATTTTTGCAAAGTATGCTTGGACAGTTCCAATCAAAAGTAAAAGTGGCAGTGACGTCAGAAACGCTATGAAGTCTGTGTTACAGCAAAGGCGGAAACCTAAACATCTTCATGTTGATCAAGGCAAAGAATTTTATAATAAAAAGTTCAAAGATCTCATGAAACATTATGGGATTCATATGTACTGAACGTTTAGTAATTTGAAGGCCTCCATATGCGAACGTTTCAATCGAACGCTTAAAAATAAAATGTGGCGCGAGTTTACGGCACGTAGAAATTACAAATGGATCGATATACTCGAAGACTTAATCGATAATTATAACCACACTGAACATCGAACAATAAAAATGAAACCTGCCAATGTAACTGTTGGTAATGAAAAACATATACTTCAGACAATTTACAAACCTCTTCAAAGTAAACAGGCGCGAAAACAAAATAAATTCAAAGTTTGAGACAAAGTTCGAATAAGCAAGTATAAACATGTTTTTGAAAAGGGCTACACACCAAACTCGACGACTGAAATTTTCACAATTAAAACAATACAAAAAACGAATCTAACAACTTACAAACTGATTAATTATCAGGATCAACCGATAGAATGAGGATTTTATGCACAAGAACTCAGTAAAGTCAAGTATCCATATGTATATCTAGTTGAGAAAATAATTAAAAAGCATGGAAGTAAAATGTATGTCAAATGGTTAGGATTTGATAATTCACATAATAGCTGGATTAATAAGTCTAATTTATAAAATTATCATGTATTTTTTATAGAATTAATAAATAAAAATAATAATAAACAATTTTGACTTTTTATTAACGATATTTATTTATTCAAATCTATTTCTACAAAACTTAGAATTAATTACATTTATCTACATTATTATTATTTAGTTTTATCTTTTTGTTTGATACTTCATAACCCCAAGGTAAAGTATCAGTTGAGGTGTCACTTAATTTTCTTTTATTATCACACCAACTTAATGCTAATTTACTTTGTTTAATTGTTTTCACTTCATGATGACTACTTCTAATCAAATATTGATGTTTTGTTATGTTTACTTGATCCACCAGACAAGCCTTACAATCATCAAACGTGATCTTTCGTAAAGTGAACACTTTAACTCCCTTAGCTCTCTTTTTAGCCATTTTATTCTGATAGATTTTAAATGCATAAAGTTTTGCTCGTAACCCAACGAAATCGGTAATAATTTGACCATTACACTCATCTTTCATAAGTCCAATCACTTTCTTATTTTTTAATGGAATGTTGTAAACATTATTTGGTGGGTAGTCAGAGGTATCGAATTTTTCGATATCACGTTTGATGGTGTCATATATATTGGGTACATTAAATTGATAAATTAAACTATCAGTATCAGTGTATAATAATTTTGATTCATGACTATTAAAATTTTTCTTAATATAGTTATAGTGAAAATCATGAATAAAAGTTTTTGATAAGTCTAACATGCTAAACCCAATGTAAATTGGTTTATTAAAATATAGATTTACTCTCTTTAATTCTATTATGACTAGGTTTTTATTGTAAAATGTAAAACTATGGAAATTCGGTTTTGCTTTTGCGTATGCCTTTGCGTATTATTAGTCTCAATCTCAAGCGTACATTCCAGGTCAGCATATACTACATAAGGTACAGGATCCTTATGCTTTAAATTTTTAAAACTTAACACTTTATCTTCATCTCGCTCTGGTAATCTCATTTTTACTTTGTCATATTTCAAACAATCTGGCTTGTGACAATGATTTAAACATCGATCGCAAAACCATGATTTTGATTGACATTTTGTAAGTTGACTTTTAACTAATCTAGAGAGATTTTTAATCAAAGCAAAATGATGTATAGGTTGATAACTTTCAGGATTTTCGTCCTCATCATGCAAAGTAATTTCTGTCTCGACCATTAATACATGTATAGTTTCTTTAGTAGAACTATTTACACTTAAATATAAAGGAACTAAAATATTATTATCTAAATTATCTTCTTTATTTTTTACAGTTTCTGATTCTATACCGTAAACGTTGATTTTTAAATTGTTAAGTTTTTCAAATTTAGGGATATCTTTGAGAGATATTAGAAATCTAATACCTTGATGGTTAAAAACTGCATCCACATGTTGATATGATGACACTCTTTCAGGGTGGTTATTTTTTGCTGGAAACAATGCAGCTTTGATGCACCAAAGAAAACAGTAGACATCATAATTCTTGATGTTTAGAACAGCCTTTTGAGTTTGATTTTTTGGGGTAGATTCACATATGTTGAAAAACCAACTTGCAGTGGAGCGTATATGTATCGTGATATGTTTACAATTAAGTTTATAATTTCACTCAAACTCCATCCTGAATCTTTCTGATTGAATTCTTCAACTTTTTTCAATAGCGGCTCATATACACTATCATTGAACCAATCAGTAAGTGAAGTAGATATGTAAATTTCATCGCTTCTAGTTTTAAAGGATTTATTGTCTTTTATAGTAACGTCAATTTTAACATTATCAAAACCGTATAAAAGAGTGACGCTTACTTTGAGGTTTCCCTCATGTTTTTGAATATTACTAATTTTTTTAATTATCAAAACTTTTGCATCATTTAAAAATGTTCTCAAGTCAATATGCCCTCGGTTAACAACACAACCGGTCTTAACTCTATTTTGGAAGGCATTTTCCAAGTCCCGCGATTGAACAAAATTATTGGTATTGAGATCGCCACCAGTCACTGGCTTAGATAATTGTAAAAATTTGTCACTACACCAACACAGAAGTGAGATGTTAGTTTGTGAGTTTTTCTTTTCATGAACACTGCTTTTACGTTTTAATAATAATTTATTGAACTGTTCGCAAGTATCATTACAAATTCTTATCCACGTGCCACATTTCTCTTTACTCACAGCATCAAGCTGAGATAATAGTTCATAAGCATGAGCTACTGTTTTAAGAACATCATTATATTCAGCGATAGACATTTTAATGTTCTGTTTATGACAGAGAGACTAATGTTGCCAAGTCTGGTCGCACCTAGTATTATAGTCGAATATTAGGGCGCCACTGGAAGATGGACTCGGCGTTCCAGAACCGGATGTTGGAGGATTTTATTTTAATTAATTTAAATTAATTTGTGACTCAGGGTCGTCCGTAATATTTTGTGAGTGAGAAGAGGAATCGTAGAGTAGGCTGAAATAATGTTAATTCAAATTTTAATTAATTTAAGCACCTTGCTTTATTTCTTAACCTTTTGACAATAATTATTTCCTTATGACAAACTAATTTACTTATGACAAACTATGATTCCTTATGACAAACTAAATTCCTTATGACAAACTAAATTCCTTATGACAAACTAATTTCCTTATGGCAAACTAAATTTCCTCGTCCCCTGGACGGTTTCTTATGACAAACTAAATTTCGTCCCCTGGACGTTTTCCACACCCACACACCCACGTTAAAATATCTTGTCCCCTGGACGGTAAGCCTTAACTTTAATTTAAAAACATCCCCTGGATGTATAATTATTTAAAATAAACTTCACATGTCCACCGGACCTAAATCACAGACACTGTTTTTCTTTACTTAAAATTATTGACTCTACTTTACTTCATTTAATTCATGACTTCATTTTCTTTTACTCAATTTCTAAACTCGACATAAAAATTTCACCAATAAAAATTCCCAGTATAAAAATTTCACAACTATTTAATTCTTATTCATTTTCCCTGATTTATTTAATTCATTTATTAACTTTCACTGTCTTATTTAATTCAATTATATTTATTACTTAATTAATTTTGGTTTTATTTTAATTATTAACTAATTAATTTTCCACTGATAATTTTTCCATTAATATCAATTCCAAAATTTATATATAATTAATTTACTCCAAATTTCTGATAATTATTTTCATTATGTATTTTAACACTCAACTTAATTCACTGGCAAAATAATCCGTTCTTAACATTTACTTGACACAAATTTACCGTAATTTTGTTAGCGTCTTACTTTTGATTTTATAATTTTAATTAGAATTATTTTAACATTATTTTATAAATATTTTATGACTAATTTTTCGACTAGAATTACGGTTAAAATTGATTAGAACATTCGGCCGGTGAGTTGGCGTCGCAAGGCCTTAATTTACGATCTTACACGCGGACAATTATTGTCTAGAGCGGCCCACAGGTCTGAATACTTTTATTAAGTTATTGAATTTAATTGAATTTAATTATCAAATAATTTACGCGGAAAAATTTATTTTATTCCAGCCGAGAGGCCTCGAATAGAATAAATTTAGAATTACGACAGAACAACGAGTACCCAGCAAAGACTTTACGGAAATTTCGAGGGCGTATTCAAACTGGCCGACGGGCCTTGAGATACCGATCTAATTTACGTAACCAGTAGAAAGATGTTAAGTAATTAATTTATAATTAATTCGGCCCTCTAATAATCAAATTAGGAGCCTTAATCAATTATAAATTTTACCTTACGAAATCCAGACGCGCTGAGTAATTTTCTGTTGCTGCTGTCTTGGTTCTGCTGGTGATGTCTGGGGGCCTCTAGAGTTTACCGCCTTCTCTCTCTCTCCAAATCAATTTTTCAATTTATAACCTGTCAATGAACAGTACTTATTAGTATTGTATTAAATAATTGCTTATTGTAATTATCGGCCTAAAGGCCTAATAATTTACAGAATAGAAAAATATAAATTAATAAATCGCCTCGTTCCACGTGAAGCGTGAACGGACTTCACTATTTACCTGAGGATTTTCTACCTGGTGTACTCGTCGTCTCGACAACTCTCTTTCTGCTTCTTTCTCGTTCCGCAGTCCATTATATCATTTTACTCCCGTTCACTATTCCGGAAACTTATTCCCACTACCTTAGACTAAGGAAATGACGAACGGACGGGCCTTAGTGATGCATGCGACGCCCGGTGACTAGTCGCAATACTACTCGTAACTTACGAGGTCATCGGCCGATCATTGGCGGGAACGAAATTCAAATTCAAATTTATTCATTATTTTATATTCATTAAAATTACCCTGTCACATGTTACAGCTACAGTATTAATAATAATATATAATAATTGGAGTTTTTCACAATTGAAACGTGTTTAACTTGAAAATCAACTGATGATTCTTACTGGAAACTCTTTCTTATATAGACAATGATGAAACTTCTCACCAATTGGTAATCTTGAAGTTATCATTATTTATATCAATTCTTAGAAAACAATTTATCTTTTAAATGTTTAATAATATGACACATTCTTAAAAAATTTTAATGTATAAATTTCAAGATAAGGGTTCTTAAAAGGATGCATTTTATTTTCTTCATCAATGATATTTTTAAATTGTATACATTTATCGTTATTATTATTATTATTTTCTTTTTCATGATTTATCTCCAAAAAATTTTCTAATTGAATATTTGGATGTACATACATGTGTAGCAATAAATCACTTCAACATAATTACTTGAAATTATGAAAATAATCATTATTAACGATTTCTTAAATGTTAATTGATAAAAAAGATTTTTTATTTATTGCCTCTCTTAACTGATTCCAAGAGATTAAAATAATCTAATGCACTATCATAATTTTGTGAAATTATAAAAAATAATTATTTTCAATATGTTTTTAGATGTTATTTGATAAAAAAATGTTTTTCTTATTGTCTCTTAACTGATTCAAAGAGATCAAAATAATAATCTGATGCACTATCATAATTATGTTAGTTTATATTTTTGTCTATAGTGTTGTGATAAGAATCTTAGTGAAAAAATATTTTCGAAAATTGCATTAAACAAAAACGTTTGCTACGTAAGGTATACTAATAAGTACAGATAAGAAATCATTCAAATATAATTTAAACCTCTAATAAGTTACTTGTATTGGAAACGAAAGTTAGGAATTTTATGGCCTCTATACAAATAAGACCCTTATCTTACATAAAAAATGCGACTCTATTTTATGATAGAATTAAAAAACTTACAACTGATTGTATTGATAGCAATGTTAAAAAAATAAACAAATTATCACTAATTATCTTCTCTACAAATAATCATTAAATATTATATTCAACATATTATTCAACTAAATCATAAATGATTGTTGTATATGAGAAGAATATTTAAATTAGATTAAAAACCAATGAAATCAACAAAATTCTCATGTATCAAACTTTAGTATGGAAATAATCAGTTTTGAGATCTGTTGATATAGTTTATTTAAAAGCTTAATAATTTTTATTTCTTTATAAGGAAAAGCTTCAGTTATAATTTTATTAAAATTTAAATGAAAAAATCATTCAGACATATGTATATAAATTTATTTCAGCATTGTTTTTATAAGATATAAATTTTATAGAAAAATTTTTTTTGGGTGGAGCTCAAAATTTATTTTGATGGTAGTGGAAATAGTGATAAGGTTTTCGTCAACTATTTTACCAAAACGTCACAGCTATTGGTCATTACAGGATAATTATGGGTTGTCTTTATAGTAAAGTAGGGATTTCTTGTATATAAATAGCTGCATTTTAATAATATATAACATATCTCCTACTCAATATTTAAAAGTGTAGTGTGTACTAAGTGAAATTTTGCATTTTACAGTTTTTTTAATTAACAGTGTAGTGTGTGATTAAGTAAAATTTTCTACTAAAAAAGTTTTATTTAAATTTCGTTTTGAATTATTCAAATTGTAGTGTGTATTATTAGTGTGGAGCTGTGAATACTTGGTTTTCATTTCATTCTTCAGGGAAAAAAAAAATGTAAGTAATCTTATCAGGATTATTTTTTAAAACTCTTATTATTATTATTTTGCTCTCGTTCCTAATTTTGATTAAAATTTTACAGAATAAAAAAATGGGCAACGTTATCACCTCATGCTACATCCCTGATGAGTGGATCAGCAGCCTTATTTTTGAGGCAGTGGATCGTGAGGTCAGGATGTGTATGCAAAATGAGGATACGGCCATTAATTCTGAATGGTTGTGGGACCACATCTTCACCATTGGCGGTGAAACTCCGACCCGGTTCACTTGGACTGATAGTCATTGGTGGTTCGAGTTAACCCATGATGCGGCAGATCACACACGCTGATTGAAGAGTGCGCTATAGATTTTTCCAAAAATCAAGTGATGTTGGGCTCACCAACAGCTGTACCACCTCCATCGCTGGTCAACGCGCTGATGGTGTCAACCGGGTGGTACGATGTGGATGAGTCAATGGACACAATCTTCGACGATGTGCTGAATGATCAGCTTGACATCGATGAACTGCTGGGAGAAGCCGAGCAGAAGCAGCAGGATCAGGAGCAGCAACAGTGCCGACAACAGCCAGCAGCTCCATTGACTTATAGGGGTAAGCCCCTCTGGCATACCCGCAAACCACCACCATCACCGAAGATTTTGGCCAGTGAATCTGAGTCGACATCGACTTATGATGGTATTATTATTATTATTATTATCATTATAATTATTATCATTATTAATTGAAAAGCATTTATTTATCTTTTTTGTTTGTGTTTTATTTAGTTGAAGCTGAATCATTGTCGGCGTTAGAGCATATACGTCAGCAGCAGTCGATGGAGATCGAAAGGCTTCAACAACTTCAGCACACTGAGAGAAAAATGCATAGTAGCCTGAACTACGACAACTCAGATATTAAATATTAGTCCTGTGAACTATTTTTCGTAGTCACTGGTAATACACGGTAGTCCACGAAACTATGCAGAATAGTAACACTAACTATTCTTTATAAACAATTTTTTCCTGGTTATAACGATTATAAAGAAATAGTCTTTGAAACTTAAGATTTAATAGTAATAATAACTACGATTTATAGTTTGCGTAAACCAATTAAAATAGTATCAGTAACTACTACGGCTTAGTTAATGTTGAGTAGTTGACGTAACTTGAAAAAAAAAGTTATTGCAACTGAAGCTTGGGCAGTACTGACAATAATAATTTTGTAGTTAGCTTCAATAAATTAAAGTAGTGTTAGTAACTGTTTCAGCCCAGCGGGAATGAATTAGTGGATATAACTATCATAATTAAGTTATCAAAACTTGAATTTTAGCAGTGGAGAAAAATAGTATTTGAATAGTTTGCTGTAATAAATTAGAATAGTATTAGTAATCGTTTTAATCTAGTTGATCGTAAGTAGGTGATATAACTATGAAAAATTAGTTTTTGTAACGTAATCCTTCGCAGTAATTACAATAATTTATTTATAGTTTATTTGAATAAATTAAAATAGTATCAGTAACTACGTCTACATAGTAGATTTCGAATCGTTGATATAACTATCAAAAAAAAAAAAAAAGTTCTTGTAAAAAGCTAGTGCAGTACTGACAATAATATTTTTCTTATTTGCTTCACTACAAGTTAATAGAATCAGTCACTTTTTTAATTTAACGTTTTTTTATTTTTTAATATCGAGAAATAATTCAAAGAATTATCAAAGTCATTGTGTAGTTAAGGATCTACTGTATGACCACCAAAACAAGCACTTGTCACTCTGTCAAATAACAGAGGAGTATCCGTGCCAAAATTGTTTTCAAGTATGGAATATAAAAACTCTAAAATATCTATCTAACCAGGAGCAGCACAAGAAGTTGAGTGTCATCTAGTGGCGAGCACTGATCTACTTCCGCTGCTGCCTAGCACCGATGACTTTCTCCGCTTCCACATATATATTCTCCCAACAAATATTTCTCTTAAGTCTTTTACATTAAAAATCAAAGAAAATAAAAAAAAAAAAAAAAAAATGAAAAAATGTCGATACCACCAATCGCCAGCATTTTTTCCGAAGTGAATTTCTATCGTATCGTCCAAAGACCATTTTCTTGTTTTTGTTGACTATAAAAGTTATAAACAAATGGATTTTTTCGAAGTACGGATTGGATTGAAAAAATCGAAAAAATGTTGATACCACCAATCGACAGGATTTTTTTTGAACCGCTGTCGTATCGTACCGAGAATTTTTTTGTTTTTGTTAACTAATATTAGAAATAAATAGATTTTTTCAGTCTTATTTATCGTCCAGATTCTTTTCTTTTGTTAACTAATGTTATAAATAAATCGATACGATTAAAATTCGTTTCGGAAAAAATGCTGTCGATCAGTAGTATCGTCTTTTTGACGACTTTTCTCTTTGGTACTATAATTTGAAAAAAACCCATTTGTTTATAACATTAGCTAACAAAAAAAGAAGGTCTTTCGACGATACGATAAAAATTCGATCGAGAAAAATGCTGTTGGTCGATGATTTCGTCATTTCTTTGATTTTTTAAACCAAATAGGACTGAAAAAATCTATTTGTTTATAACATTAGTTTACAAAAAAAAAAAAGTTTTCGGCACGATACGACAGCAATTCGATTCAGAAAAAATCCTGTCGATTGGTGGAATTAACATTTTTTCGATTTTTTCAATCCAATCCGGACTTTGAAAAAATCCATTTGTTTATAACTTTTATAGTTAACAAAAACAAAAAAATGGTCTTTGGACGATACGATAGAAATTCACTTCGGAAAAAATGCTGGCGATTGGTGGTATCGATATTTTGTCATTTTTTTTTTTTATTTTCTTTGATTTTTAATGTAAAAGACTTAAGAGAAATATTTGTTGGGAGAATATATATGTGGAAGAGGAGAAAGTCATCGGTGCTAGGCAGCAGCGGAAGTAGTTCAGTGCTCGCCACTAGATGACACTCAACTTCTTGTGCTGTTCCTGGTTAGATAGATATTTTAGAGTTTTTATATTCCCTACTTGAGAACAATTCTGGCACCGATACTTCTCTGTTATCTGACAGAGTGACAAGTGCCTGTTTTGGTAGTCATATAGTAGATGCTTAACTACATAATGACATTGATAATCCTTTTCAGCTAACCAAAAAAAAAAAAAAAAAAAAAAAAAAACGTTTTAAACTCAAAACAAAATCTCGGAAGACAGTATGTATGAAAAGTCTGAATGACTATGCTTTCTTAGTACAATATACTATAAAATTTTTAGTTTAAACAACCCAGCGTAGCATAGTTCATCTAATTTAATATAAATGATAAGCCGTAACAAAATAGTGTAGTTACGCTGACTTAAAACTTGTAGTTAAGAAAATTGTGTTCAATTGGTTAATCTTACTTGATATAAATATTAAATTATTACCATGTCGTATAGTTGCGCTGACTAGAAATTTTTAATTTAAATTACCCAACTCAGAACAGTCATGTTCACTAGCATCATAGTAGTGTATTCAACTGCATAATAGTGTAATTGACTACTTTTTTGTAGTATTATTTACTATAACACTTTAGTTACGGGTACTACAGTCAATAGCTGAGATGTTTTTTTACTACGTTTTCCTAGTTCCGAAAACGAACTTTTCCTCTCAGTGCAGCAGCAGCTTCAGATGGAGCAGCAGCAGCTTCAGATTCAGGAGCAACAGGTGGAGCTTAAGCGACGTCAGGAGCGTCAACAGTCGCTGGAAGCTGAAGTAAGACGCTTCAGAATGCTGCAGGACCACAATGCTGAAGTGTTCGTGGAGCAAAGCCAGGCAATAGATTACTGGCAGCTCCAATTCCACCAACTGGAGCGAAACTGTCGAGTGCTGCTGACCCAGTTAAATAGGGAAGCTTATGACTTCGATAGACAATATCGATATGGAAGCTGGATTCGACTGAATATTGTGATCATGATTATTATTATTATTATTATTATTATTATTATTATTATTATTATTATTATTAATATTATTACTATTATTATTAACTTAGTATTATTATTATAATATTATTATCATTATTATTATTATTATTATTATTATTATTATTATTATTATTATTATTATTATATTTTAATAAAGAAAAATTTTTTTCACAAATATATATTTGTATTTATTTTTTAATTTTAATATTATTATTATTATCTTTTCAATTATAATCTACAGAATAATAATTTAGTTTGGAAATGGCGAACTATTTATGAATAAATTAAGACGTTTTGAATACATTATAATTGGAATTTATTTTGTATTCTAAACATGTACATATAATCATTATTAATATTATTAGTTTGTGACATTAGTTCTGCTCTTTTACAAGGAATTCAAATTTATTATTTTTCCCACCAAGATATCTAATAAATAAGTTTTGTTCTTCAACAATTTGATTCAATGATGGTAAAAGTGTTGAATCGTCTCGAATGGCTGTAGTAGCACGTTTTAGCAAATAAACAGAAAACTGATTGCCCAGTGATGCCACAATGCTGTCACCAAATTTTGTGTTAATCAGTTTCAATTTAGTGCCCTGGTATTCGCCATCGACATTTAATTCACCCATTTGCTTTTTAGGTAAGATGTCTTTCAAGGTTGTAGTTCCATTAATTTTTATGAAATCCATTTTGCCGACTGTCGAAATTTAAAACATTTTCAATCATATCATAATTCAAATTAGAAAAATAAATAGATAATACTTACGAATAAAATTTTTTTCTCCTAACTGCTTTGAACAACACATAAGCACTTTAACAGAAGGTTTTTAATAACTATTACGGGTTCACTGAGATATATTTTTATGCTTAACTTCACACACTACTTTTTTTGAGAACAGTTGAGAGCTGGTGAAGAACTGTAAAGACTCGGAACAAAAAACACTCTTTATAATACAAACCCCACTACGATTTTGGTGGAATAATTGGGGAAAAATAGATAAATATCAGATAAAAGTTTAAACTTTCAGAAAACAAATGATTCATTTGTTATAAACAAAAAAGTGAAAGTTGCTAAAGATAAGATAAGGTAAAACATACGTTAATAAGTGAAAAACACGTCATTCATTATAAAAATACCCCGCCCCTCATCCTTCCACATATTATAAAGTTTAATCTTAAAACATTTAAACAATATAATAATAGCATACGTCATTTTCCCACCTAAATTTGAAAAATACCCCCACTCCAACGCCCTCTACATCCTTATCCATATCAATCCCATACCCCCACTCCATGATCCAAGCCCCAAACCTGCAGTATCCATCTCATACCCCCTCCCCTACCCCACATCCCCCTTCCCTTAGGCCCACTCCCCACCAAATCGACTAAAAAATGCTACTATCGCCCTCTCTCGGGTGCCGGTATAGAAGATCAACAGAAAGCACTACTAGCGCCCCCTATCTCGACTGTCGGTATGAAAGATTACCCCCAGCCCCCACTATTCACGGTGGTATTGCAGATCCCTGTTGTGGGAGGGGAAGCATCCCTGTTTATCTACTAAGGCATACCTTATATTCACCTGACACGGTCCTTATGTTACTTCGCGCAAATCAGGAAAAAATTCTAGTCGGACGCATTATCAATTTATTATCATTTCATGATGAATTTATGAGAAGTGTATTAAGATTTTATAATCCCACCAAAAACAGCAAAGCTGTAATAAATGGCGCCAAATACACGTTAAAAATGCGATGATGTATATATTCTCTGTATTACTTTAAAAAAATATTGGAAATCGTCAAAATATATGCCAAGTTCATAGATACTGTATTAAAAAAAAAATGTTCGATAACAATTTAATCGATATAAATGTACGTGGTGCGTCTTAATGAAATGAATCAATAACTAAACGAGAAAAGCCATGATAAGAATGTTTTGTGTAGGCTCAAATCGTGAATAGAGTTGCTCATTCAAATTTCCAATAACTTTAGTAGCAATTCCTACCTGAAACTGAGTAAGCCTTGCGAATTTGAGTAAAATCCTATATCTATAGTCACTAGGATGGTCCTTATTATGGACATTTTCTAATTTTCATGGTCCCAGAAGCTTATATGGTTCTAAGTAAATAAACAAAAATATCCTTTAAGTTTCAGGTCCCGATTTCAATTTTAACCCGTGCCGCACAGCGACGTAAGTTTCTCATTTAAATAACATGGGGTTGTAGGCATCGAACGATTAATTTTTTCTTCCGGCCAAAGTAATGCTTCGAAAATTTGAAACTCGGTGGACTTTATCCTTATAATAAAAGCTATTTATCTGAATTACCACAGATTTTTAACAACTATTATTTTGGAGGTACAGCAAGATAAAAAAAAAATGTTTTTTATTTTCATCTGAAATTTTTTTTTAAATCACTCTTCAACCTTATATTGTGATTAAATAGCATAAATCAATCGGTGTGTTAGCAAAAAAAACTATATCCAACGATGCCTCCGATAAAATTTATCATTTGATGTCAATAATTTTGTAATTTTGCCGAGTTTTTATACCAGTAACAACATCTGCCGTATTTTCATAAAACTGTTACTCTAGCACAAATTTCTGTTCATGTAAACTATGTAACCTTAAAATAGGTTCTGTTGTGATGTCATTTGTAAATTGCAGCATGATTTAACTATTTGATTCGATTAATATTGATATTTTTTATTATATACCAACATGTCATCACGAATGATATTACGACAGAAGCTTTATTTGATTGGTGATCTTGATACTCAAATTTTTGAAAATAAGCTCCCATCTAAATTGCAAGCGGTAAGATCATTTTTTTATCAAACGCGAGTGTTGAAACTAGAAGCACGAAGTGCTGCAGTGGCAACGATAAGTGAAATAAAGATTTTTCGGCAAAAAGCATAAATGCCAACTCAGAGAAATGATCATTGTGTTGAAAAATTATTAAAGTTTTATAATAATTATCGCAACATACAAAAAAGTATGAAAAGAGAATCGACTCAGCAAAAAGAGCAAGATTTTGTAGCATAATTGAAAAATTTGTTTGATATTTCTCATAAAGACGTAATTAAAATGGTCGATAAGAATAAACTAATATTCCTATGTGACCAGAGAAAGGATGGTAGAGTTGGATATATTGCTAATATTGAATCAGAATATGATGAAATGGAAGGAAAGTTAGCGGAAGAAATATACCAACAACAACTCATGAAAAGTGAACAAGAAAAACGGCGTTTAGGTAAGATTAATTAACACTTGTTGTAGCTAAAAAATACGTAATAAAAAAATTATTCTATTTTTAAAATGCAAGATATGTTTTTCAGACGATATCGTTGAATTAGTGTCAAGCAGTGAAAGTAAAGGAACGAGTCCTTTAAGTCAAAAGTCACTGTCTTCACATTCTAACCTTGAGTTTAACAAAGATGCTGGTCCATCAGAGCCAAAACGAAATCGAGGAAAAATAAATATTTTGAATGATAATTTAGTGCTATCATTAGATCGATGCAAAATCAGTGATGGAAACGCTGTCTATTTAATAGGTGCTGTGGCTGTAACATAAAACATTGAATTAGATTCACTTATATTAAACAGATCATCTATTCGTCGATATCGAGAAGAAATACGTGAAAAGAAAATGCAAAATCTTAAACATGCATTTACAGGTGTAAACTTACCAGCGAGTGTTTTATACTGGGATAGCAAAATGATAAAAAATGTGATAAGTGGTAAAATGGCAAAAAGACTACCAGTTGTAATAAGATGTGGAAACGTAGAAAAAATTTGAGGTGTACCAGAACTTAATGATGGACAAGGAAATCTCCAGCTAACGCTATTTATGAAGTTATTGCTCACTGGAGATTGAATACTTCGATTAAAGCGGTCTGTTGTGATACGACGTATTCAAATTTGGGGCATTTATCAGCTCGGCCGTCTTATTGGAACAATCACTGGAAAAAAATCTGTTTTACCGTGTAGACATAACATTTTCGAACTGATATTAAGAGCTGTTTTCGACTTGGAAAAATTATCCCCAACAAAGGGTCCAATGGTTCCTCTGTTCAAAAATTTTCAAAATGAATGGTTAAATATAAATCAAAGTCAATTTGCTACTGGTATGGAAGATGAAGATGTCCGCAAAGTTATACACGACAAAATTAATAAGATTAATTTATTCGTGCAAAATTAATTAGAAATGACGCAACCTAGAGATGATTATGAAGAACTCTTGCTGTTGGTTCAAATATTTATGAGTGAAATTCCCTGTTAAGGTATTAAATTTAGGAAGCCAGGTGCTATGCACCGTGCTAGATGGATGTCAAATGCTATTTACACTTTAAAAGTTTTTTTGTTCCGAAAACAATTGAATTTGACATCAAAATTAGTGAAATAATTATCTGAAGTCTGTATTTTTATTGTATTAGTCTATGTCCAAGCATGATTCACAAGTCCTCTAGCGACTGCAGCGCCAAACCATGATTTGCAGTTCATAAAAAAACATTGTGACTACAAATCAGTAGATGCTAAAATATCTGAAGCAGCATTAAAAAAATTTAGCAATCATCTGTGGTATTTGAATGCCGAGTTTACTGCGATGACCTTTTTTGATGAAAAATTATCAGATGAAATAAAGAGAGAGATGGTCCTTATGTTAAATACTATTGATAATGAGTAGGATTGTCCGAAACGTAAATAGTTAAAAGATATGCATACATTACATAATCTTAACATCGATTCTTTTATATCATCTCAATCGTATAATTTCCTTAGAAAATTCGAAGGAAATTTCGATTTTTTGAAGATTGATCTATCACGATGGTATTTAAATGATGATTATAACAAAGGATTGGCGTTAGTTAAAAACCTAAATGTTGTTAACGATATAGCAGAGAAGACAGTAAAATCAATAGAAGAATATAGTAACATTCTGACCAAAAACGTGTCACGTAACGATTCAAATTATTTAATTTTTATTTAGTTATAAGTTGAATATTTTTATTATATATTTGAATTTGAACCGTTACGCGGGCATTCCGCCATTTCGCCGATGGAGACAGCGGTCCGTGCACGGTGCTAGCGTATGTGCGCTGCGTACGAGAGAGAGTACATGTGTGAATGAATTTTAACTTATGATTTAAAAATATAAATAATTGATTTTTCTTAAATATAAGTTTTTGTTTATGATTTTGGAATAGTTGGGATGCATAATCTGGTGTGACATTATGCCCCAACAATTGTCTATTGTATTTTTTATTTAAACTTGTCATCCGATGGAGGATATCAGTTTAGTCGAAAATATTGACCGCTGGGTAACGGTAAATCGATACCTCGGCTATGATCCCGACGTCAATTCAATAATTTTGAATAATTACTATTTCAGTACCGGGTAAAATAAAAATAGGAATAAGTTATAAATAAGTAGTTCATATATTTAATTAATTAATCATGTGTCATTCAGGTATTGATGGATTATTTTTATATTTTATATTTCAATTTAATACTAGGCCCAGGGCTGCTAGAAATAATTATAATAGTAATTAAGGGCGACGGTGGTGCCACGTGTGCGACGACCAAGAGGTGGAGGTTGAGATAATTAATGCAGAAAGATACGGACTAGCACTGTGTGTAGACGCTGTTTTGTACAACGCATTTATTACGTTCTATTTTGGAAATGAAGTTTTTTTTTTGTTCGAATAAGTGGATAATTAGTAAGGTTCACCGGGCAAATTTAATTGGCATTTACTTCAATATATATTATTTTTTTATCATTGGAAACCGTGAATTTTGAGTAAGTACTTTGAATTCCTTTCACGGCATTTATTTTTCACGTGATAACCTCCCCCCCCCCCGGTAGTTGTTGGTCGCCGCGGCGAGGGAAAGTAATTAATTAATAATTGACACTGGATGACATATGATTTGCATTGTTTGTAATTATCATTAATTATTATCATCATTTATTATTGGTGGATTTATTCTGATATTTTTGGCGCATATATGTATATGTGAGTTGAGTGCAGCGTGGGGAAGCGTTGCCGGTATACATATATCTACATCTATAGTTTATATATCTATAGAGTGCATACAGTACTTGAGTAAATTTCAGAAGTACTGATGTCATCACTCGGGTGAAAAATTCCTGAGTTATTATAATTATTATTTTTATTCAAAATATCGGTACGATATTATCAATTATTATTTATATTTATTTAAAATAATTAAGTAGCTTTATATTCTGTGATTTATTTATTTATGCGTACCTCAGCGGTAAAAATTATTACTGAGATTCTTATACTAAAATTATAATTCAACTTTATATTTTATAAATTTATAAATTTGTTTAATACCAAGGAATTTATCATTTTGAGTGTGAGTGAGGATAAATTCCGTGTCTTTCTCCCTCTCACAAGTGCTGAGAGAGTAAAATAAAGTGAAGAGACTATTATTATTTATTATATTGGATACATTCGGATGAAATAATTGGTTTCTTTTATTTAATATTAAAATTAATATTGTTAATTGAATTAAATTATATCTATTTTGGGGTTGAGTTAATGTAATGTTATTTTTTTTTCATAATTACCGAGTGTTATTATTGTTCTAAATTTACCTGAAATTAAATGTTGTGTAAAATTATAATTTTTATATTGTTTATATAAATTAAAACTCAGAAACCAACAGCTGTCGGGGAAAATTTAATATTTATTTTCCCTGGATCTTTTCCTACTGCGTTATTTCACCTTTCTGACCTTATTTATTATTTGTAATATAATTATTTATTATATATTTACTATTTTATTTTTTTTATTATTCATTTTATTTCTTTCGATTGTTTGTCCGCTTTGTCACAATTCGCTTGCTCGGATTTTCCCTCGCAGATTTTCCCCTGAATAAAATTTTGTCCGTTTTAGGAAAAACGGTCTGGCGCCTGCGTGCACTAACCCAGCCTGAGGAGAGCTCCCTTAAGTTGGCGGGGGGAATTCGATTTTTGGCAAATTTTTTTTAGCAATTCGTTTGTTCGTCGATTGTTCGTCAATGTTCGCTATAAATAATTATTTGTTCGTTCTTTATTTTTTTTTAAATAAATTTTTAAAAATTTATTTGAAGTTAGCGGTGACTATACTCATTTTCTATCTTTTTTAATTTTTTTTCCATTTATCTTGATTTGTTTGTTAATACCCCACCAAAAATAGCGTTTGTTTGTTTGTTTTTATATTTATAATTAATTATTAAAATTTTAATTATGCCCGTTGATCTAATAGTAGTTGTGCGCATGCGCAAGTGTCTGCTCTAGGTTTAAAATTTTTTATTGTTTTCATTATTATTTATGTTTTAATTAAATTAGTAATCTTATCAAGTAATTATCAAATCCTGTTGATCATCTAGCACATCGTAAGAGTATCCAGGTATTTATCGGAGAGAAATGTCAATAAGCCACAATAAAATATGAAACGAAAGAGTCCTCAAAGAATCTTAGAAAACCACTTTTAATATTATTATTATTATCTTTATTTATTTAATATTTAATACACTCGACTAATTATTTTGTTTTATCAATATTAATTATGTATTAAAAATACTGAAAACATTTTAATGTTATTTTCATTTACTCTTTTATAATTTACCGCTCTGTTTTGTAACTTACGTGGTGTGTCATATAGACACACACTTATTAGTTTTTATATTGTTTTCAAAATTCAATATGAGCTGACTTTGTTAATAGTTATTTATAATTTTTATTGTGAACCGAAACAAAAAATTATTTTTAGTGTTACAATAAAAATTTCTCTTATAATATAATTGATCGAACAAATAAAAGAAAATTATAGAAATTTGAAGAAATTACCTGAAATATATAAATATATTTTTCTTTTTTACAGTGAGAATAAAGTGTAAAAAATCCCATGAGGTACAATTTTCGTGCGTTCACTAATAAATTTAGACTTTTCTAGTTGGTCATTGTAGAATCGCCAATTTCCTGTCAAGTTTCTACAATATGTGATGTAGTGAAAAGAGTTATAACCAATAACCCCTGTCAAGCTATAATTAAAAAAAAAATCATATAGAAACAAATCATTTGTATTTCAGATGTAATAAAGATGTACCAACCGATAACTAAATTTTTTTGATGAATGTGTTTCATTTAAATCCAAACACTTCGGTAATTCACCAAGTTTACATGAAGTTCCATCTTTTTCATTTACCGATTTTACGTCTAATTCAATGTAAATATATCGATTAAGTGTCGTTTTACAGGTTGTTTGTTTTTTTTGGCAGCTTGTGCAAAATTTATTATAAGCTATGCTTTTAAAATGTAATGCTTCTTGCAAACATTTAAACCCTTTTTCCATGATTAAATTATAATTTGCAGTCAAAACCGGTATATTACGTTGATAATCTTGGCAGCCGAATGATGAACATGAATTATTTTCGAATGCACTTGGTTCACTTGTAAATAATTTAATCCACAAACTATTCACGTTATCTACACAATTAATACAACGATTTACGTTTTTAGTTTTACGATTGGCAATATTCATTTGATTTTGTGTGCATTCAGTGTCTTGATAGATAGGATGTAAAATAGAAAATCGTTTAACATAGATATCTTTTTTTAATCCTGTTGACATAAAATCGGTAACAAAATTAAAAGTGGAATTTGAAGAATTGCTAACAAAATTATTAAATTCTTCATTTTGTAAACATCCATAGAAAATCAACTGAACAATACTGTCGAATGGGCACGTATTGAAAGCAAACCAGGATTCATTTTGAAAAAAGACAGGTCCGCTTTTATTACCATTTTGTAATAAAAATTCTTCTTTTTTGTTTGAAGGCGCCAAATTGTTTATTAAATTGATTTCGGGAAAACTTTTGAAGTATTTACCTTCCTTTTTAATCATTCTTAAATTTTTTTCCACAGCGGCATCGAAACTGTTTTCATTCAATGGTGAATTATTATCGGAACAATAACTGTGATCAAGATTAACTAAATTATTTAAATTCGGCTGATATAAATTTTCGTTATTTTCATTTGCGCTACAATCAATATTATCTAAAACGTTATTATTATCAATTTCAGAAGAATTAAATGACTCAGTATTAAAATTGGTGGGAATATCTTCATTGAATAAATGACAATCTGAATCTAACCAATCACAGTCGTTGTGCTTCATATCATATCCTTGTCCATTCCAATTTTCATTGAGTAAATTATCGTTAGGTTCGCAATCTTCTTTGCATAATTCGTCTTCAGGATTACTATTTATTTTATCATTTTTTTGCTTATTAGCATGGTAATTCTTAACGAATTTTAACAATTCGCGTTCAAAAATTTTGACACCACCATCAATAAGTTTAAGATGAGCTTTAACTAAGTAATCAACACGTGCAGGGAGAGAAATCATTTTACCTAATAACTCTTTCAATTCTTTAAACGCTTGCTCTATGTACGCAGAAGTTGCTCGTAAACTCGTGTAATGAATACAAACTTTCGTCCATAGCGGAAACTCTCTCACTTCTTTAAGTAATGAATCTTTAAATAGAGGTACATAAAAAGTGTTTAAATTATTAATATCATTACTACCATCAGAATGAACATTCAATGAAAAAGCGACAAGATTATTTATCCAACTTGAAATAGTAGTGTCTTTTTCTAATAAATCAGTATTGGTCTCTCGGCGTAAAGTTTCATTTTTTTCTTGATCAAACTCCATAGTTTTAATTTTGTCTTCAATATTATTAATAAAGTCTTGAGATTCATTTTTGGCAATCAATTTTTCCAACTCTGACCTTGCTGCTTTTGTAGTTATCATTTCGCCATCAAAATCAACAATAGAATCATCATATTCGGTGCCACAGACAATCAAAATTAATACAAGGATTCTTTCAAAATCTTTTAAATTATTACAATCCATCAATAATGCAACACTGTATAAGTAAAATGATTTAATTCTTGGATGAATAACCGATTTCCAACATTTCCAGCCACTTATAGCATGAATAAAATGAGCCGTATCCAATCTGATAAAAGTTTTTACAGAGTCAAGTGAAGCACCGTTTTTGACATGTTGAAAACACCTATTAACGTAATCAAATAAAGAAAAATTATTGCAAGCTAAACAGGAGGCATTTAAAAGGACACGAGATCCATCACAGACTACTTCTGTCGGAGGCGAAACTTTACTAAGCCAGTTTTCTAGTCCAAATTTGATGGTCTTAGTGTCATGAATTTCCGATAAAATTTGATAAACAGATTGTGAAGTATTACTAAAATTAATTACGATTTGGTATAAAAAAATACTACTCGTAGTTTTATTTTTGCTGTCTAGAAATTTTTTTGCAAGACCTCCTGTAGCATCAATACAAACAGAAGAATAGTGTCTGTGAAGACGCCTGTATTCGTTATAACAATGGATTTGTTGCGGTGAAACATAAAATACTGAAAAAGGCGTATCAATTACAACTTTTATAAAATTTTGATGAGCAGGATTATCGTCCTCGTTGATACGATAAATAGCTTTAATCAAATCTCTCCGATCTTCTGGCTTGACATTCAACTTTTCTTCCTTAGATTCTTTCTTTACTTGATATAAAACATTAGAATTGAATAGAACAGGACATTGAGTACTACCTGGTTTTAACAGATCTTTAGCTTGCTCCAAAATAGTTCCCTTAACTCCATTTGCATCGATCATAGTTTTAAACATTTTTCTTCGCTCGGCTTGCAGTGGCCTTGTAACTTCATCATGAACTTCAAAACGAGTATCCCGGCATCGAAAATTAATAAAAACAGAACCTTTGTCCCCAGGATTGTTTTCGATGTAACCAAAAATAGGATTATTGCACACTTTACTTTTGCACTTGCCAATAAATGTCGCATAATAATTTCCATTTTCATGAATTGTGCCTTTTTTAAATACAAAGGCACACGGTAGTTCAAACTGATGCCATAATTCAAAGGCAATAGTGTCAGTCCACACTTTCGGCTGTAACCTAGGATTTTTACAACTATTGTCTTTTTTATACATACATTCCCAAACACCTCTAGCAATTTCAACATGAAAACATGGAACATCATCCCGCTCTTTAGCATATAGTTTATTAAAATAATCCTTATCGCTATTATCATCACTGTCATCATTATCATTATTATCATTGCTGTCATTGTCATCATCATCATTATTACTATAAGTGAATTTTTTCTTAATTATTTGGGAAAAATATCCACATTCTTTTCTTGCTCTAGTCAAAATCCCCCTACGATTGTCTTTTATGTTGGTCCTAACTGCTGCAGTATTCCATTTACCCACAAATTCTGGTTCCTTGGACATTTTCGACCATACCTCAGCAGAGTATGCTGGCAAGGTATCTGAACAGAAGTAGCTCATATATCTTTTTATAACAGCTATTGAGTCCTCATCTGATACAAGCAGTGGTCTCGGCATTATTGAGTTAATGATTGATAAAACCTGAAATGAAAAGAAAAAAAAAATTAATTGACGTCCATACAGCATCAATTTATTTTTTACTTAAAATAATAATTTAAGTTAATATATTTAAGCAAATAATCCGTTTACCACAATTTAAGTTAAGTGATCAACGTAGAAAATAATATTTATTTTATTATAAATAATTATTATGTAAAAATAATTGTTATAAATAATTATTATATAATAATTATTTATAAAAGAAAGGAATTAAAATGTTTTCGTCAGCCTGATTACTATGCATCTAATAAATATTTTAATAAATAAATATTTCCTTGGATTAGATTTTAGAAATAATAGGTTGTATCACCTAATTTATCGACTGATAATAACCCAAGTGTCACACTTGCCTTTGTGACATCTATAAGATATCCCTGATAGCCAGGGTGGCGACCTGCCGCCAAGTTGGCCTTTCCATAAATTGATCGCAACTTTCCAAGAGACTTGTCGACAACTTGTAGTCAATACAGTTACAAAAGCTGAAAGTTGTCGACAACTCGTCGTCAAGTTGTTCGCAACTCATTTACACCAACTTTCTCGTCAGTAACTCTGGCTATCAGGAATCAGTTTTTAGGCAATTTTGTGCTACATCGATAAGGCACCAACATGTTGACAAAACGATCAGAAATTTATGTCACCGAAAAAATATCTACTTAAAAGACTTGACACAAATGACGACAAAAAGTGAAAAATTACAAATAGTAGCTAATAAGTCATCTAAACGACTTTTTAATTGACATAAGACAGGAAAAACAACACAAATTTTCGCTCCGGGACTAACATTTGCATGTTGTATTTACACCGAAAAAGGTGACTTTGAGACAAAAGAAAATTTGCTTTATCCTTTTAAAGACATCTTAAAGTTGGGTGTATGTTACTTGGGAATTAATTATTTCTAATAGAATTTGATTTAAATATTTAATTTTACTATGTGCAAAAAAAAAAAAAAAATTATTAATGATAATTTTTTTACTGTTTGCAAAACTAGCTACTTACCAATAAACTCCAATTAATAATTTTGCTGAACTTTTCCTTGTTGTCACTGGGAAAATTCATCTTAAAAAGGTGTTCGAATAAATAAAAAAATCTGAAATTAATAACAATAAAATAATTAATCAGTTCCCACGATGCCTAAAACGGAATTAAAACGTTCCGATCATAAAATTAAAAACGATGTAATTTTAAAGAGAAATTTTTATTTATTACTTAAAATTGGGCGCTTTCCATACATAAAAATCGCAATCAAACAATACGCAAACATAAGTTTGAATATTCTTAATGCATATCTTTATATATGCAAATAAATCCTGATTTCCCTCGTTTACAGCATCGGGCGTAAACGGCTGGGCCGATTTCGCTAATTCTTTTTTTGTTGTATCTGTTATTATCAGGTCGGCTAGTAAAATTATAAATATAAATTTCAGCTTGAAATAATTAACAATTCAATAAACTGTGACTTCTATAATAACATTTGAACTACTCCAAGAATCGCCAAGATCATAAATACTTACACATTTATAATTAAAAAATAAAATGATGTAAAAATTATTAATAGCAGTACTAATAATTAATGGTAATATACTTACATATAAATGAAGGACAAATAATGTTGGAGATTAGATGAAAGAATCACATCCGATTGGTGAAACATTATAGAGTTGAGCTCCATTTTGATAAGTGGTATAAAAATATTGTTTTCAAAACTGAAAAATAAAAAAAATTTTAATATTTGGAAAAAAAAAAAAAAAAAAAAAAAAAAAAAAATTAGAAAAACATCTTTAATTATAAAATGATGTTTAATAATAAATATTAATTAAAATTTTCATCAAATTTCTTAGGCTAAGTTATTTTGAGTCTCAATGTAGACGCAAAATATAAATTTATAAAAATTGCGCAAATGAATAATTAATAACTTCAATTGTATAAGTCTACTCTAATATTAAATAAATAATTAATTATTAGTTTAATTTTACAAACCTGCTCCAATATTATATTTATTTATTATTGACTTCGATGATACTTGTAATTTAGTAATTGGTTTACCAACTATTTATGAGACCAACTGTGTAACACAAAAATACTAGTTGAACGGCAAGTTAAAATACTTGATAATAGGTGACACACCACGTAAGTTACAAAACAGAGCGGTAAATTATAAAAGAGTAAATGAAAATAACATTAAAATGTTTTCAGTATTTTTAATACATAATTAATATTGATAAAACAAAATAATTAGTCGAGTGTATTAAATATTAAATAAATAAAGATAATAATAATAATATTAAAAGTGGTTTTCTAAGATTCTTTGAGGACTCTTTCGTTTCATATTTTATTGTGGCTTATTGACATTTCTCTCCGATAAATACCTGGATACTCTTACGATGTGCTAGATGATCAACAGGATTTGATAATTACTTGATAAGATTACTAATTTAATTAAAACATAAATAATAATGAAAACAATAAAAAATTTTAAACCTAGAGCAGACACTTGCGCATGCGCACAACTACTATTAGATCAACGGGCATAATTAAAATTTTAATAATTAATTATAAATATAAAAACAAACAAACAAACGCTATTTTTGGTGGGGTATTAACAAACAAATCAAGATAAATGGAAAAAAAATTAAAAAAGATAGAAAATGAGTATAGTCACCGCTAACTTCAAATAAATTTTTAAAAATTTATTTAAAAAAAAATAAAGAACGAACAAATAATTATTTATAGCGAACATTGACGAACAATCGACGAACAAACGAATTGCTAAAAAAAATTTGCCAAAAATCGAATTCCCCCCGCCAACTTAAGGGAGCTCCTGAGGAGCTAGTCCAGGCACGACATTTAATTATTATTTATATTCTGATAAATATTTAAATTTACTATATTATTTTAATTGGATCTCAGTATATAATATTGTTTATTATTATTTATTATAATTATTATTATCACGCGTGGCAACCTCATACGCTATATCGAGAGAGTTCGCGTCTCCGTCGCGAAAATCGAGTAGGTATACGTTATAAACGAAACCCGAAAACAGTTCATCATTCAACTTATGTCAGAATTGAAAAAAAACATTTCAGATGCTCGAAAATGTACGATAATGGATAGTTATGAGCAAAATTAATTATTTGTATAGTAAAATAAATTAAATTTTGTTATTTTTCAATCAACTGCATTTGTTTTCAATCGCAGATGTTTTATTTCAGAAGTTTAATCATACTATAAGGATGCAAAGTGATTTAAAAAAAAAAATTTCAGATGAAAATAAAAAAATTTTTCTTTTTTTATCTTGCTGTACCTCCAAAATCATAGTTGCTAAAAATCTGTGAAAACTTAGATGAATAGCTACTATTATAAGGATAAAGTCCACCAATTTTTAAATTTTTCGAACGATTACTTTGGCCGGAATAAAAAATTAATCGTTCAATGCCTAAAACTCCATGTTATTTAAAGGGGAAACTTACATCGCTGTACGGCACAGGTTAAAATTGAAATAGAGACCTGAAACTTAGAGGATATTTTTTTTATTTATTTCGAACCATATAAGCTTCTGGGAGCATGAAAATTCGAAAACGTCCAAAATAAGGACCACCCTAATAGTCACTTTTTTATTTCAGATTTCAATATATTCAAAATTGAAACGCACCAAGTACATTTATATCGATTAAATTGTTATCAAATAGTTTTTTTTTTGAAACGGTATTTATGAACTTGACATATATTTTGAAGATTTCCAATATCTTTTTGAAGTAATACAGTGAATATATATATCATCGCATTTTGAACGAGTACTTGGCACGATCTACTACAGCTTTGCTGTTTTTGGTGGGATATTAAGTCCTTCTGTAAAATTAATGCATTTCAATAACCTCAATATAAAAATATATGCCATATGATAAGAGTATATATTCGATGATAATAAGACTTCAATTTTTCACGAAGAAGCACTTTTTATTTATTTAGATTTTTTAATGCCAAGGCATAAGCTGAATGGCAACAATCATATACAAGATAAATATATTACGTAAGTACTACAGAAATGTTATCAAATCGAGTAATTGAATAATTTAATTTAAGTACATTAAAATAAAGCTAATTTAGTACTACCATCTAACTCAAGATTTAATAGAAAATCAAAAATTTAACTTTTAAAAACTTTCAAACTACGCGAGTCTAAAATATCAACTGGTAATTCTCTCTAAAGTCGTATCGAAGAAACAACAAACGAGCGCTTACAAAAAATTGTCGCGAAGTTTAGAAGTTTCAAGTTTAGACTTTTATTTTTCATGGCTAGCTTATCAGATCTTCTAATTGCGGGATCCTCTTCTTTGAACAACTTTCGAATAACTTTAGGTTCACCTATGCTAAGTATTTTATAAAAGTAACATGCCATAAAACATAAACGCATAAAGGGAAAATACATTTACCGTATTAGCGTGCAACCGAGGGAGTTAAATAATACGTAAACTGTAAGTACTTTTTGGCTAACACATTGGCGTGTAATTTTGGTTCCCGAGTTGGTGATCATTTGTATATAGCCTAAGCGTGAGAGAGAGATAGTAAATTCTGAGTATTAGTAACTGGTCATAAGCATATGATGGAATGCGTGAATGTTATACTCAGTAAATACGAGTACAGTCAGTGAAATTATTCAATAGTTGAGTATTATTTATGAATTATTATTGATTTGATTTATTAATTATTATTCAACGGAATATTGCTTACGAATTATTATTATTTAGCGTTTTGATTATTCCTAAATCGAATTATTAATTATTATTTATTTGAATATTGATTATGAAGTATTATTAATTTGCGTATTAATATTAATAATTTAAGTTATTACTTAGTGTTTAACTGGATATTGAGTGTAAATTATTATTAATTTGCGTATTAATTATTATTAATTTGAGTTATTAATTATTGTTAATTTGAATTATTATTATATGTAATTTGAGTTTGATTCATCAAGTCTTAGTTAATTATCACGTGAGAGTGATCAAGGTATAAATACCAGTCATAAGTATTAAACCCAATAGGTGATATTTATTTTATTATTTGTGTCCAAAACAATATTATTTTGAAATACCGTAAATTCACCAGTGGAATTTACTGGGAATTTGTTACTGAAAATAATTTAGCTATTTCTTTTGCTTATGTTCATATGCGAGGGAACTATGAATTATTCACAAATATATTTTTTTTTGTCAACACATTTAGTGCTTACGCAGTATTGTTATTATTTGAATTTTATATGCGCATACTATTATTAGTATTTTTGTAAGTGATTTACTATTATTTTTTTGAACATTATTTATGTGAGTATGCGATATATATGACTAATTAATTTATTAAATGATTGAGAATTAAAACAAATGGTCATCAACCCGGTATTTATTTAATTCTATTATTTTAATTACTGCTATCTTTCTTGCTATCCTTATTCCTAAATCTGAAATCGCTATCCTGTTATTTAATTTATTTTCATTTTCATTTTTCTCCGTTGTGTTATTTTTGAGTTAATTTTGTTCGTGGGGCACACGAACTGGCGCCCAACTAGGTTTTCTAACCCAGCCTGAGCAGAGCAGCCAGTCCAGGGAGATTCAGGATATCTCCAGGTGGGGCATTTGTTTTCTGGGTTTATTTTATTGTTCAGTTTTCGACCAACGGAGTGCCATAACGGCTATTGAGCGCCAACCACAATCCGCCGTGGGACGCGTGAAATAGTAGAGAACGTTATACGTTACATATTAAGTAAGCAATGCGCATTTTTCTCCGATGAATTGTATATCCATATTACCTTCCCATATCGATAAGATAGAAGGATTATAATCATTGATATTAACTTCAGCTTCAGTCCGTGGAAGATCATATAATCGACTTTTAATTTTTAAATTTCTACGCCCAACAATCAAAGTGGCGGGATCACAAAGGAAAAAATATTCGGTAATTGGTCGTGGAAACCCAAACCTACATACTTTGGAAATATTGTTTGACTTTATTTTTTTTTTGTTCTTAAACAATAATCGTTGTGATGATGGTGTTGATGTAAAGTCACACGTCTATGAAGTGTCGGTGAAACTTTTTTATCAGGTAGCTTACAAGTTACATATTGCATTATGAAGTCAGCAACTTCTTCATTAGTATTTATGTCTATAATAGGAGCACCTTCGATCCAAATTATCAAGTGAAAATGTTGGATTCCTCTACCTTGATATTCTCGACACCAAAAGAAGTAAATCGCTTTACCGAGTGGCTGACTATCTGATAAGATAAACTCAAGAAAAGCTTGAAATTTATTTTCTATATTTATACTGGATCAGCAGCTATTATTTGGTTTGGAGATAACTTTTCAAAATGAGGAGTATTTATTTCTCGTACGTATTGTATCAAATCATCTCTAAGCCATTCTGCAGGGCTCACTGTTAAAAACCAGGTTGCAGGGCCATAATAACGTGTCATAGAATATAAATTATTTCGAGGTTTGCTCCAAAATTGTGCGGAATTTCGAAGTCTTAAAAAAAGACTAGTTAAATTTCTAACTCACCACTTTTCAAATTTTCTAAATGACTTTCTGCAGTAAATTTTTCACGAGAATTCGTAACATTAAGCGTATGATATATACCTTGGCCTAAATGCTGAATATTAGCATCATTCGATAAGTTAAAAAGTTATTGCTGATTTAAACGAAATCTAGGATCAGCTGACTCTAATCTACTTTTAATGTATTCATAGTCAGTAAGACGTACTTTTCTTTTTTCACGTTGACCATTTTTACCATAAGGATATAGGTCTGGAAAACATTGTAAGTCTAATGTTTTTATATGGTTATCTAATGGTTTATCATTTATTTTTAACATTTGATACTTGTTTGTTGACAATTCGTTGATTCTTTTGTCATGAAGAAAATATATAGTATACTGTTTATACTGGGATTCTTCAGGATCTAAAATCTGACTTGAAATTGCCTGTGGTCCAACTTTTTTATTTTGTTTGTTCTCAACTTTTGTGTCAATATTAACCTCATTTTCTTCAATTGATAGAGATGCAGTACTGTAGTTATGGTCGTCAATACTACAGTTTTGAAATTTTGGAGTATTATTACTATGCTTAAATCCGTTTTCATTCTCATTCATTGTTTCTTCATTGTTCTGATTTATAATACCGATCGTACTTTCACACGCAAGCCCAAAAGGCATACATCAATATTCCCAATGACCGTCAGCGGTGGAAAACGCCGTCTTTTTAGCGTCTCTGGGGTCCATTGGTACTTAGTGGAACCCACTGGCAAGGTCAAATACACTGAAGTACTTGGCCCCGCCGAGTTGGTCTAAAATATCGATTATGAGTGGGAGGGGGTAAGCATCCCCAATGGTTATCTTATTTAGATTTCGAAAATCGATAACCATTCTGCACTTTTTATTACCTTGAGCATCAGATTTCTTAGGGACAATCCATAAAGGAGAATTATACGGAGATTTTGATTTCCGAATAATTCCTTGCTTAAGTAGGTTATCCACTTGCTTCTTGATTTCATCGCGGTGTTCTTGAGGAAACCGATATTGCTTGATTTGGACCGGTTTGTCACTCGTGGTTTCGATTTTGCAGGTGAACTTTTTAGAACGTCCCAGGCGATCACCAGGGAGGTGAAATATGTCATGATTTTTCTGAATAAGTCGGAAAATTTGCTTCCTTTCGGTGCGACTGAAATGATTGGTAGGAATTTTATCAAATATTGCTTGGATACGGTCTCGCTCAGAAAGTGAATGTGTTCCGGATGGAATTTCCGCTATGTCGGAAAATTCGTCAGATGGATCAAGATGATTAAATTCAAATTCTTCAAGCACTTGAGGTTCAATTTCGATTTCTGCTAGATCTGATGTGGTATTGATGACCATACACATCGCTTGATCGTCATCAACTGAGACAACGGCTTCGCCCATTAAGAGTCCCTCTTTAAGTAGAATCTTACTGAGGTAGCCCTGTTTGATCTCAGGATTTACAACAGGTACCGAGACGGACATTCGCATACGGGGTGGAATTACGTATGAACGGGATGGTTTTATTCCGAGACTGAAAGAGAAGGTCGGGAAGGTTGAGATGATAAATTCAGAGATTGATGATGGTATAAAATCTCCGCTTGTTCATTTTTCAGGAAGTTGTTGCCCAAAATCCCGACACCATGGAAGGGCAATTTCACATCATAAACATGGAAATGGATTTTTGAACCCAAACCCTTTAATTCCACAGTACCAATTGTTTCCATGGACTGCCCATTCAAATTACGGAGTAGCATCATGCCACCACAATCTACTCTAATTTCAGGTTTAAGGGCGAAAGACATTATCAAACAAACATCCCCCTCTGTATCTATGAGAAAGCATCGTAATTCTCCATGAAGCGAATTACATGAGTCGAAAATTTTTGGCCCTGTCCCTAGGGACAGGATATATCTCACATCAAGGTCGTTATCAATTGAAAAGGGGATAGGGCGGGTAGGTCTATTTTTGAGGACCAGCGTATTCCAATAAAAGGAAATGCCAGCTCGTTCTTTGATGAAAAATTCATTTCCAAGGATGCCCAGATAACCACCTGGTGGTCTAGGTACAACCTGGAAACAAACATCTACAGAGCATCGATGCAAAGGAGATTCAGGTCAGAACCTGTATCCAACAAAACTTCGCATCCGTCCTGGAAGAGGTATGGAGATGTAATCCAGACTCGTGGACCCTTACCGATGACTAGTGTAAGGGTTTCGGACGTTGAAGAATTCTGAACTCCTTCATCGTCTGAGTTTTCTGATGAGGGTTTGTAGGTCGGCGAGACTCTCGGGGCATACTCGCAGTCGCCTCGGTCTGTCGAGGGCCCGTTAAGTTTAAATGTTCATCGTTGACTTTTGAGGAGGCAGATTTACTTGCCTCACGATAAGGACAGAAGGGACAGTTACAGCAAGGGGCCTCTAGTTTCAGATGTTCAAGTTTTTCTGTGTCAACGTCTGCAGAGTCGAAGGTCACGACCTTTTCCTTCGTTGACGAGGGTTCTTCCATTCGCGAAGGTGATGAACTTTTCTTTAATTTCCGTGACGTCAAGTCGTCATAGTAGGTCCTTCCACGTCCCCCTTTACCCGAGGTGTAAGTGTAAGTTCGGTAGTCAGCTGATGCTAAGCTATCGTCGGAGTCCACACTGTCTTCGCTGTCTGTTGCGTATTTACTCGATCTGTAATGCTTTTTAGAGTAAGAGAACGTTCGTCCTCTGGTTTCTCTACGGTCGTCGGTCTTATCGTAATCCTTGCGAGGTCTCTGATAGTCGTCTTTCGAGTAACGTCTGTTATGGTCTCGGCCGTAGCCTCTGTCCCTCTGAAACTGACGTTGATAGTCGTTAGATTCGCGTTTACGCCTTGGTCGTATGCATTCGCGAGTTCTTTCCTCTTTTACCGCTTTATAAAGATCTTCGAGCGTCTTTGGATCTTTTAGACTCGCAAGACATTTTGGGAGGTCAGGCAAAGCGAAATAGAGAGTATCGAATGCAACCTTTTCTTGTTGCGACATAATGGCTTCCCGATTCTCCTCTGGTAACGCGGATTCCAGGCCTCGTACGGGTCCAAAGGCCGATCGTACTTTCCGCGCATTCATGATTTACATTACTTCTTTTATCTGCACTCGATTCAAACGGAAATTCTATATTTTTTGTGTTAAGAAATTCAATTAAATTATCAGGTCATATAGGTAATTTTATATTGGCATAAAGGGGATTATTGATTTTCAACCACGTTAAAACTTTGAATGCGTTCTCTAGATTAACTAAGTTTTTCCAAATTTTGTTTCATTTAGTAGGTTTACCTCGAATTATTATAAACAATTTATGATTTTTGTTAATGGGATTAATTGTAGAACATATTTTCATTCAAGGTTTCTTCTAATGCTAGAGCAAGATAAAAAACCTGACCTTTCAATTGCTGAATTCGCATAGAATGCGGCATATTTTTTTTACCTACAGTACCTCATCTATGAATTACTTGGAATGACTTAGCTCTTTGTATAAGAAGTTTTTCATAACCATTAAAAATGTTAACTCCGGTAAGCATCATCCTAACATGTAAATTATTTACTATACAAGTTGAAGGTAAGGTATTACCACGAATTTTTTTCAGGCAGTAAGTACATACAAAATCACTATTCAGTACTGGGTCTCGTTCAATGATAGAATTAATTAAATCATGCCATATCCTGCTTAGAATCGGATTTCGTAATTTTGTAAGATCTGTGACATTTTTTGTTAAATTTCATATTTGATAGAATATCCACTTGTATCGAGGTGTATCTAGGGATCGCTTCGTAAATGCTATGAATGCCGTTTTGTATTTATTCTGTATTTCATCTTCATTCAAGCATAATCCCTTTTGGTCTCTATCTAATAAATTTCCTTCTCGTTCCATTTCCTCTGTTATTTTAAGTAACGTTTCTAACTCTGCAGATTCCAATGATTTATCTAAATTATTCAATTTTGAAAAATGTTCATTTATTTTATATATGAGTCGTTTATCGTATCTTACAGCAGAAAAGTGAGGTGATAATAATTCAATGCAAAGAAATAGTGAGTTACAAGTATTCAATGTTTCAGTAACAAGAATCAAGTTGACCTAATTTATAAACTGAATGTTTTGAAAATAATTGATTCAAAGATATCGACAAATTGTCCAAATACATTGATTTTAAGTTTCCGAGAACTTGCTTATGTTGTTGATAGATTTCTATTTTAAAAGTTACATGGCAATCATTGAAACAAACCCATTTTTTATTTCCTTGTTTATTTTTTAATAGTGGTAAAATATTTGTGAACTGACCCATTGAATTTATGGAAATAGCTTGGTCATTTAATACATCACATGAAAACGATGTGTTATGAAAGTATGGTTCTGAAGATTAATAAAAAAGTAATTGGCCACATATATTTTTATAATCGTCTAAGCTTCCAGTTGAGTTAGAATTTAATTGTGATAAATAAAATTCAGCTTATTTTATATGAATATATGAAGTATTAACTAAAATTTTCATGTATTTTTTTCTCTGACACATAAACCATTTGACTATTCGTTCAGCTACCAATCATTTCTCAGCTTCACTATCTTTATCAATAACTAAGGCTAACTTTGTGATGTATTCTTCACAAGAATACTTCAGCTTGATACATTTTTTTTTTAATTTTCTCGACGGTATTTCGTGACAATTTTTTTTTTGCTACAGAGACTTTTTATTTTAATTTTAATTTATGTTCAATTTTTTTTTACTCTGTAATTTTGTAACGTGCGAACTTTTTTTTTTTTTTGTTAAATTGAAAAGTTTTTTTTTTCAAAGCTGAATTTCTGGTATTCTTTTCAACTTTCAAAACCTTAGAATTAAAATTTAATGATGTATTATTAGATTGTAAAATACTACTAACTCGAGCCAACGAGCATTACAATTTATTTCTGAATCCCAAATGTTGTCTTTCATTTCTAAAAGCTTTGACTGGAGTTTTATAAGTCTTGATTCAACATTTAGTGATCCATTTCAGGATTCTGACGAACTATCACCAGAACTCAAGTTATTATTACTATTATCAGAATGTGGATCAAGAATTATTTTTTTATTACAATTTAAATCAATATTTTTTAAGTCATTTGATAGTTCATGATCATTATTTTTAAATTCTAATGAATTTTTTTTCAAAGTATGCTTCAATAAAGAATCATATTCTAGTCTTTTAATTTTTTCAAGAGTCAATAGATTGGAAATATCAGAACTGTTAACTGGAAAATAAACTATTTTATTTGATTGAAAAATTTTTTACAAATGTGGATGCATTGACGCGTGATCATGAATTAAATTTTTAGGTTTTTGTCGAACTAATAGATACTGCGAATGAAATAGCAAATACTCCACAATCATAATTTTTAAGTTGATACTGTACTTGACGAAATATAACTGATGATGGAGAATTTACATTTAAGGGGCAATGTACCCCCCAGTTGCGCGCCGAATTTTTGATGCAAAGTATAGCTATAATACTGAAAGTAACTGTTTGAAACTTTACAGACTTATTATTTAGGTGATAATCTACTGCAAGGAACTTTTTTTTTATAAGTGAAAAAAATTATAGATTTATTATCAGCAGAAATGTATAATGAAAATTATTAAGTTTAGATCAATAACCCGCTAACGAAACGGCCACCAAGAAGTTCTATGCAGTAGCTACTATCGAAACCTACCATAGTATCAGTACTATGTACGTATGTCTACGAAGTTCAATAAATGGTTTTGCATAAATATAATTAATGATAATTTTCCCATGTAAAAATAATCTTAAGTCTGGTGATCATCATAATGAGTCTTTTGATGATATCACGGTGATTATCATGATGATCTCGTATTTTGACACAGTCATGAGCTCAAGGTGAGATTATTATGATACTAAGATTTGGAAACGAATTCATTCGTATTTGCGTGATAAATAGTTTTTAACAATTATAATATCATGATTTGACTGTACTTTCTCGAGTTGTATGATAAAAAAAAATGCATACAACAATATCATGATATTCTGATCAGAATTCTATAATTAGATCTAAGAAATTTATCATAAATGAATTGTTATCTTTGAGTCTGTATACTTTTAGTGTGAAGACGCTTTGCCGTTTTACTAACTTTGACTTGAGTATTCATAAATTTACGAATTCTCTTCATATTAATCATCTTTTAAAATCATGAAATCAATATTGTATAATTCATGACTCGGGAGAAAATGATCAGACATGAACAGCCATGAGTCTTCAGACCTCATCAGACATGAAAAATGAACGGGCATCATCAGACCTGATCATGTCTGTTCATGCCCATCCGGATAAAAAAAAATTATACACTGAGAGAAACATTTACTAATATTTGATAAATTGATTTATCAATATTTGATAAGTTATATATATCGAATATTCGACTGTATTTATCGAATACTATCCTACAGATACCACATATTGATCATAAGGTCATTCCTAAATCATAGCAGACTCGTTACCCCTGTAGCGATATTGCTGAAGATTTAAGCGAGTTTTTGTCAAATAATAAATTTACTGTAGATTATCTTCCTGAAGACAATCTGTGAAAGATTGTTACTAAATCATAAGCCTTCAGCACTATCATCGTAAATTTTCAGTACAACATTATTAAAAGATCATGAATAAATCATAAGCTTACTATCCCTAACGGACCTAAATTACGGTAATCCACTATAGAATCCCAATTTTCCGTAAAGTGCGGTATCTTTACCGTACTTTATGTTGAAATTGCCGTAAAAATTAGGCAATCCACCATAAATTATCGTAATTCAGTGATCCGCCGTAAATTATAATAACTTACCGTAAATGACATTTGGTTTACCATAATTTGCCGTAAATTTACGTAGTATGAAATTTGATAAATTGGACAAGAATAAGGAATTACAACTTTCTAATGAAAATAAGCCGCATAGATTCAAAGATTACTTATGAGCATAAGTTTATTATTATGAAGTTATAGATGTATAATATGATCATCGTAAAGTCACTATGAAATTATTATTATAAGATCATAATACACTTCTCATAAATCCATTATGACATGATAATAAATTGATAATGAGTTCGACTAGAATTTTCTCCTGATTTGCGTAAAGTACCATAAGGACCTTGTCAGTTTAATATAAGGTTTGCCTTATTATGTCAACCTGACAAGTTCCTTATAGGGACTTTATCAAGATATCTTTATTTAAAAAAAATATTATTTCCTATTAGATCAACCTGATGTGTTCTTGTTCAAGACCATATTTGTACTTGCTCATTCAAGAAAAAATGTTATTTGTTATCGGGTCAACCTGATGAGTTTTCTATCAGGAAATCATCAGGATATCTTTCTTTAAATTAAAATTATTTGCCATCAGTTTCAGCTGACAAGTTCCTTATCAGGACCCCACCCGGATATCCATATCGAAAGAAAAGTTACTTTCTATTAGGTCCACCTGACGAGTTACTTATCAGGACTCCATCAGGATATCCTTATTCAAGAAAAGTTATTTGCCGTCAGTACAACCTGACGAGTTTCTTATTAGGACCTTATTAGGATATCCATATTCGGAAACAATATAATTTGAGATCGGGTCAACCTGGCAAGATGTTTATTCGGAAATCATCAAGATAACTATCTTCAAATTAAACTAATTTGTCATTTCCTGATCTTCCTAGGCGATAATTAATAATAAAAGAATTCTTACATTTACGAATAGTCAAGTCATAGTTAGTAAAACGACAAAGCGCCTTCATACTAAAAGTATACAGACACAATTATAACAATTCATTTAGGATAAATGTCTGAATCTACTTACAGAGTTCTGATCATAATATCATGATATTGTTACATGCATTTTTTTAATCGTACGACTCGGGAAAATACAATGAATATTAATAATAATAATAATAATAATAATAATAATAATAATAATAATAATAATAATAATAATAATAATAATAATAATAATAATAATAATAATAATAATAATAATAATAATAATAATAATAATAATAATAATAATAATAATAATAATAATAATAATAATAATAATAATAATAATAATAATAATAATAATAATAATAATAATAATAATAATAATAATAATAATAATAATAATAATAATAATAATAATAATAATAATAATAATAATAATAATAATAATAATAATAATAATAATAATAATAATAATAATAATAATAATAATAATAATAATAATAATAATAATAATAATAATAATAATAATAATAATAATAATAATAATAATAATAATAATAATAATAATAATAATAATAATAATAATAATAATAATAATAATAATAATAATAATAATAATAATAATAATAATAATAATAATAATAATAATAATAATAATAATAATAATAATAATAATAATAATAATAATAATAATAATAATAATAATAATAATAATAATAATAATAATAATAATAATAATAATAATAATAATAATAATAATAATAATAATAATAATAATAATAATAATAATAATAATAATAATAATAATAATAATAATAATAATAATAATAATAATAATAATAATAATAATAATAATAATAATAATAATAATAATAATAATAATAATAATAATAATAATAATAATAATAATAATAATAATAATAATAATAATAATAATAATAATAATAATAATAATAATAATAATAATAATAATAATAATAATAATAATAATAATAATAATAATAATAATAATAATAATAATAATAATAATAATAATAATAATAATAATAATAATAATAATAATAATAATAATAATAATAATAATAATAATAATAATAATAATAATAATAATAATAATAATAATAATAATAATAATAATAATAATAATAATAATAATAATAATAATAATAATAATAATAATAATAATAATAATAATAATAATAATAATAATAATAATAATAATAATAATAATAATAATAATAATAATAATAATAATAATAATAATAATAATAATAATAATAATAATAATAATAATAATAATAATAATAATAATAATAATAATAATAATAATAATAATAATAATAATAATAATAATAATAATAATAATAATAATAATAATAATAATAATAATAATAATAATAATAATAATAATAATAATAATAATAATAATAATAATAATAATAATAATAATAATAATAATAATAATAATAATAATAATAATAATAATAATAATAATAATAATAATAATAATAATAATAATAATAATAATAATAATAATAATAATAATAATAATAATAATAATAATAATAATAATAATAATAATAATAATAATAATAATAATAATAATAATAATAATAATAATAATAATAATAATAATAATAATAATAATAATAATAATAATAATAATAATAATAATAATAATAATAATAATAATAATAATAATAATAATAATAATAATAATAATAATAATAATAATAATAATAATAATAATAATAATAATAATAATAATAATAATAATAATAATAATAATAATAATAATAATAATAATAATAATAATAATAATAATAATAATAATAATAATAATAATAATAATAATAATAATAATAATAATAATAATAATAATAATAATAATAATAATAATAATAATAATAATAATAATAATAATAATAATAATAATAATAATAATAATAATAATAATAATAATAATAATAATAATAATAATAATAATAATAATAATAATAATAATAATAATAATAATAATAATAATAATAATAATAATAATAATAATAATAATAATAATAATAATAATAATAATAATAATAATAATAATAATAATAATAATAATAATAATAATAATAATAATAATAATAATAATAATAATAATAATAATAATAATAATAATAATAATAATAATAATAATATGTTATGTCCAAATAATTTTTTTTTTATTCTAATAATTATTTAAAAATAATTATTACAGAGCTCTTCTTTTCAAAAGCGCGCGAAAACGCAGCGTCAGCTTTTTCCACCTTCTTATGCGACAAAGAATAGTGAGAGAATAACTGCAATAAGGTGAACGAACAATTAATAAACTGTCGTCACCTTCCACTAATAACAATAATTAAAAATTCCCCATCAATCACTAAATCAAAGTTTATAAAAAGCCTGAGCACCCATAGCTCTTGGCTAGTCGGTTCTTCTAACTTACGGTCCGTGAAAATTCGAACGTCGAACTTCCGTGCACTCTTATCGCAGGATTCCGCCCCAGGCGTTGAAAAGTCAATAAGAGGATCTTTAATATTTTTTATTCAAACCTTATTGCAGGAATCCGCTTCGGCGTTGAAAAATCAATAAGGCATTCTAAAATTGACATTTTTTTGCAGTTAATTATCGCAGGATTCCGCTCAGGCGTTGAAAAAAGCAATAATCGACTTCTTTATCTATTAAAAATCCTCACAGATTAATAGAAACTTCCGGTCCGATTGAAATAGTGACGCAAATCACGTGTATTTGCGATTCCATTTCGCTCTGAGTTATTTTACGCATAAAATCACTTCTCGGGTGTGTAAAAAGGACGCATTAAATATAAAATAAAAATCTTATAAAATTTCCGTGAATAATCAATATTCTTAAAATATCAATTGTTAAAAATTTGTGTAAAGGATTCAGTGTACAAGTGAATTGTAGCTAAATCAGAAATAAAAAGCAGAAAAACCATGAGTTCAGCCTTCCGAGTTTCATTCGAGAGTAGCATATAAGTTTACATCCTACAACCCCAGCCGCGCCCATCCAACCAAATCCTACAGGAGGAAGCTGAGTGAGATGTAACGTTCTGGAGGGATCTAACCTGCCGTGACTAGAAAGAAAGAAACATCGAGAGGTAGGTGAAAGATTTACATTCTATTCTTTCATAAGATAACTGGTTCAAGACAAGATCACCAGTCTCTTCGGAGACGTTTGGGTTCTTACTTCAAAGTAAAAGATCCACCATAAATAATAAATTATAGGAGGATACCTCTTCCTCGTATTCTTTAATGTTGTCCGCAACCTCTAAATCGCTCGTCTAAATTTTTCTATCGCTACCAAAGGGAGAAATCCCGGATAATCAATTTAAATTTAAGCGGCGACATAACATAAAGAACACTGGCGGCAGCGGTAAGATTTTCGAAGTAAGTAAAAATCTTTCTTGTTGAGCCACAGTTATAATTCTTCTACCATTTTTGAGAAAAGGTAGATCTTTGTGGTTATTTTTCTCTTCTCGAAATTTTCACATCTTAAAATTTTGAGTTTCGTGGCATTTTCTTCAGAGTGCCACACCCTGCTTTCGTGGACTTGCCACACCGTAACAGGTAGCAATTCCACGTATTGTAAATTCAGCATTTTTCGCCCCTCAATTCGAGTTGCGAAACGCCTGAGCTCACCGTCCGCGACTTCGCGACCAAATCGCAAAGTCAGCAATGTCGCACATCGACCTCACTGTACAGCTTGGATCTGTCGAAAAAATTTATTAATTCTTTCTTTCTCTTTTTGACCAACTCAGCAATTTTGCTCAGAGTTCAGAGACGTTTAACATCCTTGTCTTACGCTTTACCTTAGGGTGTAGTCACCACCATTACTCGTACCAACAAAAACAGCCTCCTCCAGTCGGTGGTCTAAGGGGTGAAATGGTTAATAACGAGGAAAGACCCGTTATCCGGTTAGATGCCACTTTGCACGATGCAAACACCCCACCTTCTCAGTATGACATGGCCAAGGAGCTCTATAGAGAGCTTCCTAAATTTAACGGAGATGGTCCAAATTTCGAACAAGATTTCAAGGAATTTGACGCAATCGTACGGAGTTGGTTACCTTGCATCATCATGGAACATCAGGACATGTTCGTGGCAAAAATCGTAAAAAGAATTTCTGGTCGTGCTAGAGATCAAATTGAATACACTCCGATTCATAGCGTCGTAGAACTTCTCGAGATACTGGGAGAAAGGTATCGAGACGGCAATCCAGCTCTTGTTTGGCACAAACGTCTAGCTTCAGCTAGCCCGAGAGAAGGCGAAACCATCAAAGATTTCTTTTTCAGGTTGCGCAAAATGATCAGAGGCCTGGAATCCGCGTTACCAGAGGAGAATCGGGAAGCCATTATGTCGCAACAAGAAAAGGTTGCATTCGATACTCTCTATTTCGCTTTGCCTGACCTCCCAAAATGTCTTGCGAGTCTAAAAGATCCAAAGACGCTCGAAGATCTTTATAAAGCGGTAAAAGAGGAAAGAACTCGCGAATGCATACGACCAAGGCGTAAACGCGAATCTAACGACTATCAACGTCAGTTTCAGAGGGACAGAGGCTACGGCCGAGACCATAACAGACGTTACTCGAAAGACGACTATCAGAGACCTCGCAAGGATTACGATAAGACCGACGACCGTAGAGAAACCAGAGGACGAACGTTCTCTTACTCTAAAAAGCATTACAGATCGAGTAAATACGCAACAGACAGCGAAGACAGTGTGGACTCCGACGATAGCTTAGCATCAGCTGACTACCGAACTTACACTTACACCTCGGGTAAAGGGGGACGTGGAAGGACCTACTATGACGACTTGACGTCACGGAAATTAAAGAAAAGTTCATCACCTTCGCGAATGGAAGAACCCTCGTCAACGAAGGAAAAGGTCGTGACCTTCGACTCTGCAGACGTTGACACAGAAAAACTTGAACATCTGAAACTAGAGGCCCCTTGCTGTAACTGTCCCTTCTGTCCTTATCGTGAGGCAAGTAAATCTGCCTCCTCAAAAGTCAACGATGAACATTTAAACTTAACGGGCCCTCGACAGACCGAGGCGACTGCGAGTATGCCCCGAGAGTCTCGCCGACCTACAAACCCTCATCAGAAAACTCAGACGATGAAGGAGTTCAGAATTCTTCAACGTCCGAAACCCTTACACTAGTCATCGGTAAGGGTCCACGAGTCTGGATTACATCTCCATACCTCTTCCAGGACGGATGCGAAGTTTTGTTGGATACAGGTTCTGACCTGAATCTCCTTTGCATCGATGCTCTGTAGATGTTTGTTTCCAGGTTGTACCTAGACCACCAGGTGGTTATCTGGGCATCCTTGGAAATGAATTTTTCATCAAAGAACGAGCTGGCATTTCCTTTTATTGGAATACGCTGGTCCTCAAAAATAGACCTACCCGCCCTATCCCCTTTTCAATTGATAACGACCTTGATGTGAGATATATCCTGTCCCTAGGGACAGGGCCAAAAATTTTCGACTCATGTAATTCGCTTCATGGAGAATTACGATGCTTTCTCATAGATACAGAGGGGGATGTTTGTTTGATAATGTCTTTCGCCCTTAAACCTGAAATTAGAGTAGATTGTGGTGGCATGATGCTACTCCGTAATTTGAATGGGCAGTCCATGGAAACAATTGGTACTGTGGAATTAAAGGGTTTGGGTTCAAAAATCCATTTCCATGTTTATGATGTGAAATTGCCCTTCCATGGTGTCGGGATTTTGGGCAACAACTTCCTGAAAAATGAACAAGCGGAGATTTTATACCATCATCAATCTCTGAATTTATCATCTCAACCTTCCCGACCTTCTCTTTCAGTCTCGGAATAAAACCATCCCGTTCATACGTAATTCCACCCCGTATGCGAATGTCCGTCTCGGTACCTGTTGTAAATCCTGAGATCAAACAGGGCTACCTCAGTAAGATTCTACTTAAAGAGGGACTCTTAATGGGCGAAGCCGTTGTCTCAGTTGATGACGATCAAGCGATGTGTATGGTCATCAATACCACATCAGATCTAGCAGAAATCGAAATTGAACCTCAAGTGCTTGAAGAATTTGAATTTAATCATCTTGATCCATCTGACGAATTTTCCGACATAGCGGAAATTCCATCCGGAACACATTCACTTTCTGAGCGAGACCGTATCCAAGCAATATTTGATAAAATTCCTACCAATCATTTCAGTCGCACCGAAAGGAAGCAAATTTTCCGACTTATTCAGAAAAATCATGACATATTTCACCTCCCTGGTGATCGCCTGGGACGTTCTAAAAAGTTCACCTGCAAAATCGAAACCACGAGTGACAAACCGGTCCAAATCAAGCAATATCGGTTTCCTCAAGAACACCGCGATGAAATCAAGAAGCAAGTGGATAACCTACTTAAGCAAGGAATTATTCGGAAATCAAAATCTCCGTATAATTCTCCTTTATGGATTGTCCCTAAGAAATCTGATGCTCAAGGTAATAAAAAGTGCAGAATGGTTATCGATTTTCGAAATCTAAATAAGATAACCATTGGGGATGCTTACCCCCTCCCACTCATAATCGATATTTTAGACCAACTCGGCGGGGCCAAGTACTTCAGTGTATTTGACCTTGCCAGTGGGTTCCACTAAGTACCAATGGACCCCAGAGACGCTAAAAAGACGGCGTTTTCCACCGCTGACGGTCATTGGGAATATTGATGTATGCCTTTTGGGCTTGCGTGTGCTCCAGCAATTTTTCAACGCATGATGGACTCCACATTGAGTGGTTTGAAGGGTACAGAACTATTCATCTATCTCGACGACTTCGTGAGTTATGCATCTTCGCTTGAAGAACATGAGGTACGGGTCCAAAGGCTTTTCAACCGCCTTCGAGAGGCTGGGCTAACTCTCCATCCTGAAAAATGCAAATTTCTCTGCCCCGAGCTAAAATATTTGGGTCACATTATCACTAAAGATGGTGTGAAACCCGACCCAAAGAAAATTTCATCCCTTAAAAACGCTTCGCACCCCCGTAATCATACAGAAGCACGAAAATTTATGGGATTAGCAAATTACTACCGACAATTCATCGAAAACTTCGCTGAAAGAGCAAAACCGATCACTGGCCTTACCAGGAAAACTAAACCGTTTGTCTGGTCGGTTGATTCGCAAAGGGCTTTCGAGGATATTAAGAATGCGTTATGCGAAAATTCATTCCTTGCCTATCCAAACTTCAATCGACCTTTCATATTGGCAACCAGTTCCTCCGATGTCGGTATTTCAGGCATCTTGAGCCAGGAACTGGAGAACGAATATCGTACGCCTGGAAACCCCGATAAAAATGTTGAGAAAATTGTCTCCTGTACGTCCCGAGTCTTGCAAGAGACCGAGACAAGATACACACACAATGAAAAAGAGTGTTTGGCAGTCTTGTACGCGGTGCAACAATTTCGGCCTTACCTTTATGGTAAGCCTTTCACCTTGTATACGAGCAGCCCTTGTATGTCTTGGTTGAAAGACAGCCAAACTGTCACCGAACGACAAATTAAATGGGGATCCAAACTAAGTGAATACAAATTTTCGGTTATAGTTCGACATAAAATCTCAGAACAATATGCCGAAGGGTTGTCCTACCATCCTGAAGGTAGATCTCCAGAGGAAATGGCTTCAAACCAAAATTTGGTCGAGGAAGCAGTGATGCTCCCACTCAGAAAAACTTCTTGTCCTGACGAAGAAGCCATAGCAGCTTTAAAACAACGAAGAAAACCTGGAAGTAAAAACAAACCTCGGGTTAACAGCGCTCCACAACCTCGTGATACAATTGCATCCCGACTACGAATGAGACGTGCTACGGAACGGACACAAAACCGGAAAAAGGTAAACTATTGTGAAATAAGTACGACCGAACCTGACGTCTCAGAGAGTATCGAAGATGACGTTTTCGAGATAAACCAACCAGGACCATCCTCAGCACCTCAGGCTCCAGTCAACCCGGAAGTGGAGATTGGGCCAGAGCCCGGGCTAGAACTGGAAGAAACAGATGAGAAAGAAGCAGTCCGACTCATGAATGAAGAATATCTGCTTAACGAATTGGTGAAAAGTTCCAGTGATCAGGGAGATGAGAATACTCCTGAAACGATAAATCGACAGCAAATGCGCGAAGATTTTAGAAAATCATTTGAACGCTTCAATAAAGCTCTAGAAAAACGAGCGATTAACGTTTCAGATGAAGAACCAGATCGTACTGTTCGTCCGGAAGATTATTACAATCCACTGCCTGTAGTCAGTACTCAAGTAGCCAAGGAAGTCAGGAAATATCTTGAACGGGGCTACTTATCAGATGAACACGACGAATCTGAAGACTCGGATGAGTTCAACGAAGAGGGAAAAGAAGAATTCCTTCGCGAAAATCAAGATATAGAAGAAAATGAAGATTCAAGTGAAGTCAGCTGCTCTGAACCGGAATTCCCAGTGGAAATAACCCCTGCAACTCCACAGACACCGCGAGCTGACGAGATTCGAGAGAAATACCTCACCGCAGGTAGAAGTCCGTCGACCCCTATGTGGAAGAACATGGTACTGAAAGCCGCGCAGGCTAATTGCAAGGAACTTGACTATGACGATCATACAAAAAGCTTTTATTGGAAGGACACCGGAAGTTCTGATGACAATACATCTCCAGTCATCGCGAGGCCTTCTACCTGCCAAACTCTGAACGTCGAAGATGTTCCTGCAGCCTCATCCAGTATGGCACAAGTGGTAACACCCAAACGCAAAGTGACATCTACTAGTAAAAATCTAGGACAAGAAAATACCTTGCTGAACGAGAATCAGCAGCCAAATTCACCAAATCGAAATTCTGCAAATGATCGAATAATCATAGCGGAGACAACTCCTCAATCAGACCAATCAGATGCCAGCCAATCTGATGGAACCACAGTGATTCAAGTGGAAGCAAATCGAGAACAAGACGACGGAAATGGTCAGGTAAATGAATCTAACCCTCTCCACACGACTCTACCGAAAGTTGTTGACGAACAACTGGGGGATGAGCCGGAGATGAATGTTGATTTACCTCCTAAACTTCCGAATCAAAGTCCGTGGTACGTACTTGATCCTCCTTCCTTAGATACAGCAGAGGATTTGAGTGATCAACGCTATTCACGACCGGAAGTTTCGTCTTCCTTGAGCTCTCAGTCTGATAGACCTTGGAAACTACCTGAAAATCGAATCACATTTAAGGACAGTCGAGATGGAATTACTTATGTGAGAGATCACATGGTACATTTCCTGTCCCTCGATTGTGAGTTGGTGAAACCAGTTTCACGATTGTTAAGAGATCTCACTTTCGTCGATCAGGAAGATCTGAAGACAGCAAAACCAAAAATGGGTGATGTATTAATCACAAAATTGGGTCAGTGATTTATCTTCACGGTCTTTGTCAAGAAAAATCATTTCGAGAAAATCGATTTAAATAATTTAATTGAAGGATTACGAAATTTAAGAGTGTCCATGTTCAAACACGAAATATATACATTCCGTGTGGTGAAACAGGGGGATGAATTCGATGATATAAACATTAAGCCTTATCTCATACAAGAATTGGGCGACACTCCTATCGAGGTAACACTTTGCGAAGGAAATATAGAACTTCCTACCGATGAGTTACGCGATAAAATCATTGAAGAAAACCACTGCAGCCCTATTGCGGGCCACAAGGGTGTCGTGAAAACTTATTGGCGAATTCGAGAGAGATTCTACTGGCCAGGTATGAAGGAAAGAATCTATTGATTCATCCGGAAATACGAAATCTGCCAGAAGAATAAACTCACCCGAATCAAAACAAAACAACCCATGATGATAACCGATACTCCCTTCGAACCCTTCGAGAAAATCTCTATTGATACCGTGGAACCACTTCCTTTGACTAGGAGTGGTAATGTCCACATATTGACTATTCAGGATAATTTTTCGAAAGCCGTAACAGCAATTCCGATACCTGATATCCGGTCGACAACAGTGGCAGAAGCCCTTGTAGATCGTTATATGTGCTATTATGGTTGTCCGAGAGTCATCCTTTCAGATAAAGGTACTTCATTTACCTCTAAAATAATGCAACAACTTGCGAAAGCCCTAAAAATCCAAAGATTAACGACTTCAGGTTAATACCCCCAATCAAATGGTTCTCTAGAAAGGAGCCATCAACCACTGATAGATTTCTTAAGAGTAATCTCGGATAAGTATCCGGACTGGGATCGATATGTGAGTCTTGCGGCAATGAGGTACAATACCAATGTGCATACTTCAAACAAATTCACTCCATTCGAGCTGATGTTTGGTCGAAGAGCTCGGTTACCAACCCAGTTCCTCGATTATTCCAGAATCGAAACTTATTCCGACTATCTCGCCGATCTTATGAGTAGACTGTCAGATGTCAGAGAAATCGCTGCTGATTGTCTCAATAAGGCAAAACAAGATTCTAAAACTCGTTACGATCGACACATACACGCCCAAACGTTCAAAGTAGGCGACTTTATTTATGTTCTAAAGGAACCACGGAAAAATAAACTCGATGTTTATTATACCGGGCCCTATGAAATCGTCGAAATTAACGAATTTGGGAGTCTGATCTACCTGAACGACAAAGGGAACCGCAAAGTGGTAAACCCTAATACAGCTAAACCTGCTTTTGACCATAAGGCTAAACCTTTATAAAGTTCTCTGTTTCAGATCCTCAAATCTCTCACCATCATGAGACAATTATTGATATTCCTGGTCATCATCATCCAAGGGGGTCAATCCAAAGACGACCTGACCACCCAGCCACCAGCAGACAACCCGGGTCTACTGTATGACCCGTTTAAGAAGATTCACCTGGTAGAAGAAAACTGGTGCATCATTTCTTTCATTAACGTCCGAGGATTGGTCGATATGTATCCATTTGAGTGAGACTATCTCCACTCAACCATGCTAGGCTGTACTAAAATTATCCGCTCATGGTCCTGCATGCACTACCTGAAGATGGGCCTGATAACGGAAATACGAACCTCAATAAACCAAGCTAAAAGCCGCTTCGACCAGCTCCTTAAAGATACAACATTTAAAACTTCGCCGTTTGTCCGTAATCAACGAGCTCCATGGTTCGGATTCGTCGGCACAATTGCCTGAGAACTGTTTAGAAGCATGTACTGCGAGGACAAAGAACATATCAACAAGGAGATCAACAAACTATATCAAGACTATGCAGAAATGGTGCACCTAGTACAGAACGCCACTTACCTCGTCAAGAGTGAAATCAATACTATTTTCCAAAGCGGGGCGCAAATGCAGTCCAATATAAATAACCTCGCAGACGCTACTATGAATTTGATGAATTCCATTAATAATTCCTTGGGGAAACTCGCATATTTGATGAAAGTCATGATGCTAGGAGATGAACGAAGAGAGATTGCCAGTAACCATCTTCAAGTCCTGAAAGAAGCCGAAACAATCATCGAGGAAGCCAAGGCCGGCAGACTTTCTCCACATGCTATATCACCGAGTCAACTCTACCGGGCTACCGTTAATATCATGAGGAAGCATCCAAATCTGAATCCACCTCAACCAATTGACAGAATAGACATCTCAACCTTGTCAGCGGTGTCGACAGTAAAGGTAGCAAGGGTGAAAGGTTATTTACTTATCATAGTAATCTTACTCCTGTTCCATAAAATTCCGTTATTATCATACGAAATGAGACCATTGCCGAAGACAGAAAATCTGAATGGAAAAATTCAAACACTGACGATACTACCATCAAAAAGGGTCCTAGTTGCAGACCCAGGCTTGAGAAGATTCTACCTAGGAGGTTCTGAATATATATACAAATGCAAATCTCTCGGGGACGATTTGTCTTGTCGTCCCGACATACCATTCCAGTCTGCGGATGGCCAAGAAGAAGTAGACTGCGAAATGAAGCTGCTTCTGAAGTCAACTGAAGATATGTCCAGAACGTGCAATGTCCGCATCATCCCAGAATGTAAAACCACTTGGATCAAGCTCAATCAACCGAATTCTTGGGCGTATTCGACTTTTAAGGAAGAAAAATTAATTTTCAAGTGCTTAAGTCCAGTCGAGAAAGAATATCACATCAACGGAACAGGAATGGTCCATGTTAACGGTAGTTGCGAAGTTAGAAGCGGAAAATATATAATCAAAAGCATAGATGAAGAGATCACTCAGCTGAATATCACCATGCCAATGTTAAACTTAACCTTGGAAACGCTATGAACGAACTTAACAGCTGAACTCAAAGTATCTGGATTTTTCTTCAAGAAAAACGTCGACCCGTTAAAAACAGTAGACAAATTCCAACCCTGGGGAGCAGAATTGGGAGAAACGGAAAATAGAATGTCTGAAATATCGTTACACCATCAAGAGGACGATATCTATCGAACAATGACGGTGGGAAACATGTCCATCCTCGCTGTCTTGGGTGTTATCCTCGTTGTTCCAGTATTCTTCAAGTGTTGCGTCTACTCAAGCAAGAAGCGCTGCTTCAACTACAAGAAAAACAAGCCAGGCGAGGTACATCTCAAAACAATGAAAGAAACCAGACGCACCTCAGACTCCAAATCGAGGTCTGTCCAAATCAAGGGCCAACCAGAAATCATCGAGCTCCAGGAAACTCCACCAGCTCTTTCAAGTCGTGTCGTCTTCTCTGCAAGTGAATCAGCAACTCCAACTTGTACAACGAGAGGCCTTCGCCTCTCAGATTTCAACGCTCCGATATAATCATCCTAAACAAGATAAGAATAATGCATAAGTCAAATCAAAATTTCTCGGAAAAATAGAAATCCTCTTTTAAAGTACTTAAAATCCAGACTCCAAAATAATTTTTGGGCCTTTTTGTAACTTTACAAATTCCTATGCATTTACCGATACTTTACGTCGTCTTGAAAGAGGATTCCTATTTTACCGGCATAACATTTCAAGGAAAAATTATATTACTATATTCTAATTAGGGAAATGTGTAGAATCTAAATTTTAAAGATTAAGTTTCGAAAAATCATCTGTCTGAATTCAAAATTCATTCAAAGTATAGCAAATATTAAAGTCACCTGGACATTTGAGAAAACAGGAGAATTGGTAATTCCTGTCAAAACTAAAGAAATTATTTTTACAAATCTAACTAAGAGACAAGTGCTTACCTCTCACAGCGCATGCGCAACTCTGAACATTATTAACAGCCGCTTCTTACAGCCGTTGACACAACTCCTGAGGAAACACCATTCTCCACTAAAATTCGCCTTCTTAAAATTCAGCTCCAGGAAAACCTCCTTATTACTCCTATTTCACCTCCTATAATAAAAAGAAATGGAAGCAATAAATAGAAAAGATATTTTTTTTCTCAAAAACAAACATCAGGATGTTACTCACCTCATAATGGTCACATGTTCCTTAAAAATTTTAATTAACTTATCTGGCGAATTGCGCTATTTAATAATAATAATAATAATAATAATAATAAATTTAAAAGAAAAGAGGAAAAGAAAATAAAAACCGCGTTTTCTCTCCGTTTACACTCGCATATTATTTATATTCGAGATTGTATACGGTTATTGAAAAGGATGGCTAGGTTCTGGATTAAAAGAAGGAACAAACGATCTTCAAGCTTATTTCCTCTTTATTGAAAAGAGAAAATTGATCGCCTAAAGTGAATCGAAAGTGATAACATCTCCTGAGTCACCCAGCAATTACTGGTGATGACCAAATTAGTCATCGAATTTTAGTCCTCGAATTTTTCCCCCTCTGGCTCATCTTTCCCGTCCTCCTCAAAGAGCCAAGAGATTGGTACTCAATCTTCTATCCAATCATCTGAATCCTCGTCCTTTTCCCTCTAGAGATGTTTACTCCAGGCCAGGAAAATCTCACGTTTCAACCGGTCAGGGAAGTAGGGCAGAGAACCACAGCTTAAATAATACTGGTCAAACGAATAGAATTATAACGTTATTAGGGATAAATAAATAAAATTTAAACTTTTGCAAATCCATTCAAAACCTTCTTTTATTTCAGAAAAAAAACGGGGGAAAATTTTTACAACCATTAACGCCTTTAGAATAACCAGGCGATAGAAGAACCCCTTAAACTGGAGTTCAACAACCGCAAATTATTTCTGTTTTCTCGAATGTCCCGGAAATTTCTCAAAACTTCCAATAAGTAACTGTCACGAACCTCGGCATTGTCAGTAAAATGCAAGTGCAAATTGACCACCATATACTGAAATCCATAAGTTAACAAATAAAAATATTAAAAAAAAAGAGAGAAAAAAAACACAAGATTAATCCATGCACCTCTAATAGGGTAGGAACACGACCATCGGCACCCAGCGGGGGCGATGGTGGTGCCACAGAATGGATCCAATCGATCTCACACTGGTTGGTCGTGAATAAAAAAAATCGGGTCCGAATCCAAGTACCATCGAGCTTGTACCTCGATGAGAACCTCCTCTAGTGGGATCGGTGAAGAATCCAATTCTGGATCGACAATCTCGAATGGTGGGCGATTAAAACACATTTTCAGCAACAAATCCTAGAATTATCGAAATTCAGATCATGAACTGAACCAAACACTACAAAAAATTTCGCATTTAAAAAAAAAAAAAATTTGAAAATGGGTTTTAATAAAAATTAGCCAACTTACCTCTTATTGCAACGAACGTCCACCAGCTATAAGAACAACTCGTCTAAAACACTATACTCAAAATATCTTCTTTCCTTCAAAAAGAATAAATTAAATAAAATTTAACATGACCTTGCTAAAGCATAAAAATTCATGTTAGTAAAAAGAATCAACTATAAATTATACTAAGCTGAACAGGAAAATGTTATTAATTTTTAAATCTAGGGTATTGCCAGAGAGCAAAGAAGGTAATTCCTTCGTCTATATTAAAAAGAAAAAAAAAACCTGTAGGAACCTATCTCCATGCATTCCACGTTCATAAATGACCATTATCCTCTATTTTGGTATAATTCTATCTTTTTACTATCGTTAGAATCCATTTATTAGGATGATTATTCATGTAAAATTCGGGTAATCTACGTCGTCAACGAAATAAGCTGTTTGAGAGAATGGTTCCTTCAGCTGCCGTAAGATGGCGCCACTTGACGGTTAAGATCTACTAAGATGAGATCAATACGGCGGTCGATAATCAACATCCCATCGATGCTATGCTACCGCGAGAGCGGCAGACGCGGGCAAAGAAGAGACCGATTAACAAGCCCCTCTATATGCCAAGCGCTCGCTCTCTCTCTCTCTCGATGACTGGCATCTCACGCGCTCACTCCCACGCACACAAGATAAACCGCCTTAGCGTAATCTATACTTACATTCTAAAATTTAGATTAAAATTTAATCTAAAAAAAAAAATTTATTAATTAAATTAATTAAATTATTAAATATGAAAAAAAAGGGGGAGCGGGTTAAGCGGTAAAATAAAAGGAAAGGAATTACAAGTAGAAAAAAAGATACCACCAATTTTTATGTTTTGTTTTATTTTATTTTTTTTTATTATACATACAAAAGAAACAGTTATAAAAAAAAAAATTTTTTAAATTAAAAGAGAAAAAAAAAAGAACTTTTTTTTTGTAGTTTTATTTTGAAGGAAGTTTCTTCTATTAAAATTTTTTTTTCTCCTTCTCCTCCTCCACCAGGCCTTCTCAACCCGCTATTGGAAAGAGCTGATATTCAAGGGGCTCTTCGGGGGCTCCGGGCAGGTCGGCTCTGGAAAAAAAAAAAAAAACGGAATTCCATTAAACCAAAAAAAAAAAAGAATACCTTCCAATAAATGTAAATTAGCTCCTTACCTTATAAGGTCCTCGGCCGTCTCGATGAGGTTGGTGGCCAGGATTCGGATGTCCTCAATATTTGGAGCCACCAATTGCACTCTCGGAGGCGTGATGGCCCAGGAGGCCCGGAAATAGGTGGTAACCTCCTCAAGTTAGGGAGGTAGAACCCCTACGAGCTCCTTCACATCCAATAGCAGCCGCATCCCCACCAGGAGGTTGATGGGCCTGGTAAATACATCCACTCTCATGCCTATCTCCAACAACGCCTAGAAAAAAAAAAAAGAAATAATTTTCTTCCCTTTTCCCTGTAATCAATTTTTTTTAGGTAAAACGATAAAATAACACTTACAACATAATGAAATCGGTGCCTCACCAGTTGGAACCATGTGGAGAAACCTCGGTAATTTTGTCGGGTCACGTACATTTTTTTTTTGTTTGTAAAACTTGAAAATTTTCTTCGCTACCGAAGTTGCCGGCTTCAATGTTAATTTTACACTAAGTATTCCTACTCATAAATCGCAAGGAGCGTCAGCAGAATGCGTCTTGAGATAAGACGTTAGCCGGAGATCAAATTCTTTATGCAGACGCGACAAACCTATTCGCAATTAAACATCGCTAGATGTCGGCTAAATGCAGATTCGCACAGCATAAATGAATTATTCTCTCCAGCCTATTTCGGTACTTTTTTTTTACAGCCTCAACGTCATCCGTACACATATACAAATGGGTATGCATCTATGCATGTAGAGAGATAAACTACATAATAGGCTTATAATCCTAATTTTTGATAAATATCCTACGTAATGTTTAAAATTGTTAATATTTTGGTGATGGGAAAATAATAAATTTTAGAGAAAAATTATATAAAATAATATAATAATATATAAATCATATCATAAGTATTTGCTATATATATATGTTTAGAGATATACATATATAAATACATATATTTAGAAAGATCAAAAAAATTTTTTTTAATTAATCTTCTATATATTTTATAAAATTATATAATATCCTAGCTGTAAGACTTTTTAGAATTGTAAGCGCTATCGGGAGCCTTTGTAAAAGAGGGGACATATGTTTAGGAAAGCAAGAGAGTTTTGCAACCCTCTTACTTTCCGGGGGATTGTTATGTCCAAATAATTTTTTCTTTATTCTAATAATTATTTAAAATAATTATGACAGAGCTCTTCTTTACAAAAGCGCGCGGAAACGCAGCGTCAGCTTTCTCCACCTTTTTATGCGATAAAGAATAGTGGGAGGATAACTGCAATAAGTTGAACGAACAATTAATAAACTGTCGCCACCTTCCACCAATGACAATAATTAAAAATTCCCCATCAATCACCAAATCAAAGTTTATAAAAAGCCTGAGCACCCATAGCTCTTGGCTAGTCGGTTCTTCTAACATACGGTCCGCGAAAATTCGAATGTCGAACTTTCGTGCACTCCTATTGCAGGATTCCGCCCCAGGCGTTGAAAAGTCAATAAGAGGATCTTTAATATTTTCTATTTAAACCTTATTGCAGGAATCCGCTTCGGCGTTGAAGAATCAATAAGGTATTCTAATATTGACATCTTTTTGCAGCCAATTATCGCAGGATTCCGCTTAGGTGTTAAAAAAAGCAATAATCGACTTCTTTATCTATTAAAAATCCTCACAGATTAATAGAAACTTCCGGTCCGATTGAAATAGTGACGCAAATTACGTGTATTTGCGATTCCATTTCGCTCTGAGTTATTTTGCGCATAAAATCACTTCTCGGGTGTGTAAAAAGGACGCATTAAATATAAAATAAAAATCTTATAAAATTTCCGTGAATAATCAATATTCTTAAAATATCAATTGTTAAAAATTTGTGTAAAGGATTCAGTGTACAAGTGAATTGTAGCTAAATCAGAAATAAAAAGCAGAAAAACCATGAGTTCAGCCTTCCGAGTTTCATTCGAGAGTAGCACATAAGTTTACATCCTACAACCCCATCCGCGCCCATCCAACCAAATCCTACAGGAGGAAGCTGAGTGAGCTGCAACGTTCTGGAGGGATCTAACCTGCCGTGACTAGAAAGAAAGAAACATCGAGAGGTAGGTGAAAGATTTACATTCTATTCTTTCATAACATAACTATTTCAAGACAAGATCACCAGTCTCTTCGGAGACGTTTGGGTTCTTACTTCGAAGTAAAAGATCCACCATAAATAATAATTTATAGGAGGATACCTCTTCCTCGTATTCTTTAATGTTGTCCGCAACCTCCAAATCGCTCGTCTAAATTTTTCTATCGCTACCAAAGGGAGAAATCCCGGATAATCAATTTAAATTTAGGCGCTGGACATAACAAATAATAATAATAATAATAGTAATAATGATAATAATAATAATAATAATAATAATAATAATAATAATAATAATAATAATAATAATAATAATAATAATAATAATAATAATAATAATAATAATAATAATAATAGTAATAATAATAATAATAATAATAATTTCATTCAACGGTCTAAGGTAGAATATACTTGCATCAACTTTACTGATGAGCCCAGCAAGTATATTCGGGGCGAAACCGTTTTTATAATATTAACATCTTTGATAATTAGAATCCTCTCAATTATAGTATGGTATTGCAGTGCGCATTAGAAAATAATCCACTTGTAATAACTCATACGCGAATTGAATTTGATTCTAAATTAATAATTTTCAATTAAGTAGACCAGTATAGCCGTCATTCCTATAACACAAAAAATAATAATAATAATAATAATAATAATAATAATAATAATAATAATAATAATAATAATAATAATAATAATAATAATAATAATAATAATAATAATAATAATAATAATAATAATAATAATAATAATAATAATAATAATAATAATAATAATAATAATAATAATAATAATAATAATAATAATAATAATAATAATAATAATAATAATAATAATAATAATAATAATAATAATAATAATAATAATAATAATAATAATAATAATAATAATAATAATAATAATAATAATAATAATAATAATAATAATAATAATAATAATAATAATAATAATAATAATAATAATAATAATAATAATAATAATAATAATAATAATAATAATAATAATAATAATAATAATAATAATAATAATAATAATAATAATAATAATAATAATAATAATAATAATAATAATAATAATAATAATAATAATAATAATAATAATAATAATAATAATAATAATAATAATAATAATAATAATAATAATAATAATAATAATAATAATAATAATAATAATAATAATAATAATAATAATAATAATAATAATAATAATAATAATAATAATAATAATAATAATAATAATAATAATAATAATAATAATAATAATAATAATAATAATAATAATAATAATAATAATAATAATAATAATAATTATTATTATTATTATTATTATTATTATTATTATTATTATTATTATTATTATTATTATAATTATAATAATAATAATAATTATAATTATAATTATAATTATAATAATAATAATAATTATAATAATAATAATAATTATAAGAATAATATTTGGGTAGGTTTTAAAAAAATTTTTCACTCTCAGATATAATTATAAAACTTAATATTTATTGCACATTTAGTTGTTTACATGATAAAATATATAATTTTTATTGAATATTGCGATTACATGATTGAATATAGTGTATTGGTACATTACCACCAATAAAACCTATGTTTTTTCGACGTCTTTTGATTTTCATAAAGATGTTATAATATTCTTCTACAATTTCATAATTTCTTCAGAACTGGTGGCAAAGGATTGTAAAAAATTCAGAGAGTGGAGAATAAGTAGACATATTATGCGGATACATGATACAATATTGGCTGCACACTTGAGAATCTTTCTGCTGGAGCCGTTGATTCTTATAAGTTAACTGGGTGCAGTTTTTTCTGATCCATCTGATGTGTTCTGGAATGATTGGAGGTAATCCATAGCTATTGAAGTACCAACCCTGAACGTGTCGATTAATGTAGATAGCAACTCATTGTTGCCCTTATTATTTGGATCCATCTGTATTAACAACTAGAGTAATCGGTTTCGTCAATAGTTTTGGACGCCTGCTGGATACACACCTACTGTATGGTTCGGAATGAACTAAAGAGCTTTGAATATCTGTACAGTGTTCAACACTTAAAAAAAATTTTTGCTGATCATTCGCGCGGTATGTTGTGCATTTTTGGAAATTTTTTTGATCAATAGGTATTTCAATTAAGCATGATTGCCGGTCATCAACTTTATCACCGTTTATTTCGCCGAGTAACCATTTTTTCAGAATGCAGGCATGTGATAAGGCACACTGGTTATTTTTTAATGTACACGCTGACACTCGTGTGCTATGCAGCACATACAAGATCTGCCTATGATTGGTTCTCAAAGGATATAGAGTTTCGAATACTGTCTATATCTATTGCTACACGACACAGGAGAGTCTCTAAAAACTTTTTAGACACGGCACCTTAAGTGTATACATTCGAAGCGTCCCTGGTAAATGCTCGTAAATTGGCGTATGCGTATCTCACGACAGATTGACCATCGTGCTAATGCACACCATTTCTTTTTGTATTTAAATTATTTTCTTCTTGCTGTTTTATATTCAATAGTGAAAAATCAAATTCCAAAGACAGTATCCAATGTCCAATGACGTTTGCTTCCAAATTTAAACACGCGATCTCTTTAGGAAAAAATTTACAAATGTTGTTAAAAAAGCCGTTGATGTCCACCACAATATTCATCATGTTTCTGCACACAACTGCTCAGAAGTAAATTTACTTGTATACTAAATTTAAAATTTTTATAGCTTTATTTTATATTCTTTTTACTGCTAATTCAGCATTCTAACCTGTAAAATCAACAGATATTTATCTGGAGGCATCTATTTCTATAACTCCATTATATTCTGCATATACTATACAGTTGATCGTTGTTTCTAAAGCTTCAGCAAAACGCACTTCTATTCTAACGCTACCATGGCGTACTAAATTCCAGTGTGTATTACTGTTTGCTGACAAATCGTCTGTCAAATCAAAAGAAAATAAACAATGCCCATTTGAGTAATCAAAACGATTTATTGTGTTGCCATCATTTAGAAAATGCACGCCTGTTCCGAAAAAAACAGTATGATAAGCGTCTATATATTGATCACCGGCTGAAAAATCTGGTTGTAATGGTTTTGTAGGTATTTGACGCCCATTGACATAAAGTGATAAATGGTTAATATTGAAATGTTGAAAATTAAAAGGATTCGAACTTTTATCACCATTAAAGGCTTTATTATTTACGAATCCCAGAATAACTCTTTTAGATATTTGACCTAGTATCACATTATCTATTGTTTCACCATGAGCGCCTGTATGAATTGAAACTGCTTTTACCTCGACACGTGTTATAAGATATTTTGCAATGGTTTTAGTAAGCGATCTTGCCTGGGCAAGTAAAAAACTGGTTTAAATTTTAGCTCTTTTCACAACTAGGCTAGCTTCCTGAATATGGAGAGTACAGTTTTGGCTACCATAAACAAGTTGACGCCAAAAATTAATTTTTTTTGAAAAACTAAATGCCAAAAAATTGCTCATGAATTGCTCTTTCGAAATATACAATTGCTCTACTTCTATAATTAATAATTAATTAATTAATCGTAATTAAAAAATCAAAATAAAATTTCCAATTATCTCTTATTGTAAAGACTTATTTGGACCGTAATTGCTGCCAAAAAATTGCTCCTCCTTTTATCTATAAGAATTGATAATTGTTTTGTTCATAAAACCGTTTTTAATTAATTAATAATATAAATAATTATTTTGCACCTTTAAACCTGTGAATGACTATTGTGACGTCATCGTCGCGACAATTTGATTGTCGTTTTTATGAGGACGAGACATAGTGGGATATTAGGTTACATGCGTATGTGACTTTGTAAACAAACATTTTATTGTTATATTCTATTTAGGCTCGGTGTATAATTATAAAAAAATAATAATTTTAATGATCCTGAAATCAAACAGTGTTCTATTTCGTAAAGTTATCTATTAGTAATAGAGAAAAGCTGTTTTTTTTGTCATATTCAACATTCACTCAAAAAAGGTATGCACTTTAATTAAATATTAGTGACTAATTTTGTAAATTATTAATGACATTATTCATATTTTAGGATTACTTCTATATAAAAGGGATGCTAACTGAGCAAATAATTTTATGATCACGTTTTTCTTTATATAAGAGTATTAATAAATAGATGTAATTAAATTACCAAAGCAATTGTATTCTAACTTAACTATACAAATAGTTATTGCGAATTTAAAAAATCAATATTAATTGTGGATTTGCTCCAAGTACTTATAAAAATAAAAAAATTGTTATCAATCGGTTAATTGAATCATATGGAAGACGTGACAGTAACTCCAGCATCTGAAAATACTGTTAATCAAGATGAACTTAACCATCAACAGCACCGGAACATTGACGGCAAGGTATCGGAATCAATACTTCGTATTGGCAAAAAAAAAATCAGTCAATTATCTTGGACGCAAGTATGCAGAAGACCAAGTGTATTTTTCGAAAGCTAAAGTCTTGGGGGAAATATACTCGTTTATAAGAGTTGCTATCAAAACCAGACCTGATTATAACGGCGATTCTGAAATCTCGCTATGCAATTCAGTAAGAGTACATCTGTGTTTAATAAATTCGGTTCTACGGATAAAAAAGTGTAAGGCATAGTCATAACATTTTCCTATATCGGACCACAGACAAGCAATAAATAATTGCTATTATATTGTATTCAATGAAGTAATCATCCAGTCCCACCATCTTAGCTCTAGCGTGTCACAACATTTTAGAAAGAAACTTTTGCAGCGTTAACTTGGTGCTCCTTTATTATTTCGGTTAACACCAGTTAACTAAAATCTAAAAGTAAATTATTCAAATTTATCTTAAATTTAAGAAATAATGGAGAAATGTATATAAAGTGAATTTCAATAATTGTCATTTGATACTGTGATTGACAATGGAAGTCCTAGATTCAAGACTTACTCACGACAATGTGCCACTCTGTATCAATGATTCCATCAAAAAGTGTAAGTATGTTGATAAACATTACATCAATTCTGACCATAAATTTATTGAGCACGTGTTAATATCTATCGCCAACATATTAATATACTGGCATATTGTTTTTTATTTAATCACATCATAGCAAATCACATTAACTCTTCACAACAATTATTTCTTGGTATACTTAATTTTGTTATCACTATTCAAATATAAAAATATTTTTCTATATTTTTACCCATTTTTATTATTTGTAGATTATTAACTATAATATAACCAACTTTTGCTTATTATTTAACAGTCACATTGAGGCAGATACCGGGGGACACAAAATCCTTTGTGAAAGCGAGATACATCTTTAGAATTTCTATGATTCGCGCTGATCTATGCTAAACGAGTTGATCTATTGATTGCCATTGTATCTATGGATAATCAGATGATCTACTCTAATAATAATGACGTCAATGATACCATCGATGTCTGTCCACAAATTACTCCTGTCAACGATACATTCTGCCTGTAAGTTTTTTTTTTTTTTTTAATAAATAATCCCATTGAATAAAATTATTTAATTGAAGATTTTGATTGTAGTGAATATTCTATTATTTTTTATTTGTCAATCAACCGTTTATCCTAGTGGATTTTAGTATTAAATTTTTTTATTCTACTACTTAGTTTATAATTATTTGAATACTAATCATTTAATATTGTTGTAAAAAATTTTAATTTATGAATATTAAACAGAAAACATAATAGGATTCATTTTTACAGAGTCCAGGAGAGTTCAATTGGAACGATATGACCCAAGTAATAATACTGGGTTTGTTTTCTTTTGGCTATGTAATCGGAAATGTTCTGGATAGATGAATGGATGAAAAAATCCACGGTAACTTAGTTTACGGTTTCGGCATATTTTTAACTCTTCTATTAACCGTAGTAGGCCTATTTGCTGCTTACTGGAATTTTGTTCCGTTTTTAGCTGTAAGAACTGCTGAAGGATTTACTGAGGTATTTTTATATTTGGTATTAAAACTTACTTTCAGTTAAATTCAAATTTTCAATATTTCTTGAAATAATTTAATTAATTGTACAAGCAATTTACCATTTTTTTTTATTGATTATAATTTTTTTATAAATTATTAATCATTTCAAATTTTTAGCAATTATAATATAAGCTACATTTAAAAAATTAATTAATAATTTCAGGGTGTGTCGTTTCCTCCATTGCATTCAATGAATGTACACTGGACCCCGCCATTAAATCGAAGTAAATTTACTGCTTTAGTTTATGCAGGTTACTATACTTTAATTATCAATTACATATTACAATGGTAAATAGTTAAAATATAAACTTTTCATCCAAGATATGTGTAAAATAAATGTAATTAAAGGACACAAATCGGTATCATTCTGTTGTAATATAGAGTTCGTAATAATTCACGATTTAAATTATTCTCTTTCATTCAATTGTTGATAATCAAATTTTTTTAATAAAGCTAGTTATTATATCAAAAATTGTGAATTTTTTACTTACAGTATAATCTTTTTTGAAATTACAATGCATGTCACTGTTGAGAAGAAATATATTCTAAATTCTTATCTGAGCTCTAACTTAATTCTTACTACATTAATAAACTTATTGCAAATATTTATAATTTATTTTTAATAAAATTCGAAATTAAAAAAAAAGTAATTTTATCTAAACAGGTCAATAATTCATTTTTATTATATTTTACCCTAATTTAGTTTATAAAACATAATAGATATTATCAAATTAAAACATAAAATAATAAGGAAATGTTAATATTAGTTGATTTGGGATTACAAGGGCTAGGTTTTGAAACCAAGTCATCAATTTTTAGCCAATTATTGTTGATCGATCTTGTATAAGCTACATAATGACCGACACTATTCAAATATACTGGTGGCACAAACTCTACTAAACCAAATAATAAGTAATTTTTGTCAAGTATCTTTAATTTTGTTGGGATACTTGCCAAATTCTCCGTTAAACGTTGATTATTATGAAGTTTTGAGAGAGAAGTCGAAGGTATGTAAAAATGACTTATATCTAAGCATATAAATGCATTAATAAAAGTAGATTTTTGACCAGAGTTTTGTGAACACGATTTACAGTAGAGTGATGATTCTTCTTCCAATGCATCTGAAACACTGTCCTGTAACTTGACTATTCCACTCTGCCAGACTTTCTTTGCTGATATGCTTAATGTTGCAAATTTTTTTATTGATTTTTTTTTGCATAAACGGTTTGTGCAAGTTAACTCTACAATGCTTGAATTGTATGGAAATTTATTTAATAGTCGCTGCATTAATACGTTAATATCATCCGCACAATTTATTGTACCATTTTGACCCGGATATAAAGTAAATAATAATTCGATCCTTTTTTGATAAAATGGTGCTAAAGCTCCAAACTGAGCATAATGTGTAATACATGAAAAAAAACTCTTGGATTGACTCTGTGAATCGATGAAATTTTTTAAATTTTGAAAGTTCAAATACCCAAATGACAAAATTTCACACAAACTATCAAATCCGCACGTATTATGTAACATATATTTAGATTTGTTAACTGTTCGTGGTTTTTTTCTACTACCATTTTCAATTAATTGTTTTTTCTTCTTTATTTGAGATAGTTTTTTATTAGCAATATTTTCGTGAAGAGTTTTAACATCAGGACATGGAGTTACATATTTACCTCTTTTTTTGCTAACTGTTGGCTCACAATGCACCATTTTCCGTTTTGTTGGTAGTTTTTCAGTTTTTAAATTAAATTTTTTAGGTAATTCTAATATAATACTAAAACTATCGTCACCGTTTTGAGTGAAAGAAAGTGCGTTGGAAGTCGATGAAATTAAAATATTTTGCTCATTTTTTTCTGGTGTAGATTCATATAATGGGCATTTTCGATACGAGTCTTGTATCTTGTTTTCAGACATTAATTTAGAAAACTCAGATCTTAATAGCAAAGAATTGCAATTTTTTTCAGTTGAGAAGAGAAGTGAAGAGTCCAAAATAGGTAAGTCTGCATGTTTTTTTACAGGTGTTAAATCAGCCAATGAAGAATTCGACGCCGTTAAATCACCTATAGATGTGGGAAGAGAACTAATCGAATTAGTTATTAGATGAGTGTCATTGTCTTCGAAGGTTGAGTTTATGTTTTCGTCAATGTCCAGTTTGTTTTTCCAATTTTCACGAGCATTCAATACATCATTATTTATTTTCTTTGCTTTAGTACTGTTCTTCATATTAAATTTTGGTTGTAATAAAGATTTTTTTTTATCAAATTTAGATCTAGCTTCTATCATCCGGGCTGTCAATGATCTCATGTGTTTTATAAGTATTTTAATTATACTACTAGGCCGATGATTATTTAAAAACTCTTCTTTAACTGTCCTAAAATAATTTTCGGATCTTGCAGATGTTGGAACACTAATATCCGAGTCAAAAATTGCTAGCATTACATTGGTCCAAGCAGGAAATTTTTTAAATAAACGTTTTAATTCTTCTAGAATTACGGGAAAATGGTATGAATTAATATCATCGAAACTCACTGATGCAAGATCCAACTTTGTATTACTAATACATGCCTCTTTAGCAAGATTATCAATAAAATTTTCAAGTTCCTGGCCACTTGTTTCCTCTTTATCATCATCATTACAAGATAAATGTTCATCACATTCTTTTTCTTTGCCACAAAATGTTGTTTCTCGCATGCTTTTATAGTTAATACTACTATCAAATTGAAACGTTTCTATTTTGGATAAAATCCACTGAATATCTTCTTTACAGCCGTGACTATTTTGGCAGATTTTAAAGACTGCTGTCATTAATTTTTTCAGTTGATCAAAACAATCAATCGTACTCATTAATCCAATGACACGTAAATAAAAATCTTTAATACCTGGTTTCGCGTTTGTAAAACATTTTAACGAAGATATCCAGTGAATTAAATGCGCGATATCAATTCTTAAATACGGTTTTGATATAGACTGACGCTTACTAATTAAATATTGATAACAGCATTCTAAATATTCACCGTAAGTCTGATTATTTGTCGCTAAACAAATCGCGTTCTGTAAAGATTTTGACATGTCAGTCACAATATCTTGTGGGATGTGGGCACCACTAGAAATCCATTCCCGAAGCCACGTTGTGATAATTATGGTATCGTGGCGTTCCGAAAGCATCTGACATACTGGAACAATTAAATCATCTATGTGAGTTACAACTTGATAGAGGAATATTGGTCCATTTGAAAGACGTCCATCATAAAATATTTTCCGTGCTAGACTTCCAGTTGCGTCTATCGAAACTATAGGGTTCAATTTAAGTATGTCGTTATACACATCAATCTGCTCGATGCTCCAATAAAATGCAAAAAACTTATCAAAGCCCGTTTGTCGTAACGTAGAACAAAATTCTGCTTCATATTTTATCCGATTTAAATTTTCCCATAAATTTCCCTGTATCCCAAAATCTTCATTTTCAGCTTCGTGTTTAATTTCGTTTAAGACCTTAGTTGACGGGATGAGCGGTGAAATCTGATCTCCATATTTCTGGAATCTTAAAATTAATTCCTCCCGATACATAGCACTTTTTTTATTTTTCAACTCTTTTTTCACTTGTTTTCTTCTTCCTTTCGACACATAACGTTTTTTATAATGGGGAATTTCTTTGGTATTTAAAGTGAAAATGGTCATTTCAGCGTTGTTATCTTGGGTATTATAACTACTTTCACCATAAATAGCAGCATGACAATTTTTATCAGCACAAAACCCATTAACTTTTACTCTATAATCATTTTTAGTACTTTTGTCATCTTCATTTTCAAGACTAAAAACTTTATTACTTTGGAAACTAAATGCACAAGGCAATTTAGTTTCATTGTAAATTAAATCTGCCATAGTATGCGTCCAATTCTCCTGCAGCTCGAAGTATGGTCGATTGTTTTTGTCATATTTTTGGATAGGTTTAATCGAAGCCCATACATCTGTCGGAAATTTTATGACAAATGTCGATAATTTACTTTTACAAGGATGATCATTAGGTTGAGTATGGAGTGTAAAATCAGGATCATTTGGATCGTCTAAAAAATCACTATTATCGCTTGCTAACGGTGACTTGTCATCTGCACAATTATCTTCCACCTCAGCTTCAGATTCATTTACATTTTTACATTTAATGTAGCTTGTAAGGATCACATTTCGATTTTGCAAAATGTAAAAATATAAATTTAAAGGCTTCATGCGGTAACTTCCAGAATTTAATTTCCATTTTGAGCAAATGTCCTTCCAAATTGGATTAGATCTAGATTTCACTTGACCATTTTTTTCGAAAATTTCGAATTTCTGGATAGTTTCAAATATCTCAAAGTGAGATACTGCCGCCCAAGAAGTCATAATAAAAAAGTAAATTAAACAACACCAAACTTAAACAACAACAACAATAATATTTTACAACTAATTGTTCATGATTAGCGCGCTATTCAATTGTTTTTAAATATGGTGCGTCGAGATGCGCAGAGTAAAAAAAGTTGGCGGCAAACCAACGTTTAAATAAAACAATAATAATTAAATTTTTATAGAATTTATTTTTATAATTAATTATAGAAACATAAAGTCGATTTTTATGATAATAAAACAACTAAATTAATAGTGCATCATCATGTAAGTAAGATAGATTGAACAAAGTAGTGATAACAGATTCAGGCAGACATTAATTAATTTTTAAAATACTAAAAAATGAAAAATTACATATTTAATAAAAAATAAAAAAATAGAAACTTGACTTGTAGAAAATTAAGGATTTTATATGTGCCTTTTAATATAAATTATTAAATGATAATTTCTTATTAATTGTTTTTTTTTTTTTTTCATTCAAAAAATTAAAGCAAGGTTACTGAATTTGAAGTAATATAGTATTTTTCTTGATTTTTCTGTTGATCGAATTACTGTTTTCTATCTCTAGTTTGTCGACTTCTATGCTTACATGTTGTCCTCTGACAACTGCATGGGTGAGGTATCTGGAAACTAATAATAATTCATTTTAAACAAGATATAAAATTATTCAAAAATTCATAAACAAATATATACTCAATGTAGTTTAAACTTACCTTTAACATACCATTGTAATATGTAATTGTTAATTAAAGTATAGTAACCTGCATAAACTAAAGCAGTAAATTTACTTCGATTTAATGGCGGGGTCCAGTGTACATTCATTGAATGCAATGGAGGAAACGACACACCCTGAAATTATTAATTAATTTTTTAAATGTAGCTTATATTATAATTGCTAAAAATTTGAAATGATTAATAATTTATAAAAAAATTATAATCAATAAAAAAAAATGGTAAATTGCTTGTACAATTAATTAAATTATTTCAAGAAATATTGAAAATTTGAATTTAACTGAAAGTAAGTTTTAATACCAAATATAAAAATACCTCAGTAAATCCTTCAGCAGTTCTTACAGCTAAAAACGGAACAAAATTCCAGTAAGCAGCAAATAGGCCTACTACGGTTAATAGAAGAGTTAAAAATATGCCGAAACCGTAAACTAAGTTACCGTGGATTTTTTCATCCATTCATCTATCCAGAACATTTCCGATTACATAGCCAAAAGAAAACAAACCCAGTATTATTACTTGGGTCATATCGTTCCAATTGAACTCTCCTGGACTCTGTAAAAATGAATCCTATTATGTTTTCTGTTTAATATTCATAAATTAAAATTTTTTACAACAATATTAAATGATTAGTATTCAAATAATTATAAACTAAGTAGTAGAATAAAAAAATTTAATACTAAAATCCACTAGGATAAACGGTTGATTGACAAATAAAAAATAATAGAATATTCACTACAATCAAAATCTTCAATTAAATAATTTTATTCAATGGGATTATTTATTAAAAAAAAAAAAAAAACTTACAGGCAGAATGTATCGTTGACAGGAGTAATTTGTGGACAGACATCGATGGTATCATTGACGTCATTATTATTAGAGTAGATCATCTGATTATCCATAGATACAATGGCAATCAATAGATCAACTCGTTTAGCATAGATCAGCGCGAATCATAGAAATTCTAAAGATGTATCTCGCTTTCACAAAGGATTTTGTGTCCCCCGGTATCTGCCTCAATGTGACTGTTAAATAATAAGCAAAAGTTGGTTATATTATAGTTAATAATCTACAAATAATAAAAATGGGTAAAAATATAGAAAAATATTTTTATATTTGAATAGTGATAACAAAATTAAGTATACCAAGAAATAATTGTTGTGAAGAGTTAATGTGATTTGCTATGATGTGATTAAATAAAAAACAATATGCCAGTATATTAATATGTTGGCGATAGATATTAACACGTGCTCAATAAATTTATGGTCAGAATTGATGTAATGTTTATCAACATACTTACACTTTTTGATGGAATCATTGATACAGAGTGGCACATTGTCGTGAGTAAGTCTTGAATCTAGGACTTCCATTGTCAATCACAGTATCAAATGACAATTATTGAAATTCACTTTATATACATTTCTCCATTATTTCTTAAATTTAAGATAAATTTGAATAATTTACTTTTAGATTTTAGTTAACTGGTGTTAACCGAAATAATAAAGGAGCACCAAGTTAACGCTGCAAAAGTTTCTTTCTAAAATGTTGTGACACGCTAGAGCTAAGATGGTGGGACTGGATGATTACTTCATTGAATACAATATAATAGCAATTATTTATTGCTTGTCTGTGGTCCGATATAGGAAAATGTTATGACTATGCCTTACACTTTTTTATCCGTAGAACCGAATTTATTAAACACAGATGTACTCTTACTGAATTGCATAGCGAGATTTCAGAATCGCCGTTATAATCAGGTCTGGTTTTGATAGCAACTCTTATAAACGAGTATATTTCCCCCAAGACTTTAGCTTTCGAAAAATACACTTGGTCTTCTGCATACTTGCGTCCAAGATAATTGACTGATTTTTTTTTTGCCAATACGAAGTATTGATTCCGATACCTTGCCGTCAATGTTCCGGTGCTGTTGATGGTTAAGTTCATCTTGATTAACAGTATTTTCAGATGCTGGAGTTACTGTCACGTCTTCCATATGATTCAATTAACCGATTGATAACAATTTTTTTATTTTTATAAGTACTTGGAGCAAATCCACAATTAATATTGATTTTTTAAATTCGCAATAACTATTTGTATAGTTAAGTTAGAATACAATTGCTTTGGTAATTTAATTACATCTATTTATTAATACTCTTATATAAAGAAAAACGTGATCATAAAATTATTTGCTCAGTTAGCATCCCTTTTATATAGAAGTAATCCTAAAATATGAATAATGTCATTAATAATTTACAAAATTAGTCACTAATATTTAATTAAAGTGCATACCTTTTTTGAGTGAATGTTGAATATGACAAAAAAAAACAGCTTTTCTCTATTACTAATAGATAACTTTACGAAATAGAACACTGTTTGATTTCAGGATCATTAAAATTATTATTTTTTTATAATTATACACCGAGCCTAAATAGAATATAACAATAAAATGTTTGTTTACAAAGTCACATACGCATGTAACCTAATATCCCACTATGTCTCGTCCTCATAAAAACGACAATCAAATTGTCGCGACGATGACGTCACAATAGTCATTCACAGGTTTAAAGGTGCAAAATAATTATTTATATTATTAATTAATTAAAAACGGTTTTATGAACAAAACAATTATCAATTCTTATAGATAAAAGGAGGAGCAATTTTTTGGCAGCAATTACGGTCCAAATAAGTCTTTACAATAAGAGATAATTGGAAATTTTATTTTGATTTTTTAATTACGATTAATTAATTAATTATTAATTATAGAAGTAGAGCAATTGTATATTTCGAAAGAGCAATTCATGAGCAATTTTTTGGCATTTAGTTTTTCAAAAAAAATTAATTTTTGGCGTCAACTTGTTTATGGTGTTTTGGCTATCAGCACCACCCAAAAGACAAAACGAATCACGAGATCTTGTTAGGCGTAAGCGTATTTCCATACCATTTATAAGAAACTTTTCTTGGTTATAAACGTCGTAGTGTAAATGGCCAATAAAATCTAAAGTTTTTACATAAGTAAAAAAACTTCGACGTGTTTTGCGACCCTCGTTGGCATCGGCTACATCATCGAATTTACCAGATGTATCTTCAGCCCAACCCACAGTTGTTGAGTGTGATTCTTTAGCATCATAACCGTAGTTTAATAACGTTTCTATATTCGCTCTGTAGGCATATAAATTGTTAGGTGTTGACACAGGCTTTTGATTGAATAATGCATTGACTTGATTGGACATGGAATGCAATAAATTATTTACAGGCCCGACTTTTGGCGGTGTAGTTGTTACTGCTACTGCTACTGCTGCTGTTGTTGGCGAATTTTGTTTCATAGTTACACGGATACTGTGCATTGTATGAGCGAGGTCGATGTTTTCATCATTTTGTCCTTGAACAATAAACTCAATTGGCGAATTATCCGTTAATGATGAAATTGGCTTGTAATACACCTATTGGGAACCTTCAATCGCTGTTTGTCTAGGTGGCAATAAAAACAGTTCCAACTTGGATTTCGCGCATTCACATGAATGTATATGTAAACAAAACCATTGTAAACTGTTGTTAAAATATGTCATATACACTACGCTGTTTTGCTTTAGTATTCTTGACTGTGTTTTTCCGTTTTTTCTTCTGTACTGTCTTTTTGTAAGATTTTTTCTTTTCATTATTTTTCGATTTTGGTTTAGAACCTATTTTACTACGTTTTTTTTTTCACTACACGACCTCTTTTACTCGGTAACACGCCTATACTGCCAGTATTTAGCGACTGGCTCGGCACATACCCTGACCCTGTCATAAGACTATCAAGTTTTTGCTGAGCCTTGCATTTTAAGTTATTACCCGATTCACGGACACATGTTTGAAAAGATTCTTTAATAGGTACGTCATGATTAAAAATATCATAAGCTATATTCACACCCGACCGCGCAGCCTCTTTCCCCACAGCTTTGGCACCACTTTTCAAAAAAGGTAGCACCTTCCTAAACAGACCGCCAAGAAAGCTACCAATACCATGGCCTCTTTGATAAGGTGAACCTATATAAAACTGGTGAATACCTGCGTAGTCGCGGCTACCACGCCCGTATTGCATCAGCCCGTAATGTGTCATTATTTTAGGTTAACTAACTCTTTGGAAGTGTAAAGTTACTGACGATGTCCCCCTTCAAATGGTATAGGTTTATCAAATTCATCTCTTAGATCAATTTTAATCGTTGTAAAATGTATGTGTGAAACAGGTATATAGCGAGGTGGTGAGGAACTGCTGATTTTTATGCAACCGTAATTTTAGTGGTCAATATCAAGAGGCACTGGTCTTAGCAAAGGCGTCTGAACGTCACCTGGTATATAATTTTCACAAATGCCCGAATATACGTAAATAGTGCCGCTTAGAGCAGCAGCTTTGGTGGCTCTGTATGGTGTATTTTTCTCTACTATTTTTGGAGAAGAGTCTTAGGGTTTTAAAATAACCTGTAGCCGTTCACCAATTTCTAGACTGTGTGATACATCATCATCTGTACATGCTTTATAGGCTGTAATATAGCCGGCTGAATCGTAGTCAAAGTTGATATGATCAGAGAATTCTTTTTGTTTGTGAATAGCCTTCACTAGAGCTTCGATAGATTTATACACACCGTAAGGCACGTTGCCTAAAATTATTTCTCATTGCAATTCTTCGGGGATACTATCCTCTGTACCACTTGGTTTTCTATAATTCGTTATACCTAAATAACTGTCTTCATTATCCTGTGTAATATACAGAAAAGTCATAGGTATTTGAATTTCTGTCAATCCATCTTCCCATGCACCTGGTAGTGTTATAGTATGCGATAACCGTATAACAAATCTTGTGGTCGTTTTTTTAGGAAAATATGTTATACTACTGTTACTAGGGAGAACAACGTAAAAATTATTACGCACGTTTGCCGTTTTTACCGGACGCGTGACAATTCTTCAGTGTAGAAAATACCGTCTATCACCTCGTTATTTAAATCTTTCAATAAATATACTCCCGGATACTTGTATGTAGAGACAGACGCAATCCTAAAAATTTCTTTTGACCAGCCGCTTTCATAACCTTTCACGAACGGTGCTTTCGCTTTACTGATGCGTATTAATTCACCTGTATTATATTTAGGTTCTCTTACTGCTCTTTTGTCATACCGTTTTTGTAAATTATGAAATGCCTCATCAGCGTTTTCTTTGTTAACTTCATATGGTGGCATTTTTATACTACTATGTTTTGCGTGATTGTAGCTATAGACAATTTTTTGTAGAACCTCAACGTATCTCTTCGAACACGTGTGTCTGAAATACCTCCATAGTCTCTCTTTAAGAGTTCTGTTAAAACGCTCAACAACGGCCGCTTTTACATCAGGGTTTCTAACTGTTTCAAATATTATATCCTGTTTCTTTAAAAGTTCTCTAAATAAGTTGCCCAAAAATTCTTTACCTCTGTCTGTCTGTAATAATCGTAGCTTACGTGAAAATGATTGTTTCAAAATTTTTATAAAAGCTTGGGTGACACAAATATTCGATTTATTAATTACAGGTTCTACCTATACGAACTTACTCAGCACATCGATAACAACTAATAAATAACCAATATTATTATTGTATGATGAAATATTGCGAACGTCAATTAAATCAGCCTTCCATACATCGTCAATTCTTGATACATTATAACATCTTCTGTCAAATCTGTGTCTGTTTATGTGGTGTGCATTGTAGGTTTCTTGTTTTTCGAAGCATTTTTGAACACTCCTTTTTTTAAATAAGTCCGTTGTAGGATCTGATTCAATACTCTTTTTTAAAGAATTAACACTACCAATAAAACTGGCAAAAAGGGCAGAATTATAGTAGGTTTTTTCAAATTTTCCAAATATTTGAGCTTCACCCATTTTATTTTTCTGCATTGTGAAACACCTTCACCGTACTGATTATCCGAGCTTGGTATGTGATCAGATAACGTGTCTATACATAACTGCGTTTTATTTAAAATTGTGTTGTTGATATTATCTTCAATACTGGTACTACTTTCTTCGCTAATTTTATTACTATTTGATGTCTGTCTTAATGAATTCCATGGTGTCGATGCAGATATATCACGGGAATGAAATAAATTATTATTTCCTATGTGTTCACGAGGTACATGCGCTGCACGAAGAATCCTGAAAAATTTACGTTGACTAATAGCGTTGCTATTTTTTCTGTGACGCATAGCGTGATTTATAAGATTAATAATATTCGATCCTATTATTGATTCACTATTGATAGTTACTAAGCCATTAGAATTCCATGATATAAAATCATCAGGTGACTTTTGTAACTTCTTTAACAATAATTCTGCTCTATTTAGAAATTTAGATGGTACGCTTTCAATAATTGTACTATTATTAGCTGAAAAATCCTTATCGATAGTTTTTCAATAACGGGCCTTTTACTATGATGATGAAATAAAGTGTTTTCATTGATCGTTAAAATTTGTCAGCATCTATTAGTCTCAAATACTTTTCTAACACTTGTGAATAAGCTGACTACTTTGCGTGATCGTCAGGATATGTATCAGAATATAATATACGGTACATTTCACTATCTAACCTCGATAGAGTTGTACCTGAAGTTTGTATACTCTGTTTTTGCGATGTAGTCACATCTCCTTAATTTTCAACCACTCTCGTTACAGCATCGTCTATAACAACGGTTTTTTCAGGAACCAGTACCATTTTACGGGCATACTCCATTCTAATTAGATATAAAGGTGGATAATAATGTGCCAAGTATAGGTGTTAAAAAAGCGGTAAAAATCCGCCTTTTTGAACAATTATTTTTTTTTTCTGTTGTAGGCTACAGTTAGGTGAAGCTAATTTTCTCAAAACTTGTGCGTGGCGTTTTAATTTTTGTTTTTCTTGTTGTTTCAAATCAACATTACCTTCTAAGATGTTCAAAGCACACTCGCAAATACACCTTATTAATGCAGTATCATCCTTACGCAGTACAGTTTGTCTCTGTACTTTAGTCATAGAGCATATAGCCTGTCATAAAACTAATGTTTTTTCCCGAGAGGTGGCTTCTTTGCCATTACGATTCTACTATTGTTTGTAATATCACGGTGTATGTTGTTTTAACCGGTTGAATCCGGTACGGCGTTTGGTCTAAACTCGTCACTGTAACGTAGACGATATGTTGTTTGTTCTACGGTCGACACTGTACCGAGATCTACACCTTTTGGTACATTACCGCAAGCCACGTTGTGAATAAAGCGACAATTTGATTGCCAGCGCCTATGGTCACTCACAGGATTTTCTGTTTCGAGCCAATCACCTATTACTAGGCCACACTCAACACGGTCACCTTTACCCGTATAATAAAAACCAGCATTTGCTAGTTTTTCTGGCGATACTGACTGCATAGGCCATTGCGTATAGCTGTGCATTCTTACTGCCTCTGAACGATAACCAATATTGCTATACAACGTAATTAACGCCATTATAAAAATGATTACTTATTTAGATTTTTTCGGAACATATGCAATCTGATATTTATCGTCAGGAAAAATACACGTACGGAACGAAAATTTTTAGGTGTTGCTTATTTCAAATCAAAAAGAAGATAACCATGTGGTTTAACTGTAGCATCATATTATATTTCTTGTAAAAAAAGAGGATTTTCTGGACATACTTGTCGTACTAAATGCTGTATTTGTGATCGGTTTCTAAGATTTTTAAAAATCTCGAAATAGTTTGAATTTAATGAGATATCTCTCTGCCCACGGCCTTGATGGAATATATTTTGCGTGATAAATATTACACTAATATTTTTATGATGACTGCCTTTCGTAAAAAAAACAACAACGGCGTTATTTTCAGTTTCACGAATCAAATCATCAATAATAATTAATTTAGGGTTATTATCAGATCTGAAATCGTTATGACTAGGTAAACCCTCACGAAATTCAATTTTTTCGAAGTTCCGATATTCTAAATATATGGGTTGCCACTCAGCATAGTAAAATATTATTCTTGAAAATTTAGTATCACTCATTTATTGTAAGTATTGCATTAATTTTGTCACGTAACGATTCAAATTATTTGATTTTATTTAGTTTTAAGCTAATTATTTTAATTATAAATTTGAATTTGAATCGTTGCGCCGGCATTCCGCCATTTCGCCGATGAGACGGCAGTCCGTACACGGTGCTTGCGCATGCGCGAAGGGTATGAGAGAGCACATGTGTGATTTGATTTATTTTTATTTTTATAATTTATGATTTAAGCACAAACGCGTGACTTTTGTTTGTTTTAATTATGTGTTTATAATTTTTAACTAATTGGGATGCATAATCCAGCATTATATTATGCCCCAAAAATTGACAACGCATTACTTTGTTTAGACTTGTCATCCCACTGATGACGTGAATTGATGTTTATTATTTGGGTTATTATTATTTAATTTATTATACGAGACAAAAGATATAGATGAATAGTTCATATATTTAATTAATTAATTATGTACCATTCAGTTGTCTGTGGATTTATGGTTTATATTTTATATTTATAATTTTAATTTGAGTAAGGCCCAGGGCTGACAAATGTAATTATAATAAAAATTAAGGGGATAGTAGTGTCATGTGTGCGACGACCAACAGGTGGAGGTTGAGACAATGAAGTTAGAAAGATACGGACAAGCATTGTGGACGGACGTGCTTATTTGGCTGATTAGAAAAGTTGTGTTTTTTATTGTTGAAAATAAATAATTTCACTGGGTGAATTAATTGATAGTAGTATTTTATTATTAAAAAGTTTATTGTTATTTTGCTGATTTGCTGTTTTGAGTAAGTACTTTGTATTTATTTCGCTGGATAAAATAGTTTCACGTGCTAGCCTCCCCCGGTAGTTGTTGGTCGCCGCGGTGAATTATTTATCTATCTTTATTGATTATTCATCGAATGATACAGGATAGAATTATTATTAATTATCATTAAATATTATTTGATAGGTTGGTGAAAATTTTTGGTAATTAAATATATATTCATATTAGAAGCGTACGCAACGTCGTGGAACGTTATATATATATATATATATATACCCATACTCATTGGTAGTGTATATAGCTATACGATACACGCTGTACTTATAAATTCCTCAGACACTGATGTCAGCACTCGGATGAAAAATTCCCGAGTTAATATAATTATTATTTTTCTATTTTATTTAGAATATTTGTATAAGGTCATTAATTATTATTTACGTCTATTATTATTTAACATAATTGCAAAGCATTGTATTATTTTATTTTGATTATCTGGTACCCCAGCGGTCTTAAAATTATTATCGATATTTTTTTTTATTTTAAAATTTATAAATTTGTTTCATATAGAGGAATTTATTTCTTTTTGAGTGTGAGTGAGGAAAAATTCCGTGTCTTTCTCTCTCTCAAGCGTGTTGAGAGATAAAACAAAGTAAGATTATTATTATTATTTCTTATTTGTCTGGAAAAATATAAGTACAATAATTGGTTTTTTTTATTTAATAATAAACTTAAGAGTGTTAATTTAATTAAATTATATTTATTTTGGATGGAATTTATGTAATGTTATTTTTTTTTATAACTACCGAGTGTTATTATTGTGGTTAATTTAACAAAATTATTGATAGTAAAGTATTATTAATTATATTGAGTATTGTTTCAATTAAAATACGGAAACCAACAGCTGCCGGGGAAAATTTAATATTTATTTTCCCTGGATCTTTTCCTGCAACTTAATTTCATTTTCCTTATATTACTTATTATTTGTAATATAATTATTTATTATATATTTACTATTTTTCTTTTTCTTATTATTATTCATTTTACTTTTATTTTTCCCCAATTATTTGTCCGCTTTGTCGTGTGTCACTTGCTCGGATTTCCCTCGCAGATTTTCCCCCTGAATTTAATTTTGTCCGTTTTGGGATAAACGGTCTGGCGCCTGCGTGCACTAACCCAGCCTGAGGAGCTGGTTCAGGCACTCCAAGAGTTCATTATTTATAATTTCATTATTGTTTATAACTTATTATTTATTTTAATTTGGAGGAAACATTTAAAATCATTTATTTATTATTATTTATTATTTTTATTTTCACACGTGGGTGACCGCATACGGTTCACCGGTTAATCCGCGTCTCCGTCGCGGAAATTGATTACGGTATACGTTATATGGCGCCCAACGTGGGGCCAGGGGGTCAATAAATTTAAATTGATAAATTATTTGAATAAAGATAAAATCTACGAGGTTCGAATTTAATTTATATATACAATCAAGTTACATACATTAATTACATTTAATTTATATATTTATACACGGTAAAAATGAACGCGTGGGAAAAGATTTTTGCTGAAACCGATCAGCTGATCGCTCGGGCATCTTTGATACGCGTACGAGGTGGTGCTACGGATCACGAGGTCATTTCGGGCGATGACGATAACGCGGTTGAGAAAAACGGGAACGCGCGCGCGGTTGAATCCGCGAGCAATATTGTACATCGGGGTACACCCATCAGCGAGACCGAAGATGAGGGTCTCCGCGAGTTTTTCGAGCATAGCCGCGGGCCTCCCCAACAACACATGATCCCAACGATCGTGCACGGTCCAGTGAATCGTTCTGACCGGGAGGTAGAGATCGTGGGTGAAGACTCCCACCTTGCCCATGCGACTGACCCTGGGCATAGGGGCCGGGGGCGCGGACGAGCGTCACGGACGGCTAGGGATGTCGGATCACATGACACCTCTACCCCAGTGCCAGAAACCGAGCTCACTTGGATGCTGACACGACCTGATGACGAAATCAGGATGATCTTGTTCGGTTTGGGGTTATCCACCACGGGTGGTCGTAATAAACGCCGGGATCGATTAAATCGTTACCACAAACGGGCTTTGGGGGTTCCAAACATACCCTGGGATCCAACCAAGGATGAAATATCGCGTGATGTAGACGCACGGGCGACAAATCTGACCGACGCAGAGATCCGTCGATACTTGCTTTCGCAGCAAGTCAATCCATCGGGTACCAGTGAGGTAATCCAGGACCGTTTTCGACGATTGCTAAGACGCGAGGACGGGGACTTTGAGGCACCCTGGAACTTGTGGAGCGATGAGCTGATTCCAGTGGGCCCAGAGATGCCTGAGATTCCTGATGGCATGGGTGCATACGTCACAGGGGCGACGTTTGTCCAAGCGTTGCGTATGTTGGAGGAGAAGATGGAGCGTGGGCAACAGAGGTTATTCGAGAGGATCGAAAGACTGTCCGGAAATAATCCGATTCGCACATCTTCTCCACATGGTGGCCCCACTGTACCTGCAACCCTTCCGGAAATCAGCGTAATTCCCACGGCTACGACTCGCGCGAGTTCTCGGCAAAACACGGGGCCTGGAGGTCCTTCTAACCTCACACCGTCAGGGGTCCAGTTCCAGACTCCCAAGGTTCCCACAGAGGGCGTGATTCTGACCAACATCGTCACATTTCGTCTGGCGAGTCGGATTCAGATGATAGTTATACGTCATCGTCATCTGAGTATCCCTCACATCGGAGTTCAGGCAGTGAAAAACGCCATTCACCCCGCGTGTTCACCCGTGACCATGGTGCCATTGCCAAAAACTGGAAACTATCGTTTTCTGGCGATGGTTCTATGACTAGCGATGAATTCCTGAGACGCCTGGTCGTGTTAATGCGTAGTGCTGGAATACGCCGAGCTGATCGCCTCGCAGTATTACCCGAGGTATTTAAAGGCAAAGCTGAAGTCTGGTTTAGCGCCAATTGCCACCGATGGTCAAATTGGGAGTCGTTCAGGTCGGAATTTCTGACTTGGTTCAAGAGTGGTGGTCGTCAGCGCGAAATTCGTGCTGATATTCGCGCACGTAATCAGGGCCTGAAAGAAAATGCCCGTGATTATTTGATATGTCTGCAGAATCTATATTCTCGCCTGAGACACCCACCATCTGAGCGCACACAAGTCAGACGGGCAACAAAGGGACTGTTACCCGCGTATTGGGACCACTGTCCTCTCGGTGACTTTGATACGTATCACTCGTTGTTAATAAAGGCCACCCAGGTTGAAGAAAGATGGAAAGCCGCACGCAATCATCGCCAACCACCACCGAGAGAAGAAGCGAACATTAAGGAATGTTCATATTCTGCCGGTATTCGACCTCCTAGGGATCACCGAGCCTTCATGCACGCAGTTGATACGGCTGTCGAGCATTGTGACTCGACCAGTGGCTCCCAGTCCAGCCCAGGGACGAGGAAGAAGCGAAGATCGCGTCGATCTCGCCAACAGAGGGCTGCTGAGCGGAACATGGCACCGATAACACCTGGTAGACCTGACCGTGCGACAAAACAGGTCTCAGGGGAAACCATGAAGACCCCGAACCAACGTGGGAACCCACAAACTGCGCCAGCGAATCAGCAACGAAACCAAAACGCGCAGAATCGTGGCGCGATCCCGAAAAATCCGCCGTTACAGCAGAAACAACCTCCGAGGGTGTCTAACCCACCTGTAAATAAACCCCCGAGAGGTCCAATGACTCCACAGGGTGGCAATCGATCGCCTCCTGGATACAATAATGCCAGTAACCAGCCGTTCGTCCGTAATCCGGGTCAGATGGGATAAAACAGGGCCGTACGTCCAAGATTCTGTTATAATTGTGGCTCATTAGAACACTTGGGCTACTTTTGTCAGGAACCACGCCGGGACGTCTGCATGAGATGCGGAAAAGTTGGAAAGACAGCTGTTACGTGTGTCTGTAACGTCGACAGTCGTCCCAATGCGTTCCAATTGCCTAAAAACGACGAAGCAGCCCGCCAGTAGAGGGTGGCGGTGCTGGACGTTCATCAATCCCTCCAAAAACAGTCACCAGGGAGCAGGATTCGATGAGTTCACGTCGTATTGTTATTCAGGCGGATATTCATGCTGTTTCTGATCCACCGTGCGAGGCCAAGTGTGAAGAAGATGCCACACTTGATGAATTAACCGCGGTAGAAGATCGAACAGCTGTTTCAGTACCATTTATGAATCAACCTGGTGATGAAAATAATGATTTTTGGCGTCTACGGCATGGTAAACCCCGACCGCAGGTTGTCATCCGCGCGGGTAATCGTCAGCGAGTCGCGATAATCGATACTGGGGCCAAAACAACTGCTTTTGGAGACTTCGCGAGAGAATGAATGGCCGATGGTTTTCCATGCATGTTTGAAGCTCGACCGACACGTTTTGGCATGGCTAACAGAACGACTGACGTGAGTGGAGGCGTGGTAAACGTGAAAATGACCCTCGATGGTGTTGAAGAGGTCATATTTCCGGTCCATTATATTCCTCGGTTAGGAAGTCTGAATTTAATCGGTACTAACTTCATGAATCATGTCAATATGGAGTTAGACCTGAGCAACCGATTTTGGCGTATACGCGTTGGTACCTGGCACGAGTTGTCGTTCGAGTCTGAAATTAATTCGCGACCTGAAGACGTTGCAGCCGTACATGAACTCACTGAAGATGAAACCAAACAGTTACGTGAGTTCTTGGACCATCAACGGAAATTAATGCCACCTGGTTTGGGATTGACCTCGTTGGTTGAGCATGAGATTAGGCTCAAAGACGAGCGACCGATTAAACAGCGGGTTTATCGTCGATCACCAGTCGTTTTACAAGCGTTACATGAGGCACTCGACAAAATGCTCGAAGAGGACATCGTCGAGCCTGCGCCAGCATCGGAATGGTCCAGTCAGCCTATTATGGTTAAAAAGCCTGATGGATCATATCGCATGTGCGTTGATTTCCGTGACGTGAATACTGTGACCGAAAAAGACACGTATCGACCGCCGGATATGATCGAGATTCTCGAGAAATGTCGCGATGCACACTATATTACGACACTCGATATGAACTCAGCGTTTTGGCAGATCTTAATGAGTCCAAATAGTCGCAAGTATACTGCTTTTTGGGTTCCCGGTCGCGGTCTTTTTCAGTACAAACGTATGCCTATGGGATTATGTAACGCCCCGGCGAGTTTTCAGCGTGTGATGGACAAAATAATTACACCTGATTTATCTCCGTTTGTATTCGCGTACCTGGATGATATAATCATCGTAACCCCGACTTTCAAGAAACATCTGGAGATGTTAGAAGTCGTGTTGAGTCGGTTACGAGACGCTGGGTTTACTTTGAACTTCGACAAAAGTAAATTTTGCCAGCAACAGGTACGATTTTTGGGCTTCTTACTGGACAAAGAAGGACTCAGGCCAGACCCGGAGAAAACGGAGCCGATTTTGAATTACCCGCGGCCGAAAAACGTCAAACAGATACGTCGTTTCAATGGGATGATAAACTGGTATCATCGCCATTTGAAAAACGTCGCGTGCGTAGCTGGTCCACTATATCGTTTGACGCGGAAAGATGTACCCTGGCGATGGACTGAGGCTGAAGAAGAGTCTTTCCAGTCTCTTAAGAAAGCACTCGCGGAAGCTCCAGTCTTGTCAACACCTGATTACACGCTACCGTTCACGTTATATACGGATGCGAGCCAGTGTGGACTCGGTGCAGTCTTAGTTCAACGTAACGGCGATCGTGAGTACTTGATTGCGTGTGCGACTAAGGCCTTGAACAGTGCTGAAGCAAATTACAGTACGACTGAAAAGGAATGTCTTGCGGTAGTTTGGGCCGTGCGTAAATTTAGACATTATTTGGAAGGTTTTAAATTCACAGTCGTGACTGATCATGCCAGCCTCCGATGGCTCATGAATGCTCGGGACCCAACGGGGAAGTTAGCCCGATGGGCCATGCAGCTCTCTGAGTACGATATGAAAATCGAGTATCGAAAAGGGGCGGAAAATGAGGCCCCGGATGCCCTCTCGCGAATCTACGAGGACCAAGGACCTGCCGAGAGTCATGTCAATGCCCTGGGTGAAGCTGGAAACGATGAGTGGTATGAGGAAAAATGTCGTTTGTTGATATCTGATCCTGAGGCTCTACCAGACTATCATTATGAAAATGGTAGATTGTATCGAAGTCGGCCTGACTCCATGAGACAAATCCTAGGTGAAGAAGATAACGACTGGAAGTTAGTCGTACCAGCTGACCAACGAGAGCGTTTACTCCAGGAAGTCCACGATCATCCACAATCTGGTCACCTGGGTGTCCAGAAGACATACGCCCGGGCGATATTGAGATATTATTGGCCCGGAATGTTTCGAGATATACAGCGATATGTCAACAGTTGTGAACGATGTCTCGAATCAAAGCCAATTCAGCGCAAACCAATTGGTTTTATGACCCCAAGGATACCCAGTGAGCCTTGGGAAGTCGTAGCAGCTGATACGATGTCGTTTACGCGTTCTCGTTCGGGTTATTCGTATTTACTCGTGTTCGAAGACCTATACACGCGGTGGATCGAGTGCGTTCCAGTTCGAACTGCAAACGGGAAAACTGTTGCTAAAAGTTTTCGACAGTTCGTAATTAACCGTTGGGGCGTACCGCGCGTATTCTGGACAGATAATGGCCGTGAATATTTGAATCGAGACGTTGTTGATCTCATTCAGGAGTGTGGTATCCAGCATACTACCACATCACCGTATCATGCCCAAGCTAACCCGGTTGAAAGGGTCAACCGTAATTTAAAAACAATGATCATGAGTTACTTGGGTGATGATCATCGCGACTGGGATGTAAATATACACGAATTCCAGTTCGCGTATAATACCGCGATTCATGAATCACTCGGTGTGAGCCCGGCATATTTGAATTTGGGCCGTGACCCGTGTCCAATTCGTAATCATCGAGTTCACGATGATAATAATATTGTTGCCGAGGAGAATGTCGACCGCAGTAGTTGGATTCAACGCATGGATCGTATGGTAGAATTACGCGATATTGTAAATCAGCGTATTCGACGATCTTCCGAACGATACGCGGCCTATTATAACAATAAAAGACGTCATATTTTGTTCGAGATAGGTGATCAAGTCTATAAACCTACTCACGTCTTGTCAAAAAAGAGTGAGCAGGTCGTGGGTAAGCTAGCACCACGCTATGCGGGCCCATTTGTCGTCTCGAAGGTGGTAACTCCAGTTATCGTTGAAATGGAAACCCCCGAGGGCAAATATATTGGTCGTAGTCATGTGAAATTTTTAAAGCTAGTTAAACGAGCTGAAAATGTCCGTCAGAGGCAAGCTGACGCAGTCGCATGGCTAAATGCTTTATCTATTGCTACTACTTGATCTACCTATGCTTGTCTATGATTACTATCTATTTCTATTACTGTCTACTACCATTCTGTCGCTGACTATTACTGATCTATCGCTACCTACAACTATTGCTATCGTCTGGATATAATATACGAATACCCCAGAGGAATTGGTGTACTAATTAAAGCGTTTATTTAGGAATGGCATTGAACAAAAGCCAGATGATGCGGTACATGGAGACATACCATGACCAAAATGGGATTGGTATGATACCCCGGGGGTCTGCGACGTGGAAAGCACACCTCACCCTAATGCTGCAGATAAAGATTCGGGCTCATCGAAGACAACCGCCGCGCCGAAGTAACTTACTACCGGGGTGCGCCAGATGTGGCCAGGGCGGACACCCAGCCAGATTGTGCACCAATCAACCACAAGAAGATCGGCCTTTCTGTGAAGAGTGCCTGTGTTTTTACACAGGGAGTTGTAGTGGCCCGCACGGCAGACTGCATTTAGCCGTACGCGGCCGCTGCATGGTCTGTGCGCGACCGATGGAAGCCGAGAGGTGTCCCGATGGACACGGGAACTTGGGAGACCAGTTGAGCGAGTTGCAATGGTTGGGTTGGCTCACGGGCGACGACCGACTACGCCGAGTCTACTGTCTGGACCAGGTGGGTCCCAGCGAACCAAAAATGGCGGGTCTCGAGGCGGCTTAGGACATCAGGCAGATGAGCTCCTAGGACAATGACTGCTGTTTTCCTATTATCCTATTTATTACTTACTTAATATTTTTTTTTTTCATTTATAATAACTTTTGATATTTAATAACCGTTGTAAGACGCCCGGTGCTATAGCCACCCAGGAGTTTTTGTTTCTGGAAAATAAAGACGGCGCAACCCACTAATTACCGAGTGCTTTATTTGTAGCAAAGTTTGACACACATACCCTTGTTACCTTTCACCCATGGTCCGAGCAAGCTGGTAAGTGACAGGTTGGTCAGTTAATCGTTGAGTTTTTTTTTTGGTAAAAATTGTTTTTCTTTTGATTTCGATTTTGATTATTTTATCTATATATCCGGTACAAAAGATCCAGGTATAAGTATTGGATTTAAGGTTTCCAGGTGATTGTGCTGGCGAAATGGAATGCAGAGTCTCGCCCGCATTTTTCGGGGCAAAACACGGCCTGGTGGGGGAGGTGTCACGTAACGATTCAAATTATTTGATTTTATTTAGTTTTAAGCTAATTATTTTAATTATAAATTTGAATTTGAATCGTTGCGCGGGCAATCCGCCATTTCGCCGATGAGACGGCAGTCCGTACACGGTGCTCGCGCATGCGCGAAGGGTATGAGAGAGCACATGTGTGATTTGATTTATTTTTATTTTTATAATTTATGATTTAAGCACAAACGCGTGACTTTTGTTTGTTTTAATTATGTGTTTATAATTTTTAATTAATTGGGATGCATAATCCAGCATTATATTATGCCCCAAAAATTGACAACGCATTACTTTGTTTAGACTTGTCATCCCACTGATGACGTGAATTGATGTTTATTATTTGGGTTATTATTATTTAATTTATTATACGAGACAAAAGATATAGATGAATAGTTCATATATTTAATTAATTAATTATGTACCATTCAGTTGTCTGTGGATTTATGGTTTATATTTTATATTTATAATTTTAATTTGAGTAAGGCCCAGGGCTGACAAATGTAATTATAATAAAAATTAAGGGGATAGTAGTGTCATGTGTGCGACGACCAACAGGTGGAGGTTGAGACAATGAAGTTAGAAAGATACGGACAAGCATTGTGGACGGACGTGCTTATTTGGCTGATTAGAAAAGTTGTGTTTTTTATTGTTGAAAATAAATAATTTCACTGGGTGAATTAATTGATAGTAGTATTTTATTATTAAAAAGTTTATTGTTATTTTGCTGATTTGCTGTTTTGAGTAAGTACTTTGTATTTATTTCGCTGGATAAAATAGTTTCACGTGCTAGCCTCCCCCGGTAGTTGTTGGTCGCCGCGGTGAATTATTTATCTATCTTTATTGATTATTCATCGAATGATACAGGATAGAATTATTGTATAAGGTCATTAATTATTATTTACGTCTATTATTATTTAACATAATTGCAAAGCATTGTATTATTTTATTTTGATTATCTGGTACCCCAGCGGTCTTAAAATTATTATCGATATTTTTTTTTATTTTAAAATTTATAAATTTGTTTCATATAGAGGAATTTATTTCTTTTTGAGTGTGAGTGAGGAAAAATTCCGTGTCTTTCTCTCTCTCAAGCGTGTTGAGAGATAAAACAAAGTAAGATTATTATTATTATTTCTTATTTGTCTGGAAAAATATAAGTACAATAATTGGTTTTTTTTATTTAATAATAAACTTAAGAGTGTTAATTTAATTAAATTATATTTATTTTGGATGGAATTTATGTAATGTTATTTTTTTTTATAACTACCGAGTGTTATTATTGTGGTTAATTTAACAAAATTATTGATAGTAAAGTATTATTAATTATATTGAGTATTGTTTCAATTAAAATACGGAAACCAACAGCTGCCGGGGAAAATTTAATATTTATTTTCCCTGGATCTTTTCCTGCAACTTAATTTCATTTTCCTTATATTACTTATTATTTGTAATATAATTATTTATTATATATTTACTATTTTTCTTTTTCTTATTATTATTCATTTTACTTTTATTTTTCCCCAATTATTTGTCCGCTTTGTCGTGTGTCACTTGCTCGGATTTCCCTCGCAGATTTTCCCCCTGAATTTAATTTTGTCCGTTTTGGGATAAACGGTCTGGCGCCTGCGTGCACTAACCCAGCCTGAGGAGCTGGTTCAGGCACTCCAAGAGTTCATTATTTCTAATTTCATTATTGTTTATAACTTATTATTTATTTTAATTTGGAGGAAACATTTAAAATCATTTATTTATTAGCATTTATTATTTTTATTTTCACACGTGGGTGACCGCATACGGTTTACCGGTTAATCCGCGTCTCCGTCGCGGAAATTGATTACGGTATACGTTATAATTTTTTTACAAAAACTGTATTACCACAACCGGTGAGTCCGCAAATAATTGAAGTCCATGGATGTTTCCAACGTGGAAACTTACAGCTTGATTTAAAGAGCAGTTCCAGCCTTTAGCTGTACAGTCCCGGGTTAGAGAATAGTGTAAAGAACACTACGTTCTGATATTTTTCTTTAAAAAATTAAATTTTGGATATTCAGCCTCATCCTCTTTTGAATGTATTATTTCTCTTTTTGATATTTGCTCGAGATATTTCGCTTTGATTTGACCACGTACATAAATAAACCTCGCTTATTCAGAGTAAGAAGTTAAAACGGACACGATTTTCGAAAAAACAGTACAACCGTTACACCATTTTATGCCGTGGACATTACGTGTGATAAAATCGTTTTTTTGTTTAGCCTCTATTGTCAGTTTATTATACGTAAAACGTGATTTTATTATCCAGTATATGTTCCTGTATTGCTGCATCGATACTAGCTACATTAATTTCTTTTACACAAAAGTTTTCATAATTATCAAACAGACCCTGAACATCAATAACAATATCTATTACTTTATAAAGGTAACACACGGTTTACTATTGGCTTTATAAATACTGAGTAACATCTAACTATGAAACACGACTAAGTAAAACGTTTTCTGTTCTAACAACTTATATCGTATGAAGCATAATTACTAATACATAATAAATTATAAAATATTTTACTGCTGATACCATACATTTATTTATTTCTAAAATATACAAACACTGCAATACACTTTTATATACATTTCTTTATAGAATATACAAAGACATTAATACATTTTCATGCACATATACATATACATAATACTTGATACAGAAATAATATATCGAATTCCAATTATACCAACTATATTTATAATTATTGTATTGTATTGATTATAATGTTAAATAACCGAATGATAACGATCTATAATCATTAGTAAGCCTACGCTTTTTATATTGAAGCTTTGTTGTCTTTGATTCTTTACGAGTTACTACATCATGGAAAAATGTGCGTCTTATAGCGTCAAACTCAATAACAATAGGATCAGTATTATCACCTAATACAAAAGATCTGATTGTATTATAGTAGATTTTATGACTGTTTTCAAGTAAATATTATTCTTTTAACTTTGCATTCTTCACTAGTACTGCCATCTGATTTGCGCATGATGTAGGCATAAAATTTAGGCCCGCCTGTTACGAATGATGAAATATAACTACCAGGTCCATAAGATTCTACCTCATCGGTTAAATCACCTAATTATTTGCCTGTTGGTGGGTCATATTGATTATCTTTAGAAATGTAAATACAAGAATTTGTATCACAATATAATACACGTTCATCCAAGTTGTCTAAATAACTATATAACTTTAGACGGGCTTGAGCTGTTGTATATGCCGCTATAACAACATTCGTTGTAGGTGAAGCTATTATACTATCCCCGCAATTTATATAATTTATATATATTGTTTTATCATTAACAGGTAGGAATCCGGTGATTTCAATCTGACTATCCGTTAACATTTCCATTAATCGCGCTCTAGTAGTAACAATTTCAGTTTGTGGTAAATTTCCCCGTTGCCCAAATTTTCCCCATAACGAATTCAAACTCAATTTAGCTACAACTCGTAAGCCCTCTTTTTTTGTAATTTTTTTTTTTTCTAGCTTGACACCTTCAGCTTTTTCATATTCATCAATATAATTATTTTTTTCTTTGTCAGTAATACAATTTTTAGGGTACCCACTTGATTCCGTTTTAAATTTTCAAAAACATGTTTATGTCATCAGTAAATAAACCCTCTGAACCTTTTTCCGGGTTATACTGCGCAATTTTACACTGCCATATTTCATGTACTTTAATGATAACATATCCTTTACTTATTGCTTTACGTATTTCATAAACTACCCATGTTCCTTTAAACGCTCTTATACTATCCTCATCGTGATCACAATCATATTGATTTAAAGATAAAGCACATGTATAGCATAATGCAAAAATAAGTCTATTATGAAGCTTACACGGCAATACAGGATGATAAAAGTCGCGTGGTGCCAAGATTGTACATTTTACAAGATCTTCAATAGCTGATAGGTCGCTATTCTCTTTAATAAGTTGTGTGCATTCGTCACCCGTAAAAATTTCAGGGTGACCTATAGGAAATTTACCTGTCTTACAAATATATGAATAAAGCGAGCAAACATCAACATATTTTATTTTTTCCCCTTCGTTGACATTGTATAACTGAATAAAATTTTTAGTGCGACCCCCAAAAAAGTATCACGCGGATTCAAAGGCTGTTTATCAAGCAAAGGGTGTGATCGTTAAAATCTAGCTTTTCCAGGATCTCTCAACAAAACTTTATCGTATTCTCATTCCCATATTTCTATTAATTTATATCCTAAATGACGGATTTTTTCGGAAGTTACTAAAGCATGCTCGTATCGTTCATCCATAGTATCCCCTTTACCTAATTCTTTATCACGACATTCACATCCATGCCAAATACAACCATGAAATTGTAAGACGACACTTTCATTAGTTTTACTATCTATATAGTAACCGTCAACAGCTATACCTCCTTCTAAACGATATTCTTTGCAACACGCAGCATTGATAATTTGACAGTATAGTTCGTATTCTTTGAATAGTAACGACGAAATGGTTTTAATAGACTGTGTCGACCACCATCTATAACTCCCATTAGGTGATAAAATTGCGATCGTGTCAGGCTTAAGAAAATTACTTCTAAATATTTTTGAAACTATTGATGCTATTGTGGTACATTCAGCAAATAGACAAACATTGCCATATTTTATAAACAATTCTTAAAACGACATACAAGCTCTGCGTAAAACCGTAACGTCTGTTTGGCAATAAAATTTGAACTCTTGTTGAAAATTGAAAATATAATTTGCTTATTTTTTTCATTATACCATTTTACGAAACAATGACGCTCATTGTAAAGCATTGTATCCGGTGCATAATATTTTATATCAGACATAGGGCCTATATAATTTACGTTTTCAGGTGTATTAAAAAAGTGAGGAAAAAAACCTTTTTCTATGTTTTGTTACGTTCTAGTATACACCGTAAAATAAACTGTCCGTCAAAGCTACTAGCATTGTGAGCACAACATACTTAAAAATCAATACATACTGGTATTAGTAAAAAAAAATCTTCTCTGCTCTCTAATTTAGTAGCATGACGTTTTTCTATTAGACGAGGTCTCTTAATATCATTTGATAACTTACGTTGATCCTCAGGTATCTCTACGTATAAAGTTTGCATCAAATACGGCAACATGTATAAAATTATTGCATCCTGGCTTGCTGAAATATAAATGAAACAAATACAATTTTTGATTTAGTTAAAAATTAATGATAAAATTAAAAGATTATTTTTTTATCACTATCAACAGAATTTAAAGAATTAATTAAAATGAGATCTGATGAATTCGATATGTTGCTATCTCTTATAAGTTTTATAAACCTTTGTTTTATTATGGGCCAGTTCTTTAAAAAGTTATTATCGTAATCTTTGAATAACTTAAAAAAATCTTCGCCCAACTCAAAAATAATATAATCATTAATAAGATTAGTCTGTAAAATATTTAAACGAATTTGCATGCTATTTTTAAAATGATAACAGCAATAATATGTTTGATAATCTAACCAGTTTAGGTCCCAAATCACTTTTTAAAAATGGAAACTGTTTGAAATAATCATATACTGATAACCGATCTTTTGTAAGCATTTCTTGACGTTTTTTATAAGTAATTGACCAAAAAGTCGTCAAAGTTTCTACAGGTTCCAAATTACTTCTTAACCAAATTATTTTCTCTTCAATATTTAAAGTTCTTGCAATAAAAATATGAAAAGTTAAAAATTATTGTAATAAATCTACACGAATTATTGGAATATCAACTTATATTTAAATTATTGTTTTATATAATTGTTTTTAATACTAAATATATAGTATATACACTACAGTCGAAACCGTTTATAACGACATTGAAGGGACCTTATAGTTGCCGACGTTATATCCGATAGTTGTTATAAGCAATAGAGTCATTATGCAATAGTACAGTAGTTATATTATCATTGGCATGTATCTAGAATGGATGTAGGTTATGTATATGTAATTGTCGTCAAATTAAAAGTCAGAAAAATAATAAAAATATTTATTATGAAACAAAATGTACTTAGCTGCTTACAGTTACGGGTTAGAAAACTACATACTGTAAACGTGCGTTTTGATTTTACGATTTGAAAATCGAGCGCAAAGTCTAACTGATTCTACGGCCATCTGTTAGAATAATTTGTATATTAATTAACACTTCCTTAGTCACTTGGGGGCCATGTTAGAGGCCACCTAGATCGAATTCGAACTTAGACGACAGTGGGGTAGTTCCACCCCTCCAAAATTAAGATATAAAAGGGCCAGCAAACACTTGCTCAGAGACTTAGGCCCTGGCCATTAGCTAGAGTGGACTGAGGACGCTTAGCGAGGTCCCACTCTAGCACCAGGACTCATAACAATTCATTTGAGTCGGCCTAACGATATCTAGTCATTTAGTCCGGAAATTGAAGTTCAAGATTTCAAGAGACATTGAAGTGGAAGCTCTAACAACGTCAGCCTCGTTATTGTATTCGTTCAATTTACTTTGTGGAAATTAAATTTGTCTTATTTTATTTAACTGGCTTACAAAACCAAAATTGAATTAAACTATTAGTTAAGTGATCGTGAGTGCACCCAACATCAAGTCCAATACATCAGTCAGGATTCAGAGAGGAGGTCCAGGATGCAGCGTCGTCCGATCCCGCCTGTACGTCGTCGATATATAAATCCAGATAAGATTTACAATTAAAATTATATAAATATAAACCATACACTCTCTCTCTTCAACGTAATATTCTACTTGAATAATTATTTAATTTACTACCCCGTGTCTATTAAATAACTACGGATAAATATATTTATTTGCTGTCGCTGGACATTCATTGATTATAAGAAAAGGGGAAAATTCTGTACATATTTGGGCTTTGGTTAAATAAAATTAGTTGTACATGATAATTAAATTACGCCTTAAATAAATTTCTTTTATCACCAGCGTTCTTTAGAATAAGTTAATTTCAGCCGCGTGTCCGGTCAAAGCGAGTCGACCCACCTCTGAGATTTATTTCCCGCATTCAGAACCAGAAATAAAATAATAAAATCTATATCCATAATTAATAATTAATTAATTAACCGGGAATTTTTGTAACTGTGGTTCGTGGCTACTAGACACGAAGTAGCCAAGGGCCAACCGTTATATTTGGCGCCCAACTCGGTTTTCTCGTTTTGGAAAATTCTAGACCTGGTGATAAAGTAAAATTAAATTTGGAAAATTTTGAAAAATTAAATTAATTAAATATTTTACCGTTGAAGAGAGAAATACTGGTATTATAAATCATATATTGGATTGATACTGTGCTAAATTATATATATATTGGTTGCCCAAAATTATTTAAACTAAATCTATAAAAATTATAATAATTTCTTTAAATATTAACTGGCTAAATAGTGAGTAAAATACTTAAATTTTAAAAATATAAAATACCGAGTGAAAAGAATAAAATTAAAATTGAAATCGTGGTAGTGAAAAAAATCGATAAATTCCGGTGGTCTCGTGAAGACCAAGACAAGGTCATCGTCTTACGCGTTGGTCGTACGCGTTACTCGTAGTATATACAATAGGTACGACACTAAGCTTAGAGAAATAAACACAATAAAATCACTTGTTTGTTTCTTTGTAAATTTTCTCTGGTAAAGAAACTAAAATAAACTAAGTAAAATAAAATAAATTAGGAAATAAAATTTATACACTTCCAAAACTAACAGTGACAGTAAAATTTTGTTATAATAAAATTAATTGAATTAAACTCGTAAAAGAAAATTCATTAGTAAAATTACAAGTTAAAATTTTAATAAAACAAAGACAAATAATTTTAATTACTTTTGTTTAAAATAAACCACCGTTTGAATTATTAAAATAAGTTTTAAGTAAAATTTACTAAGTGAATGAGTCATTGCAATAAAATTGTTGATAAAAATAATACTATATTCAAATTTTAACATAATTTACTCACTAGACTTAAGTCTAAATAAATCTTTCAATCAAATAAATTAAACTAAATAGCTAAAATCCTTATCGTTTAATATAGAATTCAGAGCTTGAAGCTTTAAGCGTCGGAAAGATTAGAAATTATCAGCTAATAAATAAAATAAAACAGTAGCTTAAAATTTTAGCCATTGTCTAAAATTTTCTTTATAATAATTTTAATCAAATTAAAATTCAATAGATTTGTGGTTTATTACTTAAACCATTATAGTTAATTTAAATTAAATTTAATTTAATTTGAAAAAAAAAAAAAAAAAAAAACTGTCATTGTTAGGGATTACCGAGTCATAACTGTCGTCACCTAGTAATTACAATAAATTCTTAATCCGGTAAATAAATTTTAATCCTAATAAGTTACAAAAAAAATATTTTAACTTATTTGAATTTACTACCGGTAATTAAATTTTATATTTAAATATTGTTGGGGCTCGTAAGCTGCTTGTCTTACCAGCCAATATAAATTAAATTAAGTCCCAATAATCATACTATGAGTAATACTCGACCACTGACGCGTCAAAATTCTAAGCGTTCGGTTCAACAATCGGGTAGGCGGGAAAGTGAAGAGATAATCTTCGAAGGAATTAGTTCCTCAAACGGTAGGAATCAGAACAGGGTAGTGCATTCACCACCCTCGACTACGTGCACAATAACATCAAGTACTACGATTTCGTCAGCGACCTCAACGATGTCGAATCCCAATCCGTTACCCGGTTTACCTAACCTGATCGTGACTTCGGACACCCCACAGCAAGTTAGACCGCCAGTAAGGCGCAGCTTGGGGAATATGGTAGCAACTACCACGACTATGGTCACGACAGTGACCACCGCTATACCGATTACTACCGCGACACTACCCAGTACCGTTATCACCACACCAGTTACTGTTACAACATCGTCTGGGTCAATTCAAATGAACGACCCACAGGCCGTAAATACAAATGCACAATCAAATTTACATTTGACAAATATTAATAATTTACGGGCGTCTATGGACGAAGTATTCATAGAGAACCCCCCACCGGTACTTCCTCAACAAATTCAGCCTAATGCGGGATCCGTTTTTCTGCCTGGCACCGTTCCAGTTTCCGCACAGGCTGATCAAGCGACAACTCAGGCTGTCCTGGCTCAGATTTTAAATTGTCTACAAAATCTGACCTTAACTATGAACGCGCAACCGGTGAACAATCCGCAAGTGCCTGTACAGACAATTACACAAACTGTTCGCGAGATAACTCACAGTTTTGGCGACGGGGAGTGTAGTACAGGTCACTTAAATCATGAAAATAGGGCTGCTACGACCTCAGCCCTCCCGGTAAATTTACAACCAAGTACCAGTGGAACTAATAATGTTCGTAACAATACGGTCGGTCTCAGTAACAATAATTATAATCATAATTTAAACAATAATAGTAACGATCACCCCGTTATTAATCCTAGTGGAGTGCATAACAATAATTTAAATAATAATTTAAACGGCAATAACTATTGTTGCAATACCCCCAGCGAAATTCAAGATAATAATCCACCAATAAATAATTACGGTAATAATTATGATATTAATTTCGAAATATTACGGGATAATTCACTTGCTGGTAATAATAATAATTTTGATGAAAGAAACGCTGGATATCGGATTAATAATGGTCAGGAAAGACACCAAGAATACTATGACCAACCTAGGGCGAATAATCTGTTAATACCAAACGCCGCGGCGGTTTCGCTACGTAAATGGCGCGATATAAGAGAAATTGTCAGAGCGTGGCCAGTACGTTTTCCGCAAGGCGATTTAACAGCCAATAGTTTCTTGACTTCATTTGAAGCCATGGCGTTTCGTGAGGGTTGGCTCACAACGGATTTCGTGAAAATTCTTGGATATGTTTTTACTGGGAAAGTTACTAAGTGGTACGACGCGTACAGTAGACATTGGTCCGACTATGACCATTTTAAACGGGAATTTTTAAGAGCATTCGGCTCACAAAAAACAGACACACAATTGTTGATGGAAATTGGTCAATTAAGACCAGAATCCGGTGAATCGTCAATCGACTTCACATTCAGAGTTCAACAAAAATATAGCGAGATGCGTAACCCACCCCCTGAATCGGAACAGGTTACGTGTATTCGTAATCACTTGCCTAGAAATCTCTCCACCTTAGTATTCTCTAGGTCAGTGAACTCTTATGATGACCTCTTATCGGTATTACATGAAGCCACCGCGCTACTAGAAGAAAATAAACGCGCGTCTGAGCCATCCGATAAGTCGCACGCTAAAACGAAAGAAAAATCGCGATTCTCAGCAGTACATTCGTTCCCGCGTACTCCTATTTTGGTTGAGATGATGAATGATAAACAACCACTCGTCATCGAGGAAATTAGAGAGGGAGAGGACGGCAAACTAATTGTTTGTGCATCGACAGCTACTGTCCAAACCCCGCAAATTAATGCATCGTCAAATAGATCTCCAAATAATCGAGTACGTTATTCCTACAACGCGAAAAATAATGGCAACTCAAACGCCATATCGCGTACGTTTAGTGAAGTAACTGCTGGTCGTAATTTCGACCAATACTTTTGTTTTAACTGTGGGCAAAATGGTCATCTGTCTGAACAGTGTATAAATAACAGGGTTGATGTCTGTAATTATTGTTTTAAAATAGGACACGTAAGACAAAACTGTTTTAAATTAAATGCCGATTCATTTAGGTCCGGATTTACGGCCAATTCAAATTTACGTCCGCCAAACATTCCCGTTTGGCCAAACATTAATTCAAATAATAATAATTTTAATAATAATGGTAACAATTATAACCTAAATCGTGGGCAACCAAGTGTGAATAATTTTAATAGGAGAAATCCAAATTCAACGTCAAATAATTCTAAAAGAAATAACAATCGTAACAACCGTTCTAATCGTTTTAATAATAATTTTGATAATGTCAATAATGTAAACAATCCAAATTGCGTCGAACTACAACCGACCAGCGTTATGGATGTTAGTCGTACTGATCATTCAAAAAACTAGCTTCGCCCTCCTATTCCCCGAGGAAAAAGGGCGCGAAACGTAGAAGGTCTTTAAAACAAATAAAATGGGGAAATCGGAGTCCTAGTCGTAATAGTTCACATGAAGCCTGGTTGAAAAAACCAAATAAATTTAAAAGAATTAAAGTAATTAATGTAACAAATAATGACTCGGAACCAGACGGCGGCTTAGAGCGTACTGTCGGTCCAGTTGTAGATTTTAATGTTAAAAATTTAATAAATTCAAGTTCGGAACCAGACGGCGTCTTAGAGAGTACTGTCGGTCCAACTAAACAAATTAATTTAATAAAAAGAGATTCGGAACCAGACGGCGTCTTAGAGAGTACTGTCGGTCCGGAAATAGGAAATTTAATTAGTAAAAAGTTGATAACTGGTCCAGACGGCGTCTTAGAGAGTACTGTCGGTCCAGTAGAAGAATTTAAATTTAAAGAGGTAGTTGGTAGCAATTTGATAACAAGACTAGACGGCGTCTTAGAGAGTACTGTCGGTCCGATTGCTTTAACCAGTGGTGAACTAATAGGTGATTTTATATTAGAAAATCAGGCGTTAAATTCGACTAGCTCCGTTATAAATAATAATGATAATCAATTTGAAACTGAGGTCAATTTACCTGACCTATGTAGTCCAGTTTTAGATAAAAATAATTTTCAAGATGAAATTTGGTATGATGCTATCGATGAAATTAGTAGTGATAGTAATTTAGAAAATTTGGATGATGAAGAAAATTCATTCGCGCAGTTTTGCGATTTATATGATAATGTGAACGGTTTATCAATATTTAATAATTTATCTGTTTTAAATAATAACGTATCTAGTTTTAATAATTTATTGGTTTTAAATAATAATTTATCGGTTTTAAAAAATGACAAAATTAATCCACCCATTTTAAATTCTGACGAAATTAATCACTGGGAAGGCTTGAGGGAAGAAGCACCGCCCATGGTTAATTTACCAATGTCTAATAATTTATTTGAAGAAATTTGTGCCGGTCTTGATCGTTCTGTTCTTTCGGTTGAAAATGATCCGAGCGGAATACATCCGAAAATCTTAAAGACTTTAGAGGCTAGCGATTTTATTATGTCAATTGGTTCAGACGAATCCGAAGAACCAAGTTTCGTAGACGTTCCCGGTATGCCATGTAGTCTAGGAAATTTGGGTGATTTGAATTTCTATTAATAATATTTAAAATAAAATTGTATGATATTTAGAATAAACTTGTAATACAAATTTGAAATTTTGTACATTAAATTATGTTATTGTGAAATGTATATTGTATATTGTTATTTGGCTTTTGTAAATTGACTATTGTATATTTAAAATGTGTAAATTTGTATTGTAATCGGCGATAATCATTGTATTATAAATTGTATTGTAATATTTAATGCACTGAAGGATTAGGTTGGAGATTTGATCAAAAAGGTTCAAGTGAAGACTGATGAGTACATTTTGAAGGACTAGCCATGGTGTGAAATTGCGCCCGATCTTCAAGTCTGGCGACGGGGAGTGTAAACGTGCGTTTTGATTTTACGATTTGAAAATCGAGCGCAAAGTCTAACTGATTCTACGGCCATCTGTTAGAATAATTTGTATATTAATTAACACTTCCTTAGTCACTTGGGGGCCATGTTAGAGGCCACCTAGATCGAATTCGAACTTAGACGACAGTGGGGTAGTTCCACCCCTCCAAAATTAAGATATAAAAGGGCCAGCAAACACTTGCTCAGAGACTTAGGCCCTGGCCATTAGCTAGAGTGGACTGAGGACGCTTAGCGAGGTCCCACTCTAGCACCAGGACTCATAACAATTCATTTGAGTCGGCCTAACGATATCTAGTCATTTAGTCCGGAAATTGAAGTTCAAGATTTCAAGAGACATTGAAGTGGAAGCTCTAACAACGTCAGCCTCGTTATTGTATTCGTTCAATTTACTTTGTGGAAATTAAATTTGTCTTATTTTATTTAACTGGTTTACAAAACCAAAATTGAATTAAACTATTAGTTAAGTGATCGTGAGTGCACCCAACATCAAGTCCAATACATCAGTCAGGATTCAGAGAGGAGGTCCAGGATGCAGCGTCGTCCGATCCCGCCTGTACGTCGTCGATATATAAATCCAGATAAGATTTACAATTAAAATTATATAAATATAAACCATACACTCTCTCTCTTCAACGTAATATTCTACTTGAATAATTATTTAATTTACTACCCCGTGTCTATTAAATAACTACGGATAAATATATTTATTTGCTGTCGCTGGACATTCATTGATTATAAGAAAAGGGGAAAATTCTGTACATATTTGGGCTTTGGTTAAATAAAATTAGTTGTACATGATAATTAAATTACGCCTTAAATAAATTTCTTTTATCACCAGCGTTCTTTAGAATAAGTTAATTTCAGCCGCGTGTCCGGTCAAAGCGAGTCGACCCACCTCTGAGATTTATTTCCCGCATTCAGAACCAGAAATAAAATAATAAAATCTATATCCATAATTAATAATTAATTAATTAACCGGGAATTTTTGTAACTGTGGTTCGTGGCTACTAGACACGAAGTAGCCAAGGGCCCACCGTTATAATACTCTACTTTTTAAAGTAATCAGTCATTTTGGTCTGTTTTTTTTTCAGCCCAGTCTCAAATATTCTTTGCATTTTACGTTTCATACTCCTCAAGACATGTGCATCATCACTATCAAACTGATCGTTAAAGGCAAAAAATTTTTGCAAAACTGTTACAGCGTTAAGAGCCTCGGAAATTGTTGTTGGCTGAAACTGTTCTTCGGGATCTTGCAGGTCTTCGTTTTCTTCGTCAATGTTACGGTTATTACTTTCAGCTTCTGCAAGAATTTCTTCCTCAGTAACTAAGGCGCACACCGCGACACTGTCATCTATTCCAACAAATTCCTCTATCTGAATTGTTTGTTCTGAAGCAGTAGATCTTTGAAGCTGAGTAACCAATTCAGCAAGTGGTACATTGTCATCTTCATCTGTAGATTGTATGAGTCTCACTAGCGGAATATCATCGTCGTCCTCCGTTTGTGATGGAGAGAGATCATAGAAACCTGCATGGCGAAAGCAGTTTGCTATAGTGGTTTGTGTGACCTTTTCCCAAGCTTCCGAAATCATTAGTATTGCATCCAGAACAGAAAGACTGTTAATAGGTTTGCTGTTTTCAATATTCTGTATCATTTGTAACACTTGCAGTTTTCTGTATTGTGTTTTTAAAGCTTTTATCACTCCTTGGTCCATAGGCTGTAAAACTGAGGTGACATTGGGCGGTAAAAACACAAGCTTTATGCATTTCAGATTGGAGACTACAGGGTGAGCGGGACAGTTGTCTACTAGGAGAAGTATTTTTTTTTCTCTAGACTTCAATTCAGAATCCCAGCTACGCAGCCATTTTTCAAAAATTTGTGATGTCATCCAGGACCTAGTGTTGTTTTCATAAGTTACAGGCAAAGATTGAATGTTTTTAAAGCAACGCGGTTTTTTAGCTTTTCCTATCACCAACAGTATTCTTTTACATGAACCAGTCATATTGGCCGCAACGAGTACTGTTATTCTTGTTTTGGACAACTTTCCGCCCTTGCATTCCTCGCCTTTGAATTTAAGTGTTTTGTCAGGGGTTAAATTATAAAACAATCCTGTTTCATCAGCATTAAATATTTCCTCCGGTGTGTATCCTGCACACAGTGAAGGCCACTTATGAGAGAGCCACTCTTCAGATACTCCTTCGGGAACGCCAGCCGCTTCACCGCAAACTTTTCCTGCTACAATATTATGACGAGCACGAAATCGTTGTACCCAAGACGACGAACACTCAAAGTTTTCCTTACCCATTAGACGAGCAAAGTCATTGGCTTTTTGTTGCAGAATCGGGCCACTTATGGGGACGTTGTTAGTCCTCTGATGTTTAAACCATGTTAATAAAGCATCTTCTATAACTTTATGTTCACTTGCCCTCGCTCGTTTCAGTTTTAAAGAGTTGTTTTCGAAAAGTACTTTTATTTTATCTCTATTCTTCCAAATCGTTGATATCGTCGAGTGCGAAACTCCACACTCCTTTGCAATTTCAGTATTCGACTCGCCATTTTCTAATCTCCATATGATATGAGATTTTTCTTCAATAGAAAACACTTTCCTTTTATTTTGCGACATGATAACGCGTAATCTAATAATACCAACACGTAAATCACGCTGTCACTCACGTAGTAAATTACAACGCACTAAATATCGTGCCAAATTGTCAAGGTCAAATAGCCGGGAAGAGGTTCGGATGAGGTGGGAGAAAGTGTGGGTAATAATATGCCTAAATAGTCCTTCAATACTTATAAATAAGATTAAAAATAGTTTGTATTGTTTTGTTTTGCTGAGGCAAAGAACGGTTGGTCGTTATAGCCGATGAATATCGATAAAGTTTCGTCAAGGTTTCGTTGTTGTAAGCGATATGTCGCTATATCCGATGTTGTTATAGGCGGTTTGTCTACTGAATAGTTTACTAGGGATTCAGACGGGACCATACGATCCGGCCGTAATAACCGATAGGTCGTTGTAAACGATGTCGTTATAAACGGTTTCGACTGTATATATATATATATATATATATATATATATATATATATATATATATATATATATATATATATATACATATATATATATATATATTTATGAAACATTTGAGTTAATAAAAAATGATGAAGTTTTCACCTTCTTGGGTGTTGGGTTCGACTTCTAAGTCTGATTCAGAAATATTTTTAATTGCGCCAGATTGATGTAAGTCTAATATTATGCCATCTTTCCGCAGCTTACACTTCCAATAGCGTAGGCAATTGTATAATTTTCCTTTAGCTTGAAGTACGACACCGTTTTTACATCGAAAAGGAGGGATTTAGTAGTCCGAACGTTGTTTAATAACGAACAATTTTTTGATTGCCTTTGTATAAGTTAGCAACAGTTTCTTGTCTAAGCTGAAATAACATTAATAATATTTTTTTACAATTTAAAATTCGAACCAAATTCTATAATTATATAAAAAGTAAATTAGCTCCTACTCGAATTGATTTAGTGTCTGCGTCGGGGTGGCTTGAGCCAAAACTTTTTCGACTTCACATTTAATTATTACTCTAGTTAGGCGATCCGGTATTGTTTTTGGTAATTTCCGATTAGGATTTTTCTGACTAGCCATAAGAACCCCGCGACCTTCCGTAGAAGCATTTAAAACTTCTTTTAAATTCTAAATAATTAAAAAAAAAAAAGATTTTTTTCTATGTTGTTTGAAAAATAAGAAAAGCTAATTTTCATGTGTAAATGATTTTTTAAATCTTACTAGCGCTATCACATCATCGTCTTGAATAATTTCGCCATAATCTTCATCGTGCAGTCTTTTATTGACATTATAAAAATTCGATAAAGAGGGAATAATAGATAAATCATTAATGGCCGATGCAGACTTGAACGATAGGACAGTATCAACATTAGGATTACTATTGTTCTGTAGTGTAACATTAACTAGTACGTTATAATTGATATTATTCCCGAAAGTCCTTTGTACCGAAAGATGTGTCGAATTAGATTCTAAGTCAGAATAAACAGAATCATTATTGTCAAGTGAGAATTGGTGAGCGTTAGACATCAATGAAGATGCATAATGAGTTAGAATAGGAGTGCAAAATTAGAAATGAGTTATTTAGCGAGCAGGTTGTTGAATATAAATAAATAAATAAAAAATTACAACATAAAAACCATTGCAATGTTGAATATACGTACTTTGAGGATTGTTAAAAATGATTGAGTTATTATGAGAAGAATCAATGCTTTGATAATTACCGATAGAAAAAGTATTTGTCTCCTAATGTACATTCATAAAAATAAAAATATAAATAAATTTATAAAAAATTTTTTTAAGTGAAAATAATATAAAATTGATATGATCAACAAGTAGTGACAAGTTAATATATAAATATAATATTTCTTCACTATTTTGTTATCAAGTAAATTTAAAAATATTTATCAAATTAACTTATATTATATTAGTCGATTTTCTCAATAACGATATAAGTTTTTTTAAAATGGAAAAATAATAGTTATAAGAATTTTTGTAATTAAATAAAAGAAAATACCTGATTTTCATCCTGAATGTTTAAACCGACGTTATTTTTTGATAAGTTTTCTCTTATAATTTTTAAATCGTCATTAGATATTATCGATCTTAACATTGGGTCACCCGATTTTAAATTTTGAATATTTAACTGTTTATCCAAATATGAAAGTTAAACGAAACATCAAACATTTTTTATAAATTGATGATATGTTTGAGACAGTTTAAAAAATAGAATAAGTAACTTAACCTCATAATTAAACATTTATTATACCATTCAAAAAATGTAAAATTAAATTACTTACCATTAAAAATTGAAATAAGATGTGGTAGATTCCACGATAACAATATCTCACTCAAATTACTCATCTTCACACAGATATTCTTATTTTCATATAAAAATATATGTCAATTAAAATTGCAATTAAATTTTCTATATAACACACGTTGCGTTCACGGCGTCCTGTTGAGAATTAACCCTACCACGGTCACTGCTGCTTGCTTTGGGTAACCAAAGCTTCATGTTATATATTATATATTAAAATTTACAATTGGATATAGTAATTTTAACATGCTAAGAATCAATTTACGTTATCGATGATTGAAAAACTGCAGTACCTATGGAAGATTTCATTAGATAATGTAATTGTTTAAATGCTGGAGTACTTTTTATGATACGAATTGTATTTATTGTGATTATTTATTAAATTCTAAAAAACCCGAGAAATTTTGAGATTCTATTTTTATATTAAAAAAAAAAAAGAACAATAGGAGTAACTTTATTATTTTATATGGATGAATTAAATTGATAAAATGTTATCAATAGTTCATTCTTTTAAACAAAAAAATTATGTATTTTAATTATTTTATCTTATCAAAAATCAAAAAATATTCGTCAAAATTTTCACAAATTCAATTAATTTCTTCGACTTTTATGTAAAGACATGAAATTATTACAATAGAACTCTTTAGATACATAATAATTACAAGCGTGATTAAAAAACCTGGTATTGTTCCTCGTAGGTTTTATAACGTTCTCTACTATTTCACGCGTCCCACGGCGAAGTGTAGTTGGCGCTCAATAGCCGTTATGGCTCTCCGTTGGTTGAAAAACTGAAAAATAAAATAATAACAAAACAAAATGTCCCACCTGGAGATATCCTGAATCTCCCTGGACTAGCTGCTCTGCTCAGGCTGGGTTAGAAAACCTAGTTGGGCGCCAGTTCGTGTGCCCCACGAACAAAAATAACTCGAAAATTACAACGGAGAAAAATGGAAATGAAATTAAAATAAATAACAGGATAGCGATTTTAGATTTAGGAATAAGGATAGCAAGAAAAGATAGCAGTAATTAAAATAATGAAATTAAATAAATACCGGGTTGATGGCCATTTGTTTTTAATTATCCATTAATTAATAACTTAATCAGTCACATATACCGCATACTCACATAAATAATGTTCAAAAATAATAGTAAATCACTTACAAAAATAATAATAATAGTATGCGTCTATAAAAATTCAAATAATAACAATACTGCGTAAAATTACTCAAATTACAAGTTACTTCTCTATTGTTATAAAGCAAATATTACAATATACCATAAAGTAATAGTTTATTAGTGCTACTGGTACAGGTTATTCAGTGATTGAAGTTTTACTAAAGTCCTATAGTAATTTATTTTAAAAGAATCGTAGCACTGGCATTCCGCTATTGCCAACTTTATTAACTAAGACGTAGTCTTAATTTTATTAAAGTTTGTAAAAATTCATAATACTATAACAAACTCTGAAAGCTCTTCAATAATTTTTTTAATACTGATGAATAATAAACGACTTATCTTATTAACGAATTTGAAAATAATCTTATAATAATGATTTCATTCTTCTAAGTAAATTTTATCATATTAATGGAATATTTATCAATGATAGACAGAAATATTTCAACAACTGTAATAACTTTTAGAAACTGAGGTAGTCATGCTTATAAGATTAAACTTTGTCATAATTATTCGACTATTTATCAAATAGTGTTACAATGTAAGAAAAGTTCTTCAAGCGCTTAGCTGTTTTTATTTATTTTTCAATAATTATTGGTATTTTGCATTGTGATTATTGTCAATCACAAAAATTACTATGTCAATAGTAATAAATCATAAAAAGATGTATTTTTTTTTCTCATGATAGTAATTTTTAGTGCGAATTATAATTTTTCATCACTGAACGTATTTTTTCTGAGTCTTTAGTAATTATCATTCAAATTTGGACGGCGGTTTTTTCCGTGAACTTACGGTAACTTTTCCACTATTAATGGGGGGAATATAACAATAGTGGTTAATAGAACTTTTACTATTACATACTCTATAAAATACGGTATTACATTGATGAGGATTTGTGCTACCTAAATGTATTAGATGGCAACACACCCTACAGATTATTATCGCTTCACAGACGCTGGCATCTTTACTTTTACCACGTAAGTTACTAGAACCCTTAACAAGATGTTTTTCAAAACATTTGTTATTTGAAAACCACGTATTGCATGATGTACAAGAGCGTTTACAAATATCATTACAAACAGGTATTTGTTTACAGCGGGGACATCTTTTAGAACATCTATGTTCTATACCCCTTGTATAACCTATATTACATAAATTACAAAATATTTTACTGCCTATCGCCACTGTTGAATTCACTATTGGTTGAAAATGTTGTGAATCCTCGTATTATAATATACATATAATATGCTTCATACAACCAAAAGTTAATTAAACAGTTTCGCGTCCATCAAATATAGGTTAATTACCTTTGCCTAGAGTTAAAAATTAATAAATGACAATAGCTATACCCATGCGCTCAAAATATTTTTGAAAAGTAAATACGTGTTCGATACCACAACCCTTATTATAAATTTGAACACCGTTTTTTGTATGGTACATTTGTTATCGGTAATCGATTTCCATTTCTGATGTAATGTACCTGTACGTATTTCACCTCTTTCAGCATACGCTTGACCGACTACTTATGACCTCGGTAAACATAAATTATCGTTATTGTTGATAGGTATTATAGATTTTTTACAAATAAATTGGTGCGTTAAGAGTTTCCGACCCGTGCCTTCAACTCCCTCTACAGTAGAGACTGTAATGACTAATTAGTTGTCTGTTGTGATAGTACCGGCACTTTGTGCTACAATTACTTAGTAATAAGTCTAGATCGTCAGGCGTATATGCATTAGCTTGCTTAAAACGAGACTATAAGGGTTCTAACGTGAATCTATCGCTGTTGATTGTAAATCCCACATAATCATGACCTCTACATTTCGAGGTAATGTGGATTATAATATTTCTCAAACCACCTTCAAGCCATTGAATATTATTGTTATTTGTAGGTGGTTGTAAGATACGAATAATGCTCTCTACCGCTTTTGCACCGAATTTTTTAAAATGTTTAGTGTGTTCTTATTCAATAACAAAATGTTGCCCCGGCGGTTCTACACTCCAAAAATTGTTCTCTTCAGAACGTTGTGAGGCTACATGTTGATTAGGTAGTTGGGTTTTCAAACGGGCACTCCATGTTAAAACACCATTTTGTTGAGCACCTATAAAAATATTATAAATATATAGTTAACTATAAAAGTCAAAACATCAGCTTGGCGTACTTGTGTTAAAATTTATTCTTCTACATGATCGGCGTTAAGGTATGTGTTAAGAAAATCTTCGGAAATAATATATATTGATCTAATGAAATATGGTATTTGTTTAAAATTTAAATTTACCTATTAACGAGGGTGTTTCACTATTCTCCGATTCTGAATCAGAAGTGACATCCATACGGGCTTCAGATATTACACGAAGTCTATATTCTTGCTCTTTTTGGGCTGGTTGTACCCCAATACAGACATTTTTCATATGAAATTCATCTTCTTCTGGTATTAATTGCGCAAGAGTGTCGATATCCTCATTTTCCCTTTCATTTTCAACATTACGTGTATCGCATGATAAAACAAATCGAGTATCATTGTCCTCATTATCATCATCATTATCGCTGTTTATTATCTCCGGAAAATATTTAACAGAGATGTGGTTTACTCTGTCAATGTATAACCATCCAGTCTGATCTTTTATTATGTGGGATAGTATTGCTAAAATGGATTTCTTCAAATATTGAATCCAATTTCCGTTATCTTCACGCCTTAATATGCCTAAATAATATTATTATTCAATATTATACTGTAGTAATCGGTGCAATAGTTATTATTTATTGGTTAGTAAATAATAAACCTACAAAAATATGTATCATAAGTTATTTAAAAACCTTGATTCTGTTACTATTATTATTATTATTATTATTATTATTATTATTATGATTATT